>NC_043702.1:966874-984835 GCF_006229205.1 Suricata suricatta
TGGGGGCAGGCTGGTCCAGGGTGGGGGCAGCTCAGGTATGGAGTTGCGGGGGGGGCCCTCGTCCAGGGCAGGGGCTGGCTCGGGTGTGGAGATGGTGGAGACCAGCTCAGGTGTGGTGATGGGGGCACAGTCCTGGTCGAGGGGGCGCAGCTCAGGTGTGGTGATGGGGGCAGGCTGGTCCAGGGCAGGGGCAGCTCAGGTGTGGAGGTGGGTGGGGGGAGAGCTTTGATCCCGGGATGGTGGTTGGCAGCCTTGGGAAGGTAGGGCCCTGGGTGGTTTCAGGAAAGGCCGTGAATGCAGGGGCCCAGGTGCTGCACACTGGGCGCCCTCCTGAGCCGCCTCTACCAGGGAGTGCGGGCCCTGCACGATGCTGTTCCGCCCTTGTCCCCCAGCCCATGACTGTGGCGCTTGGGTCCTTGCAGACACAGAAACAGGTGGCTGACCATCGAGCTCCTGCTGCGCCGAGGCGCGGACCCCAACCTGGGCCGTGTGCCCATGCAGGCCCTCTTCCTGGCTGTGAAGGCCGGGGACGCGGCCGGCGTGAGGCTGCTGCTGGAGAGCGGGGCCAGGACGGACATCCGGCTCCCCGTGGAGGTAGGACCCGTGGGCAGGGGTGTGGCCTGGCAAGGTGGGAGGGGTTCCTGGGCTGTGAGCTGTCAAGGCTACGGGCTCTGTTCGCCTTTAGCTGCTGCTCAGTGTCCCTCTAGGGAGGAGGGAGGGAGGGAGGTCTCGCCGGGCCTAGCACCCCTTCGTTTCTGAGCATTTGGGAACTGAGTGCGGGAGAGTGGCCCATCCGGGGGAGACCCGGGGAACCTGGAGATAGCTTTCCGGGTTACTGACCACTCTGCCTTGGGAATTAAGGGTGTAGCCTTTCAACTCGGCTCTGATATGGTTCACTTATTCTTGCCTTCATTGATTCATTCCCAATCGAGCAGCTGTTATTTACACATTCCTCTCCCCAGGCCATTGGGCTTCATGAAACTGTTGGGGTAGACGGTAGGGGGAGGAGGAGGGTGCCTGGAGAGGCGTGATGTCTTCCTGACCCTTCTCCAAGGGCGCCTCCTGCTTCCCGAAGACCCTGCTCTGCGGTTTCTGGGCAGACAGCCCGGGCCCCGCCCCCTTGCGCTGGGTGCTCCTGGCGGGGCTCCCTCCAGGCTGGCCCGGTGTGCACCTCCCTGTGGCCCAGACATGGCCCGCCCGCAGCTCTCCCAGTGGTGGCCAGAGGGCTGCCGGGGGCGGGGAAGGGACAGGCCCGGGCAGGGACCAGAGTCTGCGGCCGAGTGGCCATCCACGCGGTGGCATCGCATTGAGGCCCGGCAGGAATGGCCGGGCTTCTCCGAGGACGGGAGGGACAGCGGGGCGGCAGTGAGGCCGGTGCAGGCCTGGCAGACGGAACTGAATGTGTGTCCGGGCCCCGTGTGCACGGGCCTCCAGGTCCTGAACCTCGTGGTGGGGCCTCTGAGAGGTGCGAGGCAGGTGGGCTTTCGCCTGGAAGGGGCTCTCAGCCTCGGGGTTTTGCTCATCCTGGAGCCAGGCCCTCACCCCTGCCCGTGTGGCCTCTGCAGCTGGGGGCTGTGACACCCCTGCACATCGCAGCCGCCCTTCCCGGGGAGGAGGGCGTCAAGATAACGGAGCTGCTGCTGCACGCCATCACCGACGTGGACGCCAGGGCGGCCGACCAGGGTGACGTGTACAAGCTGAGCAAGGTACGTGGTCCTGCCGCGTGGGGGCGGGGTCCCGCGTGGGGGCGGGGTCCTGCCGCGTGGGGGCGGGGTCCTGCCGCGTGGGGGCGGGGTGCCGCCGGCCTCAGGAGGTGTCTCCGTGTGCTGTTTCCTTTACTGCCCTTGTTCCAAATGGGGTCAGTCACTGCTCCGTGGGCCCAAAGCTCGCAGAAGCCACCCCTGCACGTCCGCAGCTCCCCGCGGCCAACACCAGGGCCCCGACCCTCTCTGGGGCTTATGGTGGTTGGGCTTGGGATTCGAGAGGGTTTCGCAGGATGGCGCTCAGCCAGCGATGTGGGGAGAGAGGCCACCCCCTCTTGCTCCCCTGTGGGACACGTCTGTGTGCGCCCATTCCTGCAGGGGTGTCGGGCCCGGCCCGGCTGGGCGGTGCTAAGTGTCAGGGCACATAGCTGGGGGGCTCAGTCAGGGGTGAGGCTTGGGGCCAGCGGTCCCCTCCGTCTGCACAGCCAGGGTCGTTGCCCTCAAGCCTGAAGCTCAACAATGAAGCCGGCCCGGCCAGCATCTACTACCGTGGGCACACGTGTGCGCCAGAGGAGGGGGGCAGGACGGCCCTGCACGTGGCCTGTGAGCGTGAGGACGACGACAAGGTGGGCTGGGCGGTGTGTGCACGCATGTGGTCTGTGCATGCGTGACAGGGCGGTGTGTGCGTGCGGTGTGCGCGTGCCTACGTGAGGCAGGCCCGTGTGCCCGCGTGTGGTGGGGGCAGGGCAGCGAGCCAACAGCCTCGTCAGCTACCATCCATGACACAGGACCCCAAGGGTGGGTGGTCCTGTCTTGGGGAGCCCGGGCCGTGCCTCTCCGGGCCTGCGGCCGCCGCCTCCTGTCTGCCTTGGGGATTGCTGAGTGCGGCGGGCGCAGGAGCCTCTCAGAGCCGGCCGGGAGGGGGGCCTGGGGGAGCCGCTACCAACGCCAGCGCAGCCCAGGCCGCTGAGCCTCCGTGTGCCCAGCCACAAAATGAAGATCACAGCCGGCTCCTCGAGTCTGTGGCACGGGTGGTCTGCCCTGCGCAGTGTGGTGTGAGGGTGGGGGGGCGGGGGAGTGGAGCTAGGAGGCACCTAGGCACCCCTGCTTTGTGGCGTCCCTTGTCAGTGCACCTTGGGGTCCGGCCACTGTGCTGAGCAGAGCCTCCAGAAGGGTGCCCGGGCCCCATGCTGGGGACAGACACGGCTCGGCCTGGGGACGGCAGGCTGATGGGAGTCTGTGCCAGGCCTGGGCTGTGAACACAGAGCTTCCCACCCCACACGCCTGTGTCTTTGCACTGGTTATGGATTTGGAAGCGTCATGGGGAAACAAAGCTAGGAGATACTAGAGGCGTCATCACCATTGGGTCATCAGTGGGTCAAGGACAGATGGCAGTGTCACACCCTGCGCTGAGAGGTGCGGGCCGCAGCAGTCCAGCCATCACGCCAGCGTTCCAGCGGGCGGGGAGGAGGGGGAGGCTTTCCCGGGGGCCCCTCAGCAGACTTGGGCTGGCGCCTCGTTGGCCTGGCCGGGAGGAGAGGGAAGAGGAGCGTGCTTGGAGGGCGGCCCGGCCAGCGCCCGGGGTCTGCCCACCTGCAGGGGGCTGGGCTCTCAAAGAGCCGTTGGGAATGAAAGCTGCAAGCCTGGAGGCTCTTGAGCAGTTCTGGGAGAAGGGGACACAAGGCAGCCCGGGGCGGGAGGGCCGGGAGAGCGAGGTCGGGCCCCTTCTGCGTGGAGCGCGCCCCTTCTGCTCGGGCCGGGCTTCTGCCGCACACCCCACGCAGCCGCCGAGCCCTGGAGCCGGGCACGCCCCTCTGGCCACGCCTTCCCCGTGCCCACCCTGCAGCCCCAGCTGCGTGGTCCTGACTCACCCCTTTCCTCTGGAAACACGCTTCGGGGCTATTCGTGCATCATGTGCTCTCCTGTTTCGCGTCAGGAATGATGCACGTTTGGGAAACGTCTTCCCCATTTGAGGATCCCCCCCCGCCCATGAATCCATCCAGAATTTAGAACAGGCTGGGTGCTGGTGTGCAGGCGATAGCAATCAAGTGACAAAGTTTGACTTTCTGGCGTCTGAGTCAAGGCTCCGTGTCCGGTGCTCCTGGGAGCCCGGCGCCTCTAATCCGCCGTCCTGCCTCTCTCCGCAGTGTGCCAGGGACACGGTCCGGCTCCTCCTCGCCCACAGAGCGAACCCCAACCTGCTGTGGAGCGGCCACTCCCCGCTCTCCCTGTCCATCGCCAGCGGGAATGACCTGGTGAGCACCTCCACGCCCGATGCCTCCCCCGCAGCGCTTCTGCCTGCGAGCGGCCCCTGCCTGCTCGGTGTTTGGGGTCTACTGCTGTCCAGGGCGGCTTGAAGACAGCGTGGCGTGGGGGCTGTGGCCATCCCCTCCCCAGTGGGTGGAGCGCCTCAGAGAAGGGGATGGGAAGGAGGGTGAGCAGTGAGGATGGGGGTTCTCTTGGGCGGATGCCCCCTCAGGGTGGGTGGACGCACCCCTGCTCGTCCCAGGCATTCACTTCTCAGCGCACTGGGAAAGGCACCTTGGCCGATTCCCATCTCCTGCTGCCGCCAAGGATGTGTACGTTCACCGCCTTCCCTACATCCACCTACCCCCGCCCATTCCTCCACACACCTGTGCATCTGCTCACCCACCCCCACCCAGCCATCCAGCGACACACCGTCTACTCCATCCATCCACCCGCCCACCCACCCATCCAACCACACATCCGTCCATCTATTCATCTGTCTGTCCATCTATCCGTCCACACATCCGTCTGTCCATCCACCCACTCATCCATCCACACATCTATTCATCTGCTCACCCACAACCAGGCACCCATCCATCCGTATGTCCATCTGCCTACCCGTCCATCCATCCATCCATCCACCCACCCACCCGTCCACCCTTCTTACCACACATCCATTCATCCACTCACCCATCCACCCATCCAACCACACATCCGTCCATCTATTCATCTATCCATCTATCCGTCCACACATCCATCTGTCCATCCACCCACTCATCCATTCACACATCTATTCATCTGCTCATGCACACCCATGCACCCATCCATCCGTATGTCCATCCACCCATCCAACCACACATCCATCCATTCATCTGTCAATCCATCCATCCACACATCCATCTGTCCATCCACCCACCCATCCATCCAACTACGCATTCATCTACTCATCCATCCATCCATCCATCAACCGGTCCCTTTATCCATTCATTTACCCCCACCCATCTATCTACACATCTATCCATCTACTCACACTCACACACCCATCCATCGACTACACATTGATCTACTCATCCATCCATCCACCCAGCCTCACACCATCCATCCATCCACACGTCCATCTACTCACCCAACCCCATTGTCCACCCTTCCACCCATTCATTCTTCATCCATCATCCGTTTTTCCTCCCTCCCTCCCTCCCTCCTTCCTTCCTTCCTTTCTTTCTTTCTCTCGCTCTTTCTTTTCTTTTCTCTTTCCTTTCCTTTCCTTTCCTTTCCTTTCCTTTCCTTTCCTTTCCTTTCCTTTCCTTTCCTTTTCTTTTCTTTTCTTTTCTTTCTTTAATCTATAATCTACCCATCCTTTTATCCTTTCATTTACCTGTTGTTTTTGAGCATCTTTTATGTGCCAGGTAGGCACCATTCTAGGCATTAGGTGTTGAATAAAACAAGGTCGTTGCTTTCAAGGATCCTATATTCTCGTTGCGGGAGACAGACCATAATCCAGGGTGTCACAGAATTTCGGGCGGTGATGAATGCTACGAAGATAGTAACAGCTGGATGAGGAACGGAGGATGACAGAGGGTTTCCCTGGGGAGGTGACCCCTCAGCAGAGGCCTGAAGAAGGAGGAGACATTGTTGACGAGGGTTGGCGCACCTGCTCTGCGCCCGGGGCAGGGGGGTCATGGAAGGGTAGAGAGCTGCCTTCTGGGCGAAGGAAGCTCTTGGGAGAGCCGCGCACCAGTGCGTGTCACATCCAGCCAAACCACTCTCACTCCTGGCTTCCTGGTGGCACTTGGGCCAGTGGCTGGGGACCCAGCAGGGGAGCAAGGGAGCTGTGGCCCACTCTGTGTCTGCTCGGGCGATCACAGTGGCCCCGGGGCCTGGAGGGCAAAGGCACATGGGTTTCAGGGATGAGGGGGTGACGGGATGTGATGGACTCCAGACCCCACACTGGCCCCTGGGCTGGAGAGCAGGACGTGAGCCAGGAGTACTTTGGAGCAAGCAGACACCGTGCAGAGAATGTGCCAGGCCTGGGCCGCCCGGGTGGGCATTGCAGCTCTCCCCGGGGGTCCCCTGCATGCCCTCCCAGTACCGTGCTCTGAGCCGGTGGCAGTAAGGGGCAGAGCGAGTGCCCAGGGGCGCCCCCGTGAGGAGGTCTTGCTCAGGACGATCCGCACATGTGGGGGCGGGGAGCTGGCGGGGCTCACAGCCCTGTCTGTGTCCAGGTCGTGAAGGAGCTGCTGTCCCAGGGAGCCGACCCCAACCTGCTGCTGACCAGAGGCCTGGGCAGCGCCTTGTGTGTCGCCTGCGACCTCACCTATGAGCACCAGAGGAGCATGGAGAGCAAGCTGGCCCTGGTGAGGGGCGAGGGCCCGCGGTGCAGGGGTGGGCGTGGGGGCGGCCGGCCCTAGGGGGTAGGGTCCCTTGGTTGAGCCTTCATTCCTCTGTGGTGTTCTGGTGAGGGGCGAGGGCCCGCGGTGCAGGGGTGGGCATGGGGGGCGGCCGGCCCTAGGGGGTAGGGTCCCTTGGTTGAGCCTTCATTCCTCTGTGGTGTTCAGATCCTTGAGAAAGAATACAGAATCCTGGCCTTTTATATTATATCGGCCTAAAAAATGTGAAGTTCAAACCCAGTCAGCAGCCCAGCCAGAAGTTCTCCGGGTGGGCTCGGGGAAGGCACGGGCTGTCACTCGGGGTCGGCTCGGGGTCAGCTCGGGGGAGGTGCGGCCGTCGCTCCGAGTTCGCTGCAGGATTGTGGATCTTCTAGATAGAGTGGCCGTTGGCCAGGCCTCCTGGTCCAGGACCTGCTGGAAAGGCATTGGTGTCCTGTGTCCAGTGGGGACCCGGGGTGCTGCGTCCTGGCCACGGACATGGCTTGCTGGTGTCGGGCTTGTCCCTCCGGGTGGGCTTGGTGAGACCAGGAAGCCGTGCTGCTCCCTCAGTGTCCCTTTCTGTCTTCCCAGCTGCTCTGGCCCCACTGGGCACGGAGGCTCGTCCCCTGCTGCCCCAACCCCCTATCCCCGGGCCTGGGCAGTCCCTTCCCACACCCACGGGGCGCGGCTCTCTGGGGGCTCCTCCCTGCCCAGGTGCCACCAAGGGACCCAGTGTGGCTCCCTGAGAGCTGTGAGCCCCGGAGGGGGAAGGGGGGACGAGACCCTGACTTGCTAGAGGCTGTCACACTTGACAAAAGAAAAGTGTAACTTCATGTGAAAAGAACTAAGACTCGTTTTCTTTCTTTTCAAAAATTTTCATTTAAATCTAGTTAACGTGCGGTATCAGGTTGGTTTCAGGAGCAGAAATCAGTGATGGATCCCGTACATACAACACCCAGGGCTCAGCCCAACGAGTGCCTCCTGATGCCCATCCCCCACCCAGCCCAGCCCCCCCCATCAGCCCTCAGGGTGTTCTCTGTCGGTGAGAGTCCCTCGTGGTTTGCTTCCCTCTCTTCTCCCCCTCCCGTATGTTCATCCGTTTTGTTTCTTAAATTCTACATATGAGTGAGATCATACTGATGTTTGTCTTTGACTTATTTTGCTTCGCATAAATCGTCCAGTTCCATCTACATTGTTGCAAAGGCAAGATTTCCTTTTTTTTCTTTTTAATTTTATTTAGCTTTGAGAGACAGAGAGAAACAGAGCATGAATGGGGGAGGAGCAGAAAGAGAGAAGGAGACACAGAATCTGAAGCAGCTCCAGGCTCTGAGCTGGCAGCAGAGAGCCTGAGGTGGGGCTCCAACCCATGAACTGTGAGGTCATGACCTGAGCCAAAGTGGGACGCTCAACCGAGCCACCCAGGTGTCCCAAGATTTCCTTCTTTTTGATGGCTGAGGAATGCTGCATTGTGTGCATACACGTCTTCTTTATCCACACTTTGGGCTCTCTCCGTACTTGGGCTATTGCTGTAGGGCTGCTCTGAACATTGGGGTGCACGTGCCCCTTTGAGTCAGTATTTTTGTATCCATTGGGAAGTACCTAGTAGTGCAATTGCTGGAGAGTTTCTTGAGGACCCTCCATGCTGTTCCCAGAGTGGCTGCACCAGTGCGCAATCCCAGCAACAGTGCCGGAGGGTTCCACTTAGGCCGCGTCCTCACCAACACTGTTGTTATCTGTGTTGTTAATTTTAGCCGTTCTGACAGGTGTGAGGTGGTGTCTCATCGTGTTTGGATTTGTATTTCGTCGGTCTGTTGGCATCTCTGTGCCTTCTTTGGCAAAGTAAGATTCCTTTTCTTGACGTCCTGTTTCCAGATCCCGTTTTGAGGACCCTACTTTTGCCCTAAGCGTGTCCGCTGAGCCCTTCCAGGGCCTCTCGGCCTGCGTCCTGGGGGCAGCTCCGCGCGGCCCCAGCTTGCCTCCGGGATCATTCGGCAGGTGGAAGGGCTCTCTCTCCACCCTTACGCTGTCTCTGTCTTTGACCTTGGGAGCCTTCCCCTGGTCCCTGCAGCCTCTGATGTCTGCCCAGCTCACCAGGGCATCCAGGGGATCCCCCACAGCTGTGGGTTCAGGCCCCAAATCAGCCATGCCAGTTGGTTGTTGAGTGATTTTGTTACTTAAAATGTACTCAATCATTTTTATAAAAATAAACATACACGTTAAAAGAACAGCGTGGAGATGCCACGTTGTGCCTGTGACTAACAGCTCAGCTTACCACCTGCCGGCCTCCCGGCCTCCCTGGCCCCCACTGCGGCGGCCCCTCGAGCTGCCACACCAGGCAAGTCCACGTTTATGGGACGTTTGATGGGGTTGTACGGCCCCGGGCCCTCCCCAGACCCCGCCATCAGGCGGCCTCCCCCCAGCGGGTCAGCTCGCCGGCCACCGCGTCCTTCGGCCCCTCCTCCCGGAGCCGAGCCTGCACCCGGCTCTAGATACAACACCGCATCTCCTGCCCCTCGACTCGCGAGCAGGTCCTGTAAGCCAGCTTCTTGCCCTGGCGACCGTGGCGGTGTCTCCATGGTGTGAACAGTCCAGACGACCACAGAGGCCACGCAGAGGGCACACGTGCTCGCCACAGCCCCCCAGTGAAACCACCCCCGTCCCAGGGTCCACAGCCTCATGCGTGTGTCTGCGGGGGGACGTGGGCTGTCAGAGCAAGGAACAGGAGAAGCCTTCGGCGCCTCCGGTTCTGGCCGCGAACGTGGTCAGCGCATTTGGGGACAGGCTTGGGTCTCCTGCCCGCGGACCCTGTGCTAAGCAGGCTGCGCGGCACGGGCGTGGTGCGCCCACGACAGCCTGGCTGTCCTCTGGTGGCCTGGGCGGCCCCGAGCCCCGCGGTTCTGTGGTTTTGTGCGGAGGCCGGACTGAGACCATAAAACTATGGAACCTCCTTATGGACGTGCCCCTCGCTCTTTGGCCGGGTTGGGCACCTCTGCCGCGTGCCATGTGCTCTGAATGAAACGGGGGTAAGGGGGTAAGTCTCGAGCAGGGACCCTGAGGCGGTGCGGCCGGAAGTCCCCCCCCCCCCACCACCTGCACCCAGCTGTGCGGGAGGGGCGGGAGGGGGCGGGGCGCAGAGCCCGGTGCTCGCTGTCCCATCTCCTTCTGGGCCGAGTGGCCCGGGGCAGGGGGGGTCCCCGAGGGGCGGCCCAGCTCTGCTGCGCGCTGACTCCCGTCTCTCCCGTTTGGCTGCGACTCTCCGCGCCCCCGGAGGGTGGCCCCTCGGTACCGTGAGGCCGCTAGCGCCGCTGCCCTCCGACCTCGGGCCGCCCTCTCAGGCGCCCTGGGTCACCGCGCTGGGGCCCCCTGGTTCTGAACCCTGCTTTCTGGTGGCCGGGGCGCCTGCGCACGTGTGACACCCGCTCTGCTCTCCGCAGATTGACCGGCTCATCGATCACGGGGCTGACATCCTGAACCCCGTGACGCTCACGCAGGGGGACAAGGTGGCTGTGGGCACCGCTGTCGATTACGGGTATTTCAGATTCTACCAGGTACGGCTCTGAGCCTCCGGTGGTCTTAGGAGTAGAGGGGCTGGGGCCGTTGGCACCCGGCGAGGCTGGGCCGCAGGCCCCTGACGCCTGTCGGAAGCCCACCCCGGCCTCCTGGAAGGGAGGACGCGGGCTCCCTGGGCGCATCCTGCTGCCTTCTGAGTGCTGTCCCACTTTGTCCCCATCATTGGGACGTGCGCTCTCCACCAGTGTCCCCCCTGTGGTGGCTGGCCGGGCCGGGGGCTGGGGCCCTGCGGCCCTTGGCGGTGACCTGGCGCTGTGCTGCAGGACCGGAGGATCGCCCACTGCCCCTTCCACGCGCTCATGCCGGCCGAGCGGGAGGTCTTCCTGGCCCGGAAGAGGGTCCTGGAGTACATGGGCTTCCAGCTGCGCCGCGCCGTCTTCGCCAAGGAGAGCCAGTGGGACCCGACGGTGCTGTACCTGAGCAAGAGAGGTGGGTGTCCGGAGGGCCGAGCACGGGCGGCAGCGCAGGCCCCGCCCCTCGGCCCACTGGCCAGCTGCCCGCGGCTCCTCTGCCTGACAGAGTGTCCCCAGAGAGGAGAGTCACATACCCAGGGACGGTGGCCTGGGCGCCTGTGGCACGGAGGGGCTGCGACCCCCCAGGAGCAGCACAGCTGTCTGCTCTGGCTGCGGTGGCGTCGGAGACGTCCCCCTCTGGAGGGCAGCCCCTGCCCCTGGCCGCCCCTCTGCAGCCTGACCGCCTCCCTGCTGCCTTCCCCCCCCTCCCCCCCCGCTGCTGCCTGGCCCCTGCCCCTGGCCGCCCCCCTGCCCCTGGCCGCCCCCCTGCTGCCTTCCTCCCCCCCTCCGCTGCTGCCTGGCCCCTGCCCCTGGCCGCCCCCCTGCAGCCTGACCGCCCCCCTGCTGCTTCCCCCTGCCCCCCGTTGCTGCCTGGCCCCTGCCCCCGGCCGCCCCCCTGCCCCTGGCCGCTCGCAGCACGGGTTAACAACAACAGGATCAGGCTGACGCACCACATGACTAGGCTGAAGAAGAAAGTCCTCGGGATCCTTCCTGCTGATAGCAAGTGTCGGGCAGAACCCAGCGTCCTACGCGGTAAAAACACGTGACCAACAAGGAATAGGAGGTCCCTTGCTTAACCTGATCGGGGGCACCTACAGAAAGCTCCGGGGCTTACCTCGGACTCCACGGAGGAGGACAGGGTGCTTCCTCCCTAAGAAAGGGGAGAGAGGACACGTTCTCGGTCCGTGTTTTACTGGAGTCGTTGCCGGTGTGACTCGGCGAAGAAAAAAAAGTAATTCGTATTGGAAGGGAAACAGTTAAATTATCTTTCCTTCCAGATATCTTGTAGATTGAAAATCCTAGGAATTCACTCTGTAAGCCAGAACTAGTATGAAACTATTAACCAGAGGCACCTGGTGGCTCAGTGGGTTGAGTGTCTGACTCTTGGTTTCAGCTCAGGTCATGACCCCAGGGTTGTGGGATGGAGCCCCGCATTGGTGTCTATGCTGAGTGTGCAGCCTGCTTCAGATTTTGTCTCCCTCTCCCTCCCCGTGCCCCTCCCCTGCTGGCCCTCTCTCTCTCTCTCAAAACAAAACAAAACAAACAAAACCTTTAAAACAAAAAATTGGTAAGCTAAATAACTATTACAAAATTAACGTAAATGTGAAGCTGTCAGGTTGTTATAACTAACAAATGTGCTCAGCAGGGCTGGAGGGCATCAGATCAGTGTAGGAAGTGCACCAAGCAAAGCAAAAGTGAGATTTAAAAAAGTTTCATTTGCAGTGTCAGAAAGAATAAAATGCTTATTAATACATTTCACAAAAGCAGTGTAAAACTTATACTCTGAGAACTACATTACTGAAATTAAAGGAGGCCCCAATAAATGAAACATCTCCTTGTCAGCATCCGGTTGTCCACTTTGTACAAATTGAGTAGCTGATTTAAAAATTCATATGGAATTACAAAGGTCCCGGAATAGCTACAGAAATCGCAAAAGAGCCAAGTTGAAGGACTCACACTTGCTAAATACAAAACGACAAACTTACTACAAAATGACAATACAAACCGTGTGGCGCCAGCCCGAAGATGCACAGAACAACGGAATAGAAGACAGGTCCCAGAAATAAACCCACGCGTATGTCAATCAGTGTGCAACAAGGGCGCCAGGACCTCGGAAGGGGGCGAGAACGGACTTTTCAGTAATTACTCCCGGGACAGCGGTTATCCAGACACACTGGAATGAAGTTTGACCCCTCCTCACACCACAGTCCAAATTCAATTTGGACTGAAGACCCAAATGTAAGAGCTTAGACTATAGATCTCATCAAAGAAAACATAAGGACAAATCTTCTATCCTCGGACTTGGCAATGAATTCCTTGGTATGACACCAAGAGCGTAAGTGATGAAAGAAAAAATGGATAAATTGGATTTCATCAAAATTAAAACCTTTTGTGCTTCAAAGGACACTATCAAGAAAATGAAAAGACAAGTGACAGTGTGGGAGATATAATTGGCTTAGGAAAAATTTAAAATTTTTAGATCTTCATAATAAATAACTGAATTTAAAAATGAACAGGGGCACCTGGTCCGTTAAACATCTGACCGGCTTACATCATGATCTCACAGTTCATGGGTTCCAGCCCCACATCAGGCTCTGTGCTGAGCCTGTTGCTGCTTTGGATTCTGTGTCTCCCTCTCTCTCTGCCCCTCCCCAACTTGCACTCTGTCTCTCTCTCAAAAATAAACATTAAAAAATATTTTAAATACGGACAGATTAGAAGTAGAAATTTCTCTAAGGAAAGATACACAAGTGGGCAATAAGCACATGGAAAAATGCTCAACATCATCAGTCATCAGTGACGCGGTCGACTGCACTGATATGACCACTTCACGCCCCCTGGACAACTGCGATCAAAACGCAATGCGTGGGGTTGAGGACGCGGAGCCGGCGGGCCTCGTGCGTGCTGGCGGAGCGCCATGCGGCGCAGCCACGTACGGCCCCGCGATCCCACTTCCGGGTAAAACCTCGAGAGAAATGAGAAAATTAGTCCACCCAAAACTGTGCTCAACTGTCCACATCAGCATTAGTTGTAAAAGCCACGGGATGGAAACAACCCAGTATCCATCAGCTGATGAACGGGTCAGCAACTGGCAGCCCAGCCACTGGACGGAAAGTTACTCATCCATAAAAAGGAATGAGGCGCTGGCATGTGCTGTCACGTGGAGGAACCTCAAAAACATTATTTTAAGCAAAGTAATCTGGTCCGCCAAGACCACACACAGACTGTAAGACTTCATTCACATGAAATGTCCACACTGGGCGAATAGGTAGACAGAATGGATCAGAGGCCGCTAGGCCTGGAGTCGGGGAGTCGGTGCGTGGTGGGTATCCGGCTGGGTTCCATCTTGAGTGACGAGCTTGTTGGAAAATCGATCGCGGGGTGGCTGTGCACCTGTGGATGGACTAACGGCCATCAGCTGCTGCACGTAAGCGCGGGAATTGGACGGAACCTGAAGCGGATGCACCCGAAGTGGATAAAGAGCCCAGCGGTCTAACAAAGAGGTGCCCGCTCCACTGCCTGTGGCCCCTGAAAGAAGTGGCCATGACACGTGGCTCCCTGGGATCCGAGTCCAGCTCTGCCTCGTTGTCACCTCTCCTGGTGCCACGTGGTCTTCACAATGGCTTTGGCTCCGTGTGCACCATCACAGAGCTGGCTTCCTGGCAGCCGGGAAGCAGCCCGGGGTGGTGGGGGGCACGGAGAGGGTGGGGGAGGGAGGCCCCACCTTCTCTGTTCCTGTGGCCAGCGGCGTTTGTGGGGTTCCTGCCGAATTAGAGGTTAGGTGGCCTTCCTGGGGAGGACTGACGTGCGTGTAAGGAGAGGAAGGTGGAGGCGTGCAGTGGACCCCCGGCAGTAACTAGGGGGGCTCGCCTGCCTCTGGTCCCCCAGCCCATGTGCGTCCTGCTGTCCCTGCTGTCGGCTGCCGGACTGCGGAGCTGGGAGTGTCACTCCAGACTGTATCATGAGCTGGTCAAGGACGAAGAGGCCCAGTGGCCTTTTAACGTCGTGCTGAGGGGTAGAGCGAGCCAGCTGACGGCAAACGGGCTGGGGGGCCAGGAGGCTGCAGACGTGTGGCCAAGGATGCTGGAGCAGTGAGCGGCCAGGGGGCGAAGCCCCCCTCCCCAGAGGCTGTGGACTCCCTGGCGGCCCCAGGCTCCGCCCTGTCTCCACAGACTTGTCCCGGGACTGTGACAGGCCTGGGGCCCCACCCAGTTCGCAGCGCTGGGACTGGCCTCCCGGCAGGAGGGCGGTTGAAGCGGGCAGCTCAGGGCTCCTGACGCCCCAGGGCGCCACGGCGGGACTAGGAGGACCCGTGGGGACTGACGTGGTTCTCTGTCCCTGCAGCGGAGCTGAACCCCTGCCACAGGCTGAAGCGGAAAAGCGCGAGCCTGACCCAGCCGCTGCACTTGCAGGAGCACGAGCTGTGAGTGGCTGCCTGGGGGTGACCGTGGGCTGGACAGCGTGACTGGCCCGACCCCCTTCCCAGGACAGTGTTCCTCTGAGCGCCGAGCAGCACGGCCTGCCCCTGGGCTGTGGCTGTGGGCGGGGACGGGGTGGCAGATGGGGTCACAGGTGCACTGGTGAGTGGTCCAGCGGGGCCTGAGCTGGGCTTCGCCCTCAAAGATGTGCCAGCTGGCACAGTGGACATACTGTCCTGCGCCCCTCCCGGCCCCTACCCTGCTGGCTCCTCCTCGGGGTCATGGCTCTGCCACCCTGCTGCTGTTCCAGAACAATCTCTGTAGACGCGTGCACCTCAGGATCCCCGTGGGGGTCTGGAAGCTGCCTTGCCAGGGAGCCCGGCGGGTGCGGCGGGTGCTGAGCGGGGACAGGCCGGGCAGCACGTCCACCCTGGAGCTCGCCTGCCTCCTGAGGCAGAACGCGTGGGCGCACCAGGGCCCCCAGCCCCAGTGCGCCTCATGCCGTGGCCCACGAGGGTCCCCGATGGCGTGGCCTCGCCGCCCGCCGGCCCCGGGGCGAGCGCCCGGTGGCACGTGCGTGTTTCCTGTTCTGAGAGCCGGCGCTGGGCGGCTTCTGTCGGCGTGTGGGCGGCCGCCCCGCGGGGAGGCCGGCGGCTCTCAGGGGGACAGGGAGGGTCCTGCGCTCGGGGCGGGGCGGGCACAGATGGCGACAGCGGGGCTCCCTTGCAGGATCCCCTTCTTCAAGTTCTGCTACCACTGTGGCCGCTCGATTGGGGTGCACCTCGTGCCCTGCACCCACTGCTACGGGATCCTGACCTGCAGCAAGCACTGCAAGACCAGGGCCTGGAACGACTTCCACAAGAGGGAATGCGGCAGCCTGACGGCCATCGGTGAGTCCGGCTCTCGGGCGCCGCCTCCTGTGTGTGAGGACGCGCCGCGGTCTATGGCGGTGGAGCGGGGGCGTCCGTCACGCCTGAAATCCCTCAGTCAAGCTACCTTCCAGAATTCCCAGGTGGGCCTGTGGGGTAGACAGCGGGGGCACTGAGCCCACCTGGTCCTTCTCCCGTTGTCGTGGGACCACGGCTCCCCAGAGGCGGACGTGGCCGGGGCTCCACAGAACTGGGGTGTGATCTTTGGGGCTCTGCTGGACGCGTGGGGGCCCTGGAGGCACTGATTTCTAGATCATAGGGTACTTGGCCTTGGTGCTGCTTCTGGAAGATTCCTCTAGCCCACCCTCCCCACCTCCCCTCCTTTGGGACAACCTGAGGAGGAGCTATGGGCATGTGTGCCCTGAGGGTGCCAGTGGTGAGGACAGCTGTGTGCACACTTGTCCCCTGGCCTGTGATCAGGCGGGGGGAGGGGCAGGGTACCCTTTCTCAGAGTCTGTCTTTGGGCTGCACGTGTGCAAGCCTGCAGCCAGGCGTGGAGGGGGTGGGTAGGGTAGCTCTCTTTGCCCTGCGTGCAGCGGGGAGCGTGGTGTCCCAGGTGGCAGCAGGCTGCTGGGGCCCACCAGGGGCGTGGCTCCGGGGCACTCCTGCAGGGGGGCTGCGCCTCCGCCCTCCTGGGGGCAGCCCAAGCCCTCACCTCCCTCCTCCCTGCAGTGCCTTGCCCAGGGGCCCACCTGGAGGACGAGCACCAGGGGGAAGGGTCGCAGTGATGGCGCCACACGGAGGCCTGCGCAGCGTGGGCCCCGCCCTCGGGCCGCCTCCAGGCCTGGTGCAGGGGGTCTGCACCCACAGGGCCGTGCGTGGCAGTGTCTCCCTTCTGGCCTCGCAATAAAGCGGCTTCACTGGGGATATTTTTAACCCTTGCTGCCTTGCTCCACTTCCCAGGGCCTCCCCGCCACCCCTGCGCTGCGTCTGTGAGGGGAAGACCAGTGCAGGAGGGTCAGGACTTATCGCCTGGGGGGAGGGGCTTCCCTGGAGCTCCCGCCCAGACTGGCTGTCGGTTTGGTTCCTGCTCAGAGGCTCCCAGCTCCCTGCTCCCGATGGTGTGCAGGGTGTTCATTTCTTCCATGCGAATTTGCCACACACATGCGTGTGTGTGAGTGTCAGGTGCGCCCTAGGGGGGACCCTGGGTGTGGAAATCACCTGTGACTGGAATGGAGGCGGTTGTGGGGTGCCTGTGAGTCAGGGTGGTGGGCCATGGGTGGTGGGGCTGCTTCGGTGGAGGGCAAGGGAGGAGGGGGGCAGGTCCGAGGACTGGGGTGTGACTCCTCAGAGCACTAAGGCGGTGGGCGTGTGCAGGGAGGGGGCGGGGGTGAGGCGGGACAGGGAAAGAGGGGGCACTGAGCCTGTGTGGGGGTCCCAACAAGGCCAGCCTTTGCTGGTGGCGGCAGTCCCGCCTGCAGCCCTGGTTTGGCCTGATTTCCTTGTCTCTTATCAAAGATGGGGCTCCTCAGTGGAGAGCTGGCTGGGGGGCTCCCAGGTGAGGCTCCTGTAAGGGGGCAGGGAAGGCCCCTGAGCTGCAGGAGGCAGGGCCCTCCGTGCAGTGTGTCCCAGCTGGCCCGGCTGCCGGTGGTCCCCCGGGAGGCCGGGACCAGGGGCTGGCTGGCGCCTTCCTGTGGGGGTGGGGGGCTCCTGCCAGGTCTGCGGGGCAAGAAGACACCCCTAAGGAGCACCTCTTCGTCATCAACCTCTAGTGAATTATCTGTACACAAAAGTAAGGGAAGATTAAGTGATAATTACCCCCAAACCCGGAAATGACCACTTCGGCAGCTTCCGTGTGTGCATCACACCTGACTCCACCCACACACACATAGCACACGCGCCCCCCACGCACGCCCGTGCACACAGCACACGCGCACACCACGCATGCCCGTGCGCACAGCACACGCAGCACACGCGGACCCCACGCCTGTGCACACACCACACGCGGCACACAAATGCTACACCTGCATACAACACCCAGCACACAACCCACATGGGCCATAGACTGCACCAGACACGCACCATGTGCCCCCTCCACAAACACACACGAACGTGGGAGCGTCATCTATAGATTCCAAACGTAACCACAGACATTTTTGCTATGGTGTTAAAAGTTTTTCTGCAACCAAACCTTCCCCAAATGAGGATAGTTTATTCTGATTACACATGTGTGTACACACCTGTTGTTTAAAAAAGAACAGAACAGGGGTGCCTGTCAGTTAAGCCTCCGACTTTGGCTCAGGTCATGATCTCACGGTTCGTGGGTTTGAGCCCCGCGTCGGGCTCTGTGCTGACAGCTCGGAGCCTGGAGCTGCTTCGGATTCTGGGTCTCCCTCTCTCTCTGCCCCTCCCCTGCTCACGCTGTCTCTCTCTCTCAAAAATAGTTAAAAAAATTAAAAAACAATAAAATAATGAAAATGCTGAAAATCCTCCTACTAGTCTCACACTCAAGGACAAATAAGTGAGCATGCCAGATTTTCATCTGTGCACAGGTGCACACACATCCCCAGGAGTGTGCGCACACGGATTTTTTCATTTGTTCTTCCATTTGGTTTTTTTGGTTTTTTTTGTTTTTTTTTAATAGTAAATCATTTTATTTACCCTTGGGTGTGCCAGAATTCCATTTGTTTTTAAATGGTTCATTTTTGCGACCTGAGCCCGCCTTTCCGAGGTGCCGCGTGCATCCGGCCGGTTCCAGGAGGCGCGTCGGCGGC
>NC_043702.1:984935-989554 GCF_006229205.1 Suricata suricatta
GCCACAAACCCGTCCGGGAAGGAATAAGGACCAAAACGTGGAAAACAACGCTTGCCAACTCGGGCAAGGCAACGGGGCCTTAGGCCCGGAGGGCAAAGCGAGCTGTCCCCGAGACACAGAACCACGAGCCACGAAGGCGACGTGGCCGGCCGTGGCTGCAGCAGCCGTCAGTGGAAAGGCAGGCCGTGGCCCGTGTGAGAAGTTGCTGCCATCAAGGGAAAAGGCAAGCCCGCAGCAAACGGAGAAGACGCGCACCCACGGAGTTAGCTCGCAGACGTGGGGCTCCAGCCAATAAACAATGCATAGAATAAATCGTCATTAAATACCTGTGGGAAGGTGTTTAGTTTCCCTAGTCTGGGGACGCACAGAGGCCTTCCGAGCACGTGCAGTATAAGACGTCACCGTGTCTTTTTTAAGACGTCACGTCAGCAAACCCACGTGTCTTTCAGGGACGCAGGAACGAAAGGCGCCATCACGCAGGGACATGAGCCCAGCTCAGTGTCTGCACGGGCAGTAGGGGGTCAGGGGGGCTCCTTTTATTAATTTGTTGATTTTTTTAAGATGCTCAACGTGGAGCCGGGTCAGATCCAGATTTTTCAGGGCCTTGAAACTTTGGGAACGAGGAGCCGTGCTTTAAAATAAAAGAACCCAGGCCACCAACGAAGCTAAGCTGCCCCCCGGCCTGTGTGGGCCCCTCCCAACCCTCCCCATGTCATCGGCAGACGTGGCCAGAGGAAGAAGACTCCGAGGGCCGGGGGAGCCGCGCCTCCGCCCTGTGGCTCGGAAGGAGCCCACAGCTCCCGGCCCTGGGCTTCCCGAATCCTTCCCGGGACACTCCTGGCCACCCCAATGCCCGGGTCTCCAACAGTCACAGAACGCTGGGCTCTGGGCGGAACCCTGACAAACACCTGTTCCAGGCCTTCTGTGTCCGACGCCAACATTCCAGACGGACCATCCCTCCCCGACCCAAGCTCATCTCTGGCCCCTCCTCGCAGGCTCCCCAGACTGCTTCCTGGGGTCCCCAAGGCTCCCTGACCTTACCCGGCCACCCCTCAGGGTGCTACCGCTCTCCCAAGAGTCCAGGTATGGAGGGCCCGGGGGGCGGTGGCAACCAGACTGACCCCTCCATTTCCCCAGCACTGGCCCTCCCGGCGCACCTCTGCCCTCCCCGCACCCTGAGGACCATCATCTCTGCCCAGCTCCATCGGCTCCCTTGATAGAAGGGAGGCCCAGCACCCACCCACACCATCCCCGGCCCCCCTCCCACCCCTCCCTCCTCTGGAGTGCACCGGCCGCAGGCACCGCCCACCCCGTCCTGCTGACCGGCTCCCCATCTGAGCCTCCCTCCCTCCCCCACTGTCCTCCTGACCTTCTCTTAAACCTGATCTGGGCTCTGCCACAGCCCGGCTCCCTCCAGAGCCACAGGCACCCCCAAGCTCGCCCCGAAGCCGCCCCCCAGTCACCATGTGACACCCGCCCCTCCGCCATCCCGCACCATTGCCCCACCTCAGCTCCCAGTGCGGGCCCTCCGGGGCAGGGGCAGGGGCAGGGCACCTGTCTCCCAGCCTGAGAGTGGCCCCCAAGGGCAGAGCCTGGGGGTCAAGAAGACAGGAGCAAGGGGCTGGGGACAGGTCAGCAAAGCGGCTGCCGGGCAAACTCACAGGCAGGACTGTTGGGAGGGGTGGGTGGGCTGGCCTCGGATCACCCTCGGCAACCCGGCCCCTCCGCTGCCTGGGTGAGCCGCCCGCACTCTGCCTACCCAGCAGCCACCCCCTCTGCACATTCACGCGCAGAGGCACACACGCTCCGTACCCCAACGGAGTAGGAGGGAGTCCCCCACCCCGGGCTCGCCTGCCCAGTTCCGTGCACAGGCCCCTCTTCCCACACCAGGTGGGGCCCTGAGGCCACTCCCCACCCCAGTGCGAGCTCCTGTCCCAGGGCTCGTCCGTCACTGGCCACGTCCACCCCAAGGACTCTGCCACCTGGCTCCCGCAGGTGCCCCCCTCAGGTGGGCATTTCTACACTGCCCCCACGCCTGCCCCACCAGGCTCTTCCCCGGAGCACCCTCCTTCCCACGCCCCTGGCCCGGCCTCCACGCCCGCCCTCTGGCCCTGACGCTGCTCGGAGCGCCCAGACGGCCTCCCCTCCACACTGTCTGGGTCCTCTCGAGTCACCAGGCCTGCGCGCTGTCCCTGTGACCGCACCCCCACCACGCTCCGCCCAGGCCCAGCAGCGCCCTGAAGCCCGAAGACTGGGTGCTCCTCCCGTGTCACGTGGGCACGTGACTGACAGACAGTCCCAGGGAGGCCAGACCCCCCATGACAGTGGAGCCCACGCAGCAGGGGCCTGCAGGCTCCCCGGGCGTAGGCCAGCGGGGAGACAGGTGGCAGCTGGGCGCGGGGCGTGGCCCGGGTGCGGGCCTCCTGTCCTCCAGCGACGCCCGCTCTGCAGCGGGGCCTGAGTGACCGGAATTCCCACATTCGCAGAGAGCCAAGGGGTGCGCATGCTGCGGCCAGAAGGGGGGGCAGGCCCACCACAGCAGCCAGGCCTCCTGAGCACCTCATGCCCAGAGAAAAGCAGGTAGGGGGGCTCGGCAGCATCACAGAACTTTCTGAGGGAGCCGTGCTCTGCAGGAACCCCCAGGGCCCGGGACCAGGGAGGCCCCTGCTCGCTCCGCGCTCCGGCAGCGCCCAGCCTGGCCCATAAAGGGGGAAGCTGAGGTCCGAGCAGTCCGAGAGTCGGGAGACCAGCCTGGGGCCCACAGCACGTAGGACCTGCCGGTGGCTGCTGGCCGGGACGCACCTGCTCTGGGAGGGGACAGAGGACACACTGTGTGTCTGCCGGGGCCAGCCTCTCCGCAGCCCCCGCACAGAACGGGCCCAGAGCGAGGGCCTGGGCAGGCCTGCCCCCACCCCATGTCGCGGGGCCCAGCAAGGGCGCTGTGAGCGGCGGCTGGTTGGGTATTTTCTGAGGACAGAAGGCACCGAATTCCTGATGAGCAGGATGTCCGGGTGATGGGGACGCAGGCCTGAGTGGGGCCAGGGGCGGGAGACAGGGCGAAGCAGGGGCGCCCCCCACACACTCGGAAACACACAAAAGCACCTCGGTGACTGGACAGACAGACGAAGGGTTAAAGAAAGTCTAGCGGAAGAGACTGAAGCTGGAGTGGCCACCTCTGGCGAGCTGATCTGAAAACCTGATCCTTGTAAGAACTCGGAGGCCGCAAGCCTTCCCCTGCAGACACGAGGCTCCCGCGCCGCCAGCTAACCGCGAGCCCCAGACGGACACGGAAAAGGGTCAGGATCCTCCACCGGATCCTCCACTGGCTTCCGCAGGGCCTGCCCCCACCCAGAGGGCGTTCCTGGTGGGATGGGAACCAGGAAAGCCTCAGGCCTGACGGAGGTGGGCCTGTGCACCGGCTGGCGCCCCCCTCCCCTGCCCGTGCGGCCTCACGCAGCCAAGGTCCTGCTGGAGTCTGGCAGCCATGGCGGGGCTTCCACATGGGAGGGCTCCCTTCTCCCTTCTAGAACGCAGCTCCCGCAGGGCAGGGGTCCAAGTATCTCGTCCCCTACAACATCCTGGCCCCCAGAGCATGGCGGTCAGAGGGCAAGTGCTCAAGGCACAAGCCGACCCAGAAGCAGAGAGGACTCCACTGGGCAGCTGTCTGGGGACAGGGCAGGAGGAGCCACAGGGATGTTTGGGAGAGGGCAGGGCAGGGTGGGGGCGGGGAGGGGATTGGAGCGCTGGGCGCAGGGAGGCAGCCAAGCAAGGGGCTCTGGCAGACGCCAAGTGGATGCAGGAGCCACGTGGGGGGGGGGGCGGGGGGGAATGTGGCCATGGGGACAGTGAAGAGGGAGGGGTCAGAGTGGCAGGAGGTTCTGGAAGTGGCCTGACTGGGCCCAGCTTCAAGGCAGAGCTGTGCGGACTAGCAGCATGGGTGGAGGCAAGAGAGGCCTGGGGGCAGCCAGGTCAGTCCTCCGCACCGGAAACGATGAAGCTGGACCAGGAGAGCACATCCTGCCTGGAGGACGCCGCAGACGCGGGCTCTCGGGCCACCCGACCACCGTCCTCGCCTGGGGTCCCCACGCCGCAGACGCGGGCTCTCGGGCCACACGGACCATCAGAACGGCCACACAGGGGCAACGAGACGCTTTCCGACCTGGCAGACCCCGTCCGCGGGCAGTAATAGCACTTTCACAGGGAAAAAATGCGCCGGGGCCGCAGCCCGGAGAGTCCAGGACTCGGGTGCCGTGTGCATGAATGGCAGACAAGTGGAGGGTTCCCGAGGGTTCCCCAGGGTTCTGTCACCCTCAGCCCCTGGGAACAGCTCTTGCTGGGCAGCTCTCAGACCTTACACAATAATTCACTCTAGGCTGGTTGCACAATTACATGTCAAACAGTGATGCATGAAGGCTGCTTGTAAAATCTGAGCCCTGTATCCTCCGTGTGGGGACGGCCTCCCAGGCCCGCCAGCAGACCCGATCCGGAAGGACAGGACTTGACGGCAGCGTGAGAAACTCCACGCAGTGAAGCTCAGACCGGAGACGGTCCTCAGCACGGGACGCGGGCAGGAAGGGCGGGCGCCTCTAGCAGCAGACCCCGAAGCCCGAACGCGCGCG
>NC_043702.1:989654-996481 GCF_006229205.1 Suricata suricatta
GTCCCCGCCTCCTGTGGGGGGTCCCCGCCTCCTGAGGTGTCCCCGCCTCCTGTGGGGGGTCCCCGCCTCCTGTGGGGGGTCCCCGCCTCAGCTCCTGTAGCTGCTTTTCTGTCTTTTGTTTCCTCTTAAACCACAGGTGTGCTCTAACCTGCGGCCTCGGTCTCTCCGATCACACACACTCGCTTGTAGACCGCTGCTCCTCCTCCTCTGGGCACTTGATGGTTCTGGCACGTTGTGATTTCTCATTTGGGTTCCCGTCACGGGACTGTCGCTCCCTCTCCCAGGGCCGGAGGGAGCCCCCTGCTCTGGGGACGCAGTGTCTGGGCGGAGCGCTGGCAGCAAAGCCCTCTGGCAGGAACCGGCCAGCGGAGAGGGATTTTTGCTCGTGTCTGCGTCCGGGCTGCCGCACCACCCCAGTGGCATTCGTGTCTGCCCCATCCCCACACTCCCTGTGGCCTACGGGGACCCTCCCTCAGGTGACCTCAGATGGCTACTGACTTTGTAAAGTCCTGGACTCGTCCTGCATTCAGAGCCTCCCGCAGGGGAGAGGCGCCGAGGGCTGTGACACCTCAAGGCCAGACACTGCCCGCTCGTCACTCCCCCTTGGGACAACTGCCGTCCTTGCTGTGTGTTCTGAGGTTCCTGAGACCGCTCTGGCCACCTCGATTCTCGGCTTTCCCAGGGGGGCCCCGCAATGGGCGGAAGCATTTCCCGTCCTCCGGCCCAACGTGCACGGAGTAAGGCGCGCGGGGCTTAGGGCCCCCGGGGGGCCCCACCGGGCACCTGCCCTCGACGGCTCTGACTCGTGACTTTGCCCTGTCTTGTTTCCGGAAGGAGCCCAGGCCCTGGTTCCAATCTTCCCACGCCCACTAGGGTGCAGGCCTAGGGAATCTGTTCTCTATCGTGAACTAGAGCGAGCGCTTCACTCACACATGTGGTTTCTGGATGGACGGGCTGTCCCCACACAAAGGATGGCGGGTGTCACCCCGAGGGGGTGGAGTGTGTGCCCCCACGAGTGTGCCTTGCAGAGCCGGGCGCCAGCCTCCGGACCAGCTGGGCGCACTCAGCCTGCGGCGGGGAGGGGGCGGTCCCGGTGTCTGCGGCTTCCTGGATTCCCAAGGGGAAGGACTTGGGACCAAGAGGTGGGAGGGGCCTGTCCATGACCATCATCCCTGGCAGGCTGCGGGCGGGGTGGGCCCCCCTGCCAGCTGTCCTGTGCTGACTGACGTCCACCTCGCTTGTGTCTTTTCCCCAGCGAGGAAAATGCATCCATCTCTGTTCACACGCAGCTTCCAGAAGACGGCGGTGAGGCTCCGGGGCAAGGAGGCGGGCCAGCAGCCCCCACGCCGGTTACTCTATTCCTCGTACAGCCACGAGTGACCGTCTAGAGACCTACCTGCCCCCACGGGGAGGGAGGCCTTCCCCACAACCCTCATCTCCTGGGAGGAGCTAGGCCAAGGGCCACCCAGGACCCCCGGAGGACGGGCAAATGAGCCCACAGCCGCTGCTCCGCAGGGGAGGCTAGTGTTCGGCTCAGGGGCCCTCGGGGAGCCCCCCACGCGGGGCCCCGTCTTCCCTCCCAGGGCACACGGCCTGGTCACCTGTTCCTCAGCGTCCCAGGCCCAGGCGGACAGAGGGCTTTGCTGAATGTCCGCCAGGCCGACCAGCGCGGCTGCAGCCCCCAAATAAAGTGGCTCTTTAGTAGCTGCGGCTGCCAGCTGAGGAGCGGGTTGCGGGGCCGGGCCGCTGCGGGGCCGGGCTGCAGGGCCCCCGTGGGGGTGGGCACGGGCCCAGCAGCTTTGCCCCAGCAGCAATGCGGGAACCTGCTTGGCGGGTCCCAGGGAGGTGGCGACAGACTGGACTGTCAGGGTGTCTGGCCAGGCCTGGCCTCAGAGCACTGGTCCCCACTTGGCAGGGACGGGAACCTTTCTGGGGCACGCGGCAGGAGCAGGCAGCCAGTGGGTCCTGGCCCTTCCCGTCTCGTGGGCGCCGGGTGGGCGCAGGATGGGACACCGAGACGCAGACCCTGCGGCCTCGTGGCTAAGCCGCTGGGTGCGGTCTGAGTCCGAGCCCTTCCCCGTGCCCTGCACGCCGCCCTGATTCACATCCGCGGCGCTCACCCCTGAGCCGTGCAGGATGGGGCCACCACAGCCACATGAGCTCTCCAACCTTTTATTCATACAAGGACTCAAGAGCATGTGACGCCAGCTGACCCCATGCGGGGGGACACAGGCGGCCTGCTGGGCAGCGCCCCCACTGGGGCCAACCCCCCCGGAGGCACACAGGGCGGGCATGTCCAGGCGTGGCCAACGCTGCCATCCGGGCACACAGGCAGCCGCTGCCCCGGGCCCCCCGAGAGGCCAGCTGGTCTCTGCCTACTCTGGTGACGAGAGCGGAGTTATTGCGAGGTGGGCGTGCCTGGGAGGGGGCACAGGCTGGGGCCCCGACCAGTGCGGGATGCAAGGCCTCGTCGGGTCCCCGTGCGGGTCAGGACTGCTGTGCCCGGCCACAGGCTCAGCTTCCAGTGGACCCTCAAGGGTCCCCTTGCCTGAGCCCGTCTCTGGCAGGGTCCAGTCCCCTCTCCACCCAGGGCCCACCGCAGCGAGGGCCCAGGAGGGAGGGAGGATGGCAGGGTCCAGGGCCTGGATAGCCCAAGCGGGCAGGGGTGTGCCCAGGTCCAGGCAGCCCGGCACCTCCAAGCTCTGCGGGTAGCTGAAAAGCAGCTGTGAGTGAACAGGTGGAGAGAGTGTGAATGTATGTAAGTTTGTAAGCCCTTAACTGTCAAAGCCCCCCCCAGGCCCCCTGCAGCCGGTGGGGTCAGGAGGGGCCAGGCTCAAGTCTCACCGGCCTCCCTGCGTGCGTCCTGTGGCCACATGTTCCTTCCAGCCCTGCCTGCCTCACCTCGGGCCGGGGGCCCTGGGTCTGGAGGCAGCAAGAGGTATGGGGTCCGTGTGTGAAGGGGGTGCTGGCCCGCTCCCCCGGGGCAGCCAGGGCAGGCATCCCCAGCCTCACACGAAGGTCAACCAAGGGCAGTGCCCAAAGGTGGTGAGGCTGTGCCCACGGCGGCCCATCTCTACACCCCAGACCCTCTAGCCCGTCCTTGGCGAGAATGCAGTGCAGACGGGCCTGTCTGTGAGGGTGCCTTTCCAGTTAAGAGGTCACCCGAATGTGGAGGGACTCTGGGGGAGGGGCACGGCATCGTGGGGGCCTGGCTGAGTCAGAAAGGTTCATGCATAATCTCAAAGCCCCTGCTAGACCCTGGACGGCGGAAACCCTGATGCCCTCCCAGGGATTCTTAGGCACCCAGGGGTGGGCTTTGCTTTCTGACCCACGGAGCCCGGAAGTTCTCGGTGGGAGGAGGCAGGAGAGGAAGGCACCGGCTCACACTCTCCAGCAGGACTCGGCTCGGGGGGCTGGGGGGAGGGGTGCAGGCGGGCAGGCAGGAGGTGGCTGCCGGCACCCCCAGGTCCCTGAAATACATGGCTTTTGGGGACATTGCTCCTGGCTGACCTGAGGGCCTCGTACAAAATTAAAAGCCAGGGTGGTCGGAAGAGCCGGGCTGCGTGTCCCTGCTTCCGCACCCCAGCGCCGTCGGAGCTGGGGCTCCTCGCCGTCCCTCCCGTCCTGCCTCCGGGGCCCCGAGGCCCAGCGGAATTAAATATCGTCTGGTTTGCATTGTGGCAAAGTCAGTTCTCGGCCTCGGCCCCTGGGGCCTGGGGCAGTTACCGCCACACGGGCCTGGCAGCCGAGAGAAGCAGCGAGGGGAGCAGCAGCAGGGACACGCAGGGCCGGGGGCAGCTGGACGCCGAGGTCTTCGGGCCCTCCCGCTCAGACAGGCCTGGGAGGGCGTGGGTCAGGGTCGTCCTCGGGCTGGAGCTCTTCTTGCTGACTCTGCGGCCACACAGGTCGTCGGGGCAGCCCTCACCGCTGCCGGAGCCGCTGCTGTCGTCACCTGGGGAGGAGAGGAGGCTGCGGCAAGCCCGCCCCACCGCCGGGGACCCCGGGCGCTCGGGAGCGCCAGCTCTGCCCAGGGCTCCCCGACCTGCCAGGGCCTGCAGGGGGGACATCCTGGCCAGGCTCAGTTGTGCTTGGGGACAAGGGTGGGGGGCGCCTGGTGTCTGCGCCCGGACAGCAGCAGCGTCTCAAGGCCACCGTGGGGGCCTGGGAGGGCCCCTCCACTGCACCGACCCCGGCCCTCCCACCCCCGGCCCATTCCCGGGGCCCTGCCCGCACTGGCGTCCTGGAAGTCCACGTCATCGCCGTTGTAGGCGCTGCGGAGCCGGTTGGTCATGACCTTCAGCTGCATGATCTGCTGGCGGACAGTCATGTCGGGCTTGGTGATGTCCACCTCCACCTCAGGGTTGTTGATCTGATTGGCCAGGCCATCGCCCATCACCTCCGGGAGGTACCTGTGGGCCAAGGGCAGGCCCTGGGTCACGGCCGCCTGGTCCTGCCAAGGGGCACTACCCCGGCACACCCCCTGCCCCGCCCCGCTTCTCCTGTCCAGGTGCTGGCAAGCGCGAGACCTCCAGTGGCCTACTGGGGGCCGAGGGGACCCTACAGGAGTGGGGCGCGGACACACTGAGCACGATGCACGCCTCAGGGGGCTGACCCGGGGCGAGGGCTTGGAGCCTTGTCTGGGTTTCCCGAGTCCTTCTGCGCGGCCCCGGGCACACAGCGCTTGGTGCCACAGCCACACGGGCCCAGGCACGACCGCGGCGGGGGGCAGCCTGCGGGCGGCCGGCCGCACCTACCGGCCCTTGGCCACACCATTCCAGCAGCGGTCATCGCCGGCGCTGCTCACGGCCAGCTTCTCGCTGCACAGCATCCCAGGGAGGCCGATCCAGAAGTCCTGGGCATCTCGGAGCTGCGCCTTGGCCTCGGAGACCTGGGGGGCGGGCGTCAGACCGTGGGGCGCCCTGCTCAGCCTGCACCCCTGACCCTCGCCCACCCAGGGCCCCGGCTGGCAGAGGACCGCTCACCAGCTTCTCCAAGGAGCCCGTGGGGGGCTTCTCCTGGGGCACCAGCTTGCCGCGGCGCGGCTTCTCCTCAGGCCCGGCGCTCTGGGGGTTCACCTCGGGGTTCCCACAGCCCTGGATGACCTGGGGGAAGACCGCAGGGGTCCGTCGGGGTCCGTGTCGGGGATGCCCCTCCACGCCCCCTGCACCCTGCTGCCCGCACCTTGGCCGTGAGCACGTCCCTGTTGTCCTGGAGGGCGTTGACGGCTTCCGCCAGCCACAAGTGCACACTGCCGACGACGCTCTCCACCCCCGACGGGCCCCCGAACTTGTCGGTGACGAGCACCAGGGAGTCTGGGACGGGTGTGGGTTCACGCACAGAGGACGTTTTGTGAGTGTGCGCGCCAGCTGCCCCGCGTCAACACGTGAGCCCATGCATGTGCCGATGCCCTGCGTGCTGGCCCACCAGGGGTCCGCTGGTGGCACGTGGCACATGCGTGGGCTGGCACGGACTGAACCGGCCACCAGGTGCCAGTTTACACGTTGTCGGGAAGCTTCACGTCGGCCGGAATCAGCTCAGGTGAGCACGTGTGAGCGTGAACACGTGCCGGCCCACCAAGCGTCAGCTGCGTGTGGATGCGTGTTGGCCCACCACGTGTACGGGCCACCTAGCCCACGTATGTTAGTCCACGCATGCCCCAGCCCACCTTACCGCACGTACGTGTGGGCGTGTGGGGACAGTGGGGCCGTGCTCAGGGGGGAGGGACAAGGAGCTAGGACCCCCAGGGCTCCACCCCAGGCAGTGGCCTGCAGGCAGAACGGCCCCCCTGGCCCTGCCCGGGGGCCACGCTCCTCCCAGGGCCCCAGCAGGCCCTGCGCTGCTGCGGAGCGCCATGGCACAGAGGGCTCACCTAGAAGGTTCCTCCACTCGGCGTCGAGGTCGGCCTGGTTGGCCAGGCAGCCTTTGAGCACGTTGCGGCAGTAATCAGGGCAGGGCCGGGCGCCGGGGACCCCGAGGCAGTGCGCGCAGTACACCAGCTTCATGACGGCCCTCGAGCACTCGGGGCCCAGGGGCACCTGGGGGGCCGAGGCAGCCTGAGCCTAGCCTTCCGGCTGGCGGTGCCCAGCACCCCCAAGGAGCCCAGGGCGGAAGGCTCTGGATGGAAACCAGGCCTCAGGTCTGCCCCACCCACGGCGGGCCTCTGCCCGGCCCAGGCCCTTCCCAGGGAGCCCCTCTTTTCTCAGACGATCAAGCAGGCCTCCTGGCGGTGTGGCCACTCCTCCCAACAAATGCCACCGTCCTAGGAACGCTGCCGCTGCTAAGCCTCACAGGGAAGCAGAACAGATCTGTGCACCACTCACACGGGAGGACCAAGGCTCGGGCCCGGAGGAGGACTCGCTAAGGACCCCAGCTGGAGGCGGAGGCAGCTCACACCCAGGCCTGTGGATCCGCGGCTGATGCCTTTCCCTGTTTGTCACCAGGGGGTCTGACTCCAGCTTTCCCTTAGGGGAGGTGCCCTGCTGGCCCTGAAGGCCTCCGGTCCCAGCCTGCTCTGGCCTCTGAGCACGTTGCCCTCTTGGCTCCAGGCCCTCTGACCCCTGGAGTGGACTCGGCATCTAGCCCCACACCTTCTCCCTTCCGGTCCTGCTCAGGACCCAGCCTGGTTGAGGATGGGGCTGCACATCGGTCCCACTCGGAGCTCGGGCCCGGAAGCGCACGCTCTGCAGACTCAGGGGGCTCCCTGGGGGAGCAGGGAGCGGGGGTACAGCGGGGCCGGGCAGGGCCGCCAAGCCCTGGGGGCGGGGCCGCCATGCGCACCTGGGCCACCTTCCGGACCACGTCACCGGCCACGCCCAGGCCCTGCACGA
>NC_043702.1:996581-1002982 GCF_006229205.1 Suricata suricatta
CCCGCGGGGCCTCCCCGAAGGGCCGCAGCGCCTCGGCCTGCTTGCCCAGGCAGTCCAGGTAGTCGTCGGGCAGCAGCAGCTGCGGGTGCAGCTGCCGGAAGAGGCGCTCCAGCAGGCGGGCCCAGAACTCGGCCAGCGTCTCCTCCAGGTGCAGGTTGGCGCCGCGGTAGTAGAGGCGCAGCTCCCCGTACAGGTCCCGGAAGGCCCTGGCGCTCTGCGTGTACAGCTCCCCGAAGGCGCCGGGGAAGGTGTCCTGCAGCGCCCGCTCCGACTCGTTCAGCAGGTGCTGGAAGTGATCTGGGGCCAGGAGTGGGGGGTGTGAGGCCTCCCAGGGTATGCCGGGGCAGCCGGGCCAGGATTCAGGGGGGCTCTGCCCGGGACCCCCGATGCTGTGACAGAGTCAGAGCCCAGGCTGCAGAGCCTGGAAGGGCCTTGGACACTAAAGCTTGGGTGGGTGTCCCCTATGGGGTCTCAGGGCCTCCAGCTGGGACTCTGGGGGCAGACTCAGGGTGCCTCAGTGACCCACTGGGATCACCAGTAAGGTGGGCAGGAGGGTCCTCTTGAGTCAGGGCTTGGGGTCACCTCCTCCTGCTCCTTCCTCCTGCATGGCCCCCAAGCCCCCCTGAGGGCCCGGGTTGGATCTCCTGTGGCCCCAGGGATGCGCCCAGAGCCCCAGACAGATGTGCTGACGCCTTCCAGGAGGCAGGGCATGGGATGTGCACCAGACCTCTGTGGTTTGGGGGGTACCCTGCACCCTGTATGCCCAGCATGGTCCCGAACAGCACACACCCCACGGCAGTAGGACTGCGGTCTGTAAGCACACGGCCCCTTCTCTCTTACTGGTCCCCAAAGGCTGTGGCCACCCTCCCTTGATGGGCCCTGGGCCCCTGGGCTCCCAGGCGGGTCGTCAGGCCCCTCTACATCTACCCCGGCCCCGAGGCCTGGGCTGTGGCGCTGCCGGGGCCAGGACACCCTCTGCAGCAGCCCAGGCGGGAGCTGGGCGGCTCCCAGGCCAGCCTGTCCGATGGTAGAAAGGAGGCCAGGAGCTGAGGTCACAGGCGTCTGAGGAAGGCGGGTGCCGCAGGTGTTTCCAGGCTGGGCCTCAGGCCTCTCAGGGCTGCCTGCCGGCTGCAGAACCCCCCCTCTCCTGTCTCAGCTCGGGCTCTGCTGGGGAACCTCCTCCCTCCGGGCAGACCGCAGGCTCCGATCTCAGCACAGAGGTCATGTCCTGGGCCCCACCCCAGCACCCGCACCGTCCTCCTGTGGTGACCACTCTTCGTTGTCCAGGGCACTCGCTCTCTGCCCAGACACGGTGTGTGGCCCGGTGAGGGCCAGGGAATGAACGTCACGCACAGCAGCAGCCTGCGGGGTGGGAGGGCCACGCCCGGCGCCCCAAACTCCGCCTGCCCTCACAGCCACCTTGAGAGCAAGAGGGATGCTCTGAAGGGCCGATGGGGAAGGACCTGCTCTCCCCAGACGTGCATGTGTGCTGCTGAGCACAACACTGGGGGGAGCGGTGGGTGAGGACCCCTGCAGACCACCCCCACACTCACGAGTCCCCTGCTGGGCTCCTGCACGTAGGCAGCCTCTGCTCTCCAAATCTCAGCATCCAGCCCCAAAGCACTGATAACCTCACCCATCCTGTGATCTCGACTCCCCAGAAGAGGTGGCCCCCCCGCCCAGCTCCCCTCCGTGGCCGTGGCCGTGGCCTGCTCACCGTCGAAGCTCTGCAGCTGCGTGGCGAGCGTGGCCTGCAGGGCACGGCTGCTGTCCAGGAGGGCCGTCTCCAGCTCGGCCCGGCTGCGGGTGGCCAGGTTCTCCTCCATCTCACTGGTGCAGCAGGTGTAGCCCTGGGGGCAGATCCGCAGGTGCTCACCTGTGGGGAGGGGCCGGCGTCAGGGGGAGGAGGGGCTTGGGCATGGGGCAGGGGCAGCTTCAGGGACTGAGAACTGGCCCTGAAGCTTGGCAGGGTCTCCAGGGCAGGGTGGGCATGGACAGCCGGCCCTGGGAGGGGGCACAGCTCCGGCAGGGGTCCCAGGGGTAGGTGGTGCAGTGCCCAGCACGGGACACCGGAGCAGGGGGTCCTCTGCAGGCCACCCTCCAGGCCATCTGGGACGAACACAGCCGGGTTGGGCAAAATGCTGGGGTGCAGAAGGCTGAGCCCAGGGCAGGGCTGTCGGAGGTCCTCTGGGCCCCCTGGTCCCCCTGTTGCCACCACATAGGTGAGGAGGGCCGGCCCAGGGGCTCTGGAGCAGCTCGGGTCCTATCTGCAACCCAGCACAGAACTGCGTGCATGGAGGGGTGGGCTGCCAGCCTCAGGGCTCCCAGGCCTGCCTGGTACCCCTGCCTAAGCCCCGCCTGAGAACGGGCAGGGAGCAAGGGACCCCAGGGGGGTAGGGCCGGACACCATGCCAGAGCATGTGGGGGGCAGCCTAACCCAGCCAGAAACGCCCGGACACAGGCCTGCCGGGGGTGGGGCGGGCAAGAGGACCCACCCCTTCCTCTGCGCCCCCAAAGTCCGTCACTCCTGGCACTGCAGCCTTGGGCACTGGCTCTGGGGCAGCCCCACTATCCATGTTCCCAGCTTGGAGTCAAGGACTGGTGCTAAGTCAGCACAGCCCTGCTGATGCTGAGCTGGGCCGCGCGTACGTGCTGGCTGCAGAGGAAGCGCCTTGAAAAACGCGCAGGTCCTCGTGCTACATTTCCGGCCACTGTAACCCGGCTTCACGGACCAGAGTCCCTGAGACAAGTCATCGGACTCCAAGAGGCTAGTCTCCTGTCCAGTCCGAGCTGCAGTGAGATGCCCAGCAGCTCAGCGAGGCTCCCTGCTTCCAGGTCCTCACACGTCAGCGCCCTCCCGAGACCCTACTGCTCCCTGCAGGCCGTGCTTCCTGCCTCTAAGCTGTGCCCCCCACCCAGGGGCGGTGGGGGGCTGGGGGAGGGGTCACCCTGCGCACAGTGGTGGGGGTGGGGGTGGAGCGGCCTGGGCGGAGCTCTCTGGGTCCCAGGGCTAGGGGGCTCCAAGGTGACCTGCAGAGGAGACTCGGAAGTCCTGGGCGCAGGCAGCCTCTGGGGGGGGGGGGCCTGGGGGAGGGAGAGGTAAGTAATTACCCTGAGGCTGAATGAGCCCTGAAGAGCCTGCCAGGACCACTGGGTCACACTAGGTTGGAGTCCTGACACCAGCACCCCTGGGAGCAGAGGGCGGCGGCTGGCTTCCGTGCCCATCAGTGTGACAGGCTCTGCAGCGGCCTGCAAGTGCAGTGGGAGGGGCCACAGGGACCTGGGGGAGGTTTGGAGGGCAGCCCTTTCCCCTCCCCCAGATGATGTCTGGTCTCAGACACCTGCTCCCTGCAGGGGGTCATGCTCAGGGGACCACTGCCCCTTCTCCCAGGGCCCGGAAGTGAGGCTAGCATGTCTGTCTGAGCGGGGCTGTGGCCCCCACCGTGGGGCATGGCTGACCTCAGGGTAACAGACTGGAGCTCAAGACCACTGGTGCCCATGGCCAGGGAGCCCCAGGTCTGTAGGGGTGTGGCGTTGGGGATCTGAGGCCTGATGTCTGGGTGAGTCGGGCCTCTCAGGGCCTTGGGGGAACCAGCTGGGGTTCAGGGTCAGACCCTGGGCCTGATGGGGAGGAGCGCCTGTTGACATTCCTGTGTCCCTTCTCTTGGGGGACGGACAGGGTGCACAGGCACCTCTGGGCGGAGACCAGCTACCATGGCTCCCTCTTGGGGGCCTCTGGGGACTGAAATGTAGCCATGGACCCTTGCCAGCAGGAGGCGGGACGTGGACCAAGATGAGGGTCCCCTCCGTGGGGTCCCCGTGCCCCCACCAGGAGAAGCCTGCGCTCCCCTCATCCACGAGAGCCCCAGCTCCCAGTGCTGCTGGGGGTGTGTCATGGGGCAGGTGCCAGCCGGGCTTCAGGTGGGCACGGGCCGCCGAATCCCCAGTATCTGCATCCCTGGCTGGCTGCCCTCCCTCCCCCAGCCTGCCATTCATGCAGTCAGCAGAGAGGCCGGGCAGGAGAGGGAGACACCGAGAGCCACAGGGAGACCCCCCTCCCCGCGGGTGGGTGCTGCAGGGGTCTCTGGCACTGTCCACACAGCCGCTCTCGGGCCATGAGCCAGCCCCACCCTGGTGGCCTCCCCATGGCCTCCCCAGCCCCGCCGGGCCACCTCGTCCAGCCGCCCGGTGGCCTGCGCTGTTCCGGCTGCCCCAGCACAGCCCCCGTCCCTCCCTCCCTCCTCGGACACACGGGAGTGAAGACACGGAGCCAGAGCGCGGGCGCCGGCCTGAGGCCCCGGGCGGGCTGGGCCGAGGCGGCCTGCAAGCCGGCTGCAGGGGGAGACGCAGAGGCTCTGGGCCTCCTCTCCGCCCACCCTGGCCCAGCCCGGCCTGGTGCCCACATCATCCCAAGCGTCCTCGGGCTGGTGGCAGCGGGTTCAGCAGGGCAGCCCTGCACCTCGGGAAAAGCAAGCCCACCCCTCCCGGGCAGAGCCAAAGTGGGGGGGGGGTCTGCGGGACAGAAGAGGACCTCCCTCCCACCCCCCCCACAGCGCACAAGGCAGGTAACGGGATTCCACTCTTCTCAGACGTCTCCGTCTCTCAACCCTGCAGAGAAACAAAGGCTCGCCTGGCACTGGGAGGCATCAGGGTCCCCTCTTGCCACTGACCCTTCTGCCAGCTGGTCAGTGACCATCCCTCCTTCCTCCCTCGGTCCTTTTGCTGTTTTTGCAACAGCCGGCTAGTCACTTGCAGGACTCTCCTTTCCCTAGCCTGCCGGACGCTTCCTCCCTCTGCTGATCCCAGGGTTGTTGGGGACTCAGGAGGGAGACTCCTGTCACCGTGGGGTTTATTCCCCTCCTCCGGTCCTGCTGCACCTTCCCTCTAGGCCCCGCCCCCAATCCCAAGCCCCCAAAGTCCCAGCTGCCTTCTGGTCCTGCCCTCAGGTTAAAGTAATGCACCCACTCCCCTAACCCCATCACAGCTGCTTCTCTTTCTGGGCAGGAGACCCCCGATCCACTGTCTCCCCTGCAGACTGAGACCTCTTGGGGTCACCCCAGATCCCGGACTTCTTTTCACTGAGCCCGTGCCAGTCCACGACTTACACGTCTTTAAGGCTCACACCCTTCTGCCACTGCGGACCCCAGCTGTCCGGTCTGAGCAGCTCCTCATGGCGTCCCCACCCAGCAGCTACCCCCACCGGCGCTATCACCCTGATGCTTTAGCCCAAGACCCCCTTCCCAACAATGGTCCCCATCTCCAATGTGGGACCTCTTGTGTCCAAGCCCAGCCCGGCAGCCACCTGTGTCTGGTGGCGCTAGAGCCCTCCCAAGGAGACTGCAGACGGAAGATGGCGCCACGCCAAGCCCATCTCTCCAGAAGCTTCTAGTGCTCACACAGGAGTATGCGGAAGATCAGCTCAACCTGTCTTTAAAGCCACGTCCCAGACACTCGAACCACCTGGCCCAGCGGCCCCCAGAGCACGCTAAGTCCGTGTAGACAGTTGGCCTGCGCCAGCCTCCCGGGATGGGGCTGGAGAGGGCTGCGCGGGCAGCTCCAGGCACCGAAACCCGGCATTGGAGAGGCCCAGGGCTGGAAGGGCAGGAAGGGGGCTGGTTCCCCGCCCCTCTCCTTTATTCAATTCTGGACCCTGCCCCGGGCTTTGCTGGCAGATTCGGGGTGAGCAGCCGCACAAGGCTTCCCCCGGACCAGCGCCCCCTGCCGGCTCCTGCTTCCCGGCTCCATCTAGCTCCAGCGGCCACAGGGCCCCCCTGGCAAGTCTATCAGCCCTGGGGGGGGGGGGGGAGACAGGGAGCAAACGGAGGGAGGTTCCCTGGCCACTGGCCACAGCTCCAGATCTTCCTTTCTCAGCCCCACCCCTCCATCTCCCGGAAGCGTTGCCCCTGACTAGTCCCTGTCGGAGGATCCCACTTGATCACCTAGAGTCCTAGAGTCCGTCCAGAAGGGTGGCCTCAGATCCACCTGGCAAAGGTCGTACCAACCACTCTCTACTACTCGCCCTTCCTAACACATCAACAGCAGCCATAATCCCTTGTGCCTCTGGCCCAACCTGCTTCCCTACCCCTCGCCGACCACCCGAAGCCCCCCACAATTTCAGGCAAACGACAGCGTCACCAAGGAGCCCTCTGTCAGTGCTGCTGCAGAGCCTCCGTCACGCACTGGGACCCGAAACCGAGGGGCATCGGTGCGGACAGCTCCTTGCTCAGTGGGTGGGAGGGGAGAGCCCACCAGGCCTGTGACGGGCTGCGTCGCTGGCGGAACAAAGGCTGAGGGCCCCGGTGCCCTCGCCAGTCGCCGCGCGCTTCGGGGCGGGAGCCGGAGCCAGCGCGCGGTCCGGAGATGCGGCAGCGCTCCTGGCGCGGAGGGGACCGGGCGCTGGC
>NC_043702.1:1003082-1015686 GCF_006229205.1 Suricata suricatta
CTCCCAGGAACCCGCGGGCGGCCTCCCCGCGCCCCCTCCAGCCCGGCCCCTCTCCCGGCGGGGGCACAGCCCCTCTTCCCCAGCGGCGCTGCCGGCGGGGCCCCTTCCGGGACGCCGACCCGAGGTGGGGGGTGGCGGGGAGGGGATGCGGTGCCGGATTTCTCTTCCGGATGGAGAATGGCAGCTGCCCACCTGGGAGCCCCCTCCCCTGCTGACGACGACCAGACCCCCGCTCTGTCTGGGCTCTCAAAGCCACCCCACCCGCTACCCCCGTCCCGTCCAGGCCTCCAGCTTCTCACCTCGGTGACCTGGGCCTCCCTGCCAACTGCTGATGTCCTTGCCCTGGGAGAAGCCAACCCCACCTGGCCCAGGGCTCCCCTGGCCCAGCCCCTGCCTTCTCCCTGGGGCGCCCTCCTAGGACACCCGGATAGCTCTCACCAAAACCTGGTGGCCTCCTGCGCCCTGGCCCTGGCTGCCACAGGAGAGAACCACCCCACCAGGCCACCCTCCTCTTGGCCAGCCTGCACTTGGAGAAACCTGCCCAGCAGGCAGCTCTTGATCAAAGTCCCCTCACGGAGACCATGACACTTAAGGGCCCTGAAGAAGGGGGTTTCACCAGGTAAGCCAGGAGGCTGCCTCTGTGCGGTGGGGTCCACTCGGGACCTCCTGGGCAGGCCACACTGCCGGTGGGCACCAGGTCTGGGGGTGCCTGAGCGAGGCGGTGGGAGTCATCAGTGTGGTCACAGCTCTGGCCGAGAGGCCGGCCCCTCCAGCTGGCCTCCCCAGGGTTGCGTCAGGGTTCACGGCTCACACCGTGACCTCAGAGCAAATCAGGGATAAAGGGGACCCTGGGTTTGTGCCTGCTGCACGCGAGGCCTCAGGTCTCAGGTGCAGGGCAGGGGGCTCTTCTCCTGGGACCCAGGGCGAGAGCACCTGACGCTCGGCACAGCCCTCCGATCCAGTGCGTCTGCCCAGCCTCCCCTGGGGCCGGGGCAGCTGAGGGGCCACCTCGTGCCCGCGGGAAACAACCCGGAACAGCAGGATGGGACACGGCTCAGGGACCCTCTCAGCCGTATTCCCTGCAAAGACACGATGCATGCCTGCCCATCCTCCCCCTGGATGCCCAACACCCGTAGGGGTCACAGACTCCCAGCTGGGCCGGAGCACCGGGCAGGACCCTCCAACTGAGGGAGCCCGCAGGGGCTCACGGTGACCTGGGCCCACTCTCAGCTCGGGCCCCATAAATCCTGGGGCTAAGAAGACAAGATGGGAAGGGGCAGAGGGCTCGGAAGAACCCCTCTGACCCAGCCACTTCCCGCCAAGCCTGGGAGCCATGTCAAAGTCACGGGAACCCTCGGCCTGGCATCCCAGCAACTCAGTCCCCCTCCAGCTTGTGACCTGCCACTTCTGGTAACTCTGGGTCCCAGCACCCTTCCCCCTGGGCCCACCCTCTTTCAAAGCCAACTCAGGTCTCCCTCTAGGCGGCCTTCCCAGGTCCCTCCGGGCCACAGCCCCCACTAAGCCCAGGCAGCCCATCCCCCAGGGACCGGCCCCCCCACCCCCCCAGCAGCAGGAAGGCCACTTTGGCTGCTGGTGGAGGCTCCACTTCCTTTCTCTTGTCTCCCCGCCCAGCACCCAAGCCAGCCCTGGGTCAGTACACATGGATGCCTGAAGGCACCATACAGAGAGACTCTGTCTGGAGTCGGCTTTCATCATGGCCCCACGGCGGCAGCTTCAGACCCCCCTGACCTGACCCCTCCCACAGGCGGCAGGACAGCGGGCAGCATGCTGCAGCCACGAGGGGGCTTTCGGGGTGACCTGCCCCCCACTAGGGCGCCCTTGTTCTTACAGAGGCCCGGCGCCTCCGCGGGAGACGGGTGCGCACTGTGCGCGGTGCGGGCCGGCAGACTCCACCTGTACAGCAGCCCGGTCCCTTCCCGCGCGGGCGGAGTGGGAGCTGATGGGAAGTGTCCAAGGCCGCTTGCTGTGAAGTGGTGGCCGCTGAGTGGTGCTAGCCCCTCCCCCCGCCCCTCCCCCCCACCAGACCTCCCCTGATTCCAGGCCCCAGGGGGCGCACTGAGCAGGATGGTGGCGTAGAAGCAGAGGCAGGGACCGGCACCCTCCGCTCCGCTGCCCAGGGAGCTGCAGGCAGCCAGCCCGCTGCCTGGGGAGGACGGTCTCCCCACCGGCCACTGTCCAGGTGCCTCCGCCCACCCCTGCCCTCGCCAACCCAGCAGGTAGGCCCAGCTGGGCAGGGGGCAGCAGATCTGGGCAGGACGCAGTTCAACGCGAATGTTAGAAAAACTGCGTTATTTTTCAGGATAAAAGCATCTGGCCCAAAGGAACTGAAAGCAGAGACTGGAACAGAATCTGGCGTGCCCCTGCGCTCGGCTGCTTGCTCGTGACAGCCAGAAGGTGGCGCAACTCGTGTCCGTTCACAGAGTGGGTGACAAAATGTGGTGTAGCCACAGACGAAATATTATTTGGCCTTCATGAGTAACCAAGGATGGCACCTGCTATGGTGAGGAGGAACCAGCCTCGCAAACGCCACGCCGATCGGAGCGAGAGCAGCCGGGCTTGAAAGGACACTGTGACTCTCTCCCCACAGGCGTCAGATTCAGAGACAGAGCAGAAGAGTGGGTACCGGGGGCGGGGCTGGGGAGTCTGTGTCCACTGGGGACAGTGGTTCGGGGGGGGGGGAAGACAAGAAAGTTTTGGAGACGGACGGCGTGGACAGCTGCACAACAGTGTGAATGTGTTTCATGACTCTGAGCTGTATGCAAAAGCAGCTAAAATGCTAAATCTTTTCATGCATATTTTGTCACCAAAAAAGCAAGCCCCCCCAACATTTGCAACATGCATATACTACACATCTGGTGCTTAGTTTCACCAAAAACTCATGTCATTTACTTCGCATTAAGTACGCAGGACGCACCTAGACCACAACCTGCTTCGCCGTCTGGAACACCAAGTTAAGCGGGTATCCTGCCGTCTCGGCTGCTAAATCTGGCAGCCCTTGGAGGGGTGTGGACGGCGCGTGTGGGTCCTTCCAGCACCATCGCCGCTCCCCCTCCAACCTCAACACAGGGCCGGGGGTGACTTCTGGTGCCCCCAACCGTGGTTCTCCTCCAAAACCTGGCCGCCACCCTCCAAGGCCACACAGTGTCCTTCCTGGGTGTGAGCATGGCCCTAGGCTGGGGGAGTGCTCCCTCATCGGGGGCTGTCCTCCGGGACGGGCCTGAGCCCGGGCTTCCCGCAGCACTCAACTACCAGAGACTGGGACAAGCTGGGGGTGGGGGCACGGATGCCGCAGCGGCCAGCAGGCAGCAGTGGGGGACAGACAGGACAGAATCCTCCCCCTCCAGCCTAGACCTCTGACCCTAGCTGTGTGGCTCCTCAGCTGCCCACCAGGGGGCCCTCCCTGACAGCACCTCCCGAAGGCGGGACTTGGAGGCACAGGTCCCTGTGGCATGGACTCCGGCTGGCACACGGGTACATGGACTCTCACACTCCATGCAGTGGGCACTGACACATCCCCATTTTAGGGACAGCAGTCGAGGCTCAGAGAGGTTCAGTCATTGGCCCGAGGTCACACAGTGCGTGACTGGGGAGCCGGCGTTGAACCCCAGTCGGGAGGAGTCTGCTCTACAGCCCTGGTGGAGTGGTTGCACACTTCACCTCAGGTGCATGTCTGGGTTCCCGTGTCATTCTTTCCCCCTGACTTACACAGAACACAGGGTCACCATGGCGGGCAGAGCCCCAGCTCATGAGACACCTGATGCTCGTCCTGTCCCCGCGCCAATGGAAGGGTCATGCCCTGCGTCCTGGAGGAAGCCACAAAGCACCCGTGTGACCTGGGGCCTCGCCCCCTCTCCTAGGAGTGGGTTGCACGACCGGGCAGCGGGTCTAGAACCAGCTGAGACGTCAAAGTCACGGTGAGCGTGTGAGGGACTGCCAGCCATCCCTGTGGACGTCGGGACGGAGCACACCAGTGGCCTCCAGGCCACCCTCCCTGGACGCCGGAACCCGCTGCGCTCACGGTACCAGGACACGAGAAATTCTGATTAGAGGTCAGCGACCGACCCTGGAGACATAAGCTCTCCCTTGGCCCACACTGCTCAAATTCTCTCCCGGGCCCTCGCCACGCACCCCGGCGAAGAACTCCGGCCTTCAGTGCCCGGCCCTCACACCCGTCTGCCTGCCCGTCCGCCCGCCGCAGCGCCCTCCTCCCCGAGCCGATGCCGGCGCCCGCCCCCGTGAGGCCACCCTCCCCGACCGGCTGGCTCCACCTTGCCTAGAGCTTCCGTTCAAGGGCTTCTCATGAGCCACTGACGTTTCTGGAAGCCGCCTCCTTGCCATCCCAGAGCACCCAGCCCTCCCCGGGGGCCCTGGCCACCCCGACCAAACACGCCCCTGGGGCACTGCTCGTGCTTAGGAACCACACCTGATCCTGGGGACGGGGCTTTAGCTGCGTGTCCAACCTGTAGTCCCCCAGCCCCCCAAACGCACAGTGACGGGGACGTCCAGGCCCAGGGTCGCTGCAGGGGAAGGACGACTCTGTGAGTGTGGGCAGCCCTGCCACACCAGGGGCGGAGGCCAGGGATGGGCGGCTGAGTTAGGAGCCTCACCCTTTAAAACAATGCTGTTGGTCCACGCTGCCCCGTGTTGCGCAACAACCAGGAGTGCCATGATGGTCATCTGAGCCGATCCGGGCAGCGGGGGGCAGTGCCTCTCCCCCTGGGGCTGGAGATGGTCGCAGGTGGGTGGATGTGCTCCCCTGGCCCCCAGAGCTTAAGGACACACCCAGATGTCATCCATGGCTCACCACAGGGGCCCACATGGTTCAAGGTGCCTAGGATGCCCTTAGTCACAGGGACGGCCACCCAGGCCACTCACAGGCTCAGAAAATGGGTCCTCAGTGCCAGGATATGGTCTGAAGGTATGCATGGGCCCCCGACTCCAGCGCTGATGGGGAGGGAGCCCCGTGGAGTACAGATGCACCTGTCTAGGGCCTGGAGTCCACCCTTCAGGTGTTGGTGGCACCGCCACTGTCCCAGGACTGACCAGCGGGGTGCAGACAAAGCTTGGACATAGTCAGCGTCCGCAGGTTCTGGCCCACTGAGTTCGGAATGGTCTGAAAGCCCCAAGTGAGTTTCTCACTAAAGCGCGATCTGGGAACAGAGACCACGGCTTTTCATCTCTGTGTTCCAGAAACTAGCAGAGGGTGAGCACACGGTGGGTGATGGCTGGAAGGGTGGAGGCCCTTGTCCCTGCAGTGAGGCTCAGGCATCGGGGCCATCAGGAGGCCCTCCTGGCGCGGCTGGCCAGCCGAGCGTCATGAGGGCCTCCCGTCGGCCTGCGAGTTTCCTGGGCCTCGTCCGGCCCCTGCTGCTTAGGAGCCCCCCAGGCTCTGGGGCCTGCCAGGGCCCATCTCTCCTTGGGCCTGTGGGTGCTCCGGGCCTTGACCCCGGCTCTCTGTCCTATGGCCGACCTCCCCCTTGCACGCTGAACCACATGCCCAGTGCCTAGGGGAAAGGGCCCCACAGCGTCCCCTAGTGCCCGCTCCTTCCTCGCCAGGCACCCTGCCAGGGTCAGCACCGTTACCCAGCACCCACACTGGACACCAAGACAAGGAGGCAATTCGGAGTGATCCCTCAAGGGGCCAGACTCTGAGCACGGGGGCCCCTTTCTGGGACCAGCTTCCTCACCTGAACGCTAAGTGGCTGGACTAGACGGTGCTCAGCCCACCCTGCAGGCACCCATGGAAGGGCCTCCAAGCAAGAGGCTGGTGGTGGCCAGGGCGAGGGGCTAAAGGCCGCAGGGGCTCGGCCCCTCAGCAGGGAGGAGGGAGAGGCCCAGAGCGGAGTCCCCTCGGGGCTCCTGGCCGGCCAGCTCCCCTCTCTTCTGGTCCTCACGTCCACTGCGGGGCCCTGGGGCTTGCTGACGGCACGGGCCCCGAGCTGTCCGCTGGCCCTCACCCGGCACCGCCCAGCGGTGCTAGTCTCCTGCCCGGTCCGGCCCGTCTCCTCCGTGAGACACGGCAGGGGCAGGGTGCCTCTGGGGGGCTGAGGTCAGGACCAGTGGCAAGGGAACACAGTTGATGGAGCCCCTCGGGGCTGCCCTGTCACCCAGCCAAGCCTCCAGAACCCAGGGAGCACTTGGCAAAAATGAGCAGCCAGACTGCTCTGCTGGGCCCCTGTGCCGGCAGCCTGCTCGCCACCTTCTACCGCCCCGCCTCCTGGCCCCTGGCCCCACTCCTTCCCTCCGGGGGCTCAGCACCTGCCCTGAATGCTGTGCTGCCCTCGGGGGCCCTCCCGCTTGCCGGCGGGGACCCTGAGGAAGCAGGACTGGCGGGTCAGCAGTCACCAGGCCCCGGTCGCTGGAAGGAGTGGCCCCGGCCCTCCCACCCTGCCAGGCCTGGGGAAGTCGAGGCTTCCAGGGGGCTGGACATGACTCAAGGACCTGGTGGAAGTCAGGGCCTGGACCCGAGGCCTCTAAGCCCACCCCACCAGAGCTGTGCCCGGAGGAGCTAGTGGGTGGGAGGGGGCCAGGAGATGACCTGACTCCTCCACGCTGTCACCGGGCCTCGGCGCCCATCCGTGCCTGTGGCCGCCTTGGGGAGGCACGGCCCTGTCTGGAAATACCCGGGCCCGGGGCCCGCTGTGGGTGAGCTGGGCCGCCTGATTCGCACGCCGCAGTCCTGGCCCCCAGGATGTCCGAAGGCGCCGTTACGTGAGTGGAGGTCTTTGCAGACGTAACTGGCGAAGACGGAGGCACACGGGAGTTGGGTGGGCCCCTAGTCTGACAGGTGTCCTTACTTTTTTAAGGTGAAACCTGGAGGCGGATGCAACTCTAGGAGAGCCCGCACAGAGAAGAAGCCGGAGGCCCGGAATGGCCCCTGCCTCCCGGACCCGGGGGAGCCAGCCCCGCACACCTCGATCCTGAGCCTCTGGCCCCGGCCCGGCCCTCGGGAGGTGCTTGGAGCAGCTGCTGCCCAGACTCGGGGAGAACCCTGGGGAGCAGGGAGAGTCCCAGACTGTGGGCACCGGGGGGACGCCCGGGAGGCTGCTGCCAGCCATGTGCTGGGGGTGGGTGCATGGAGGACCCACCCAGCAGGAGAGGGGACAGGACGCAGCCGGCCTGGCCCCCTCAGGGGCTCCTAAACCCTTCAGGATTCTAGGGTTCCTACGGGGACAGCAGGTGTGCACACCCCCCACTCAGAGCCTCCCCAGCATCCAGAGCCTGTCTGAAGGCACCCGGGGAGGCTGGCGGCCTGGGCCTTGCCCCCCCAGTGCAGAGGCCCCGGTCGGAGGCCACGCCTGCCCTTGCCTCACACCTGGCCGCCGTGTGCCCCCACCTGGGAAGGCGGGGTGAGGCCCGGGGCAGGAGCAAGCATCCCCACTGTGCCACCCCCACCCCCAGGAAACTTCCGGCGGCTCGGGGCACCTGCCCAGGCCTGCTCCCAGACGATTGCCGGCAAGAACGGCCGCCAGGCACGGCGGCGGCGTGCCGGGCTCCGGGGTGGGTGGCCTCCAGCTGGAGCCCTCGTGCTCTGGAGCCCATTTCTCTTCTCCCAAATGCGGGCAGTGACCTTGCCCCACAGGGCTGTGCTACTGGTCAGACGTCATCAGCGATGGCCCCCGGCAGAGACACTGGATGGGCAGGAGCTCAACTAGACAGCAGGGCTGTGCCCCCCAGGCCTCTGACACAGGCCCTGAGGCTTACTGTGAAATCACCCTGAACTAGGCAGGTCTTGGGAAGAAGAATCTGGCTTATAGAGAAGGGCCCAACCTCTTGCTGCCTGGGCACGTCCAGGCCTGGGCAGAGGCCGGCCCCACGCCCTACCTGACTCCCAGCGGCCTCAGGGGAGCCCATGTCCTGTCCAGGGCCGGCCAGGCTGACCCCACATCTGTGGGCGTGGATGACCTAGCACAAGCACGGGCACCCTACGCCAACCGTGCTCTCCTCCTGGTCCTGAGGCCCAGCCTGCCGCCCGGCTGGTGTGTCCCTGGTCCCTCTCCCAAGAGGCTGGGCCACTGACCATCAACCTCAGACTTACACTGTTCCCTAACTAGTGCCAGCATGGAGCCAGGCCTGTTTGCCTCATCCCCGAGGCTCGCTCACCCCTGGATACGCATTTGTCCGGGAGTCCTGGGGGACTTGGCCAGCGGGTACGGAGGACGTGGTTGGGAACACACAGCCCTGTCCTGACAAAGGTAGGGAGGCCTGGTCAGAGGCTTGGGAAGAGTTCCACTTAAGAGATGTTCTAAGCTGGCCTAGAAGGGAAGCCAAACCCAGCAGAGCCCACAGAAGGCGGCTGGGGGACCCCCAGGGCCTGGCCTCCAGAAAACTCGGAGCCCAGGACTGGGCTGCAGTGAATGCCATAGGCTGTGGGGCCAGTGGGCTGGGCCGCAGTCCCCAGCGCTCCCCGTGGGCTCCATGTGCTGGGCGAAGTTACGTGGCTCCCCTGGGCCTCGCTTCCCTCGAGTGTAAATCAGGTCCCCAAATACGCTTCCTCACCTGACAGTCCCGGGGAGTAATGGGAAGCAGATACGAACGGGGAGAGATGTGCACCGAGTCGGCGTCACGTCAAGGGCTTTCAAGACCTGGGGTCTGCAGGGGCCTGCAAAGACCTCCCAGCAGGGGCCAGCGGGAGACTCGAGCCTGGGCCGGCCACACAGTGCCTGCGCCCCTTCCTGGGTGCCTTCCAGGTGGTCCTGACTATTCCCAGTGTCGCATGTGAAGCCGCAGGAGACAAGTGGGGCGGAGGCTCACACAGCGGGACTGATTTTGAACCAAGGCCCAGGGAGGACGTAGCTCCGCTCGCAGGAGCACGGCAGCGTGTCCGGCAAGGCGCTCAGGCCGTTGCATCATGCGGGTGGCCCTGTCGAACGCTGGCTCCCTTGGGCCCCCATCACACCCCTCCCCCGACTCAGAGCTGGGGATGATGAAACCAGAGGCCCTCGAATGGCGGAGGGACAGGGCCACAGCACGACCAGCGCCGAGACCCCTGGGGGACCCAGGCCAGGCACACGGGGCGTTTCTGCCTTCTGAGCGGGACAGGGTACCCAGGTGGCCAGGGGCCCGGCCGGGTGCTGGGTGGCCTGCGAGAGCCCCAGAGACCACAGCTGAGGGACAGACACCGGTGGGTTCTTTTGAGCCCAGGCCCGACAGCCCTTTCCCTCCCCCAGAGTCTCCCCACCAGACAGGTAGTGGGGGTCGGAGCCGGCACACAGAAGCAGCGACTTCTGCTGACGGGCCCGGGGGTGGTCCTTGGTGTGAGCCCCGGGGCAGGCCGCTACCCACCCCTGCCACAGGTAGGCTCAACCCTGGGCCGGACGGGCGGCCAACCGGTTCTCACTGTGCTGACAGCCCCCTCCGACCTCCAATCCCCAGGGCTGGACCTCCAGACCCCTCCGCCTCTGCCCAGACCTTTCGTCTCCCCCTGCCCGTCCTGCACGGCTTGGCTTGGAACAGGACACAGGTGGGTGGGTCCCTGGCAATGCTGACTGGGGACCTCTGGCGCCTGGAATGGGGCCGGCCTCGTGGCTGCGACATGGACGCGTATAGACAGGGGTGGCCCCAGGCCCCAGCACCCCAGCGAAGGGTCAGTCGGATATAAGGCAGTCACTGGAGTGCCAGGAAGCCAGGGGGTGCTGGAAAAACACCTGGGGGCCAGGAGCAACCTCGCCGGCAGAGGCAGAGCGCCTGCGGGCACCAGCGGGCATGTGTGATTCAGCACGGGCCGCTGCCCATCCCTGGCACTGGCTCCCGGGCTGCGCTGGACACAGGGCCCTCCCTCACTCCCTCTGTTGCCTTCTGGCCCTCAGGAGGGTCCCCTGAGACCCCCATGGCTCCACCCGGCTGCTGCCTCCCCAGCCCCGCTTCCTCACCTGTAAAATGACAACAGCTGTCATCACCAACTGCCGGGAACGGCCATCCAGAAAAATCACACAAAGTCACGAGCAGGAGGCTTCTGTGCCCTGACACCTCCTGCTCTCATGAGCCCACTGTCATTTCTGAGGTCCCTTGGGCAGAGGCTGTAGACCCCTCCCTGCTTTCCAACCACTCCACCCGCTCAGGGCCAGCTGAGTCCAGGCAGGGACTCAGAGCCCTGTGCTGGAGAAGGCCCGGGGCAGGCGACCCCAGGGCCCTGTGCTGGAGAAGTCCGGCCACCAGCCTGCGGGAGAGAGCGAGGCAGGGCTCCCCGAGCGGGACACGCTGCACGAGGCCACCAGAGGGCGCCTAGTCCACGGAGGCCAGGCCCCACTGCAACAGGCGGGGACACTGGGCCAGCTACTGCCCTGGGAGGTCACCCTGCATGCTCTGCTCCACGTGGCGCTGGCACTGTGTCAGCGCCTGGGCCCCGCAGGGCACTCTGGGGTCCCAGTGCTCACAGGGGTCAGGGAGGGGAGGGTGCTCCTCGGCCCGAGGACGGAGGAGCTGAGGGGTGCCGGCAGAGGGGGCACTGGCAGAGTGCAGCCCCTGGCATTCCAGGCCCGGAGGAGGGCGGCGCCCCAAGCCCTGGCCAGCATGATGCCGGGACAGCTGCGGGGTAGCCGCTCGCTCCCAGCCGGACAGACAGCACCCCGTCTCCACCCATCACATGCGCAGACCACAGAGCACTTTGATGGTCCTGGGTCCCTAATCCACTGTCTCCCCCACCCCCAGGGGAACAAGACCTGGCCCCCAGCCCAGTCTCCCCCCTACCCCAGCTTCTCCAGTTTGCCCCGCTCTCTCCCAGCCTTTGGCAGCTGCCCAAACTCTGCCTCTTGGTCTCTTGGCCTCACCAGGGCAGAGATCTGTGGGTTTGAGCAAGTCTAGGATGGTCCCAAAGAACACGGTGGCCAAGCGACAGTGGATACGTGGGGGAAAGGCACAGGGGTAGGCTTCCAGCCAAGATAGGGGGCTGCGTGGGGGCAGCTTGGAGCACCCCCAAGCGTCTGGGATAGGATCCAGAGGGGGACACCCAGGCGAAAGTTCTGTTTGTGTGGGAGGAGGGGCAGTGGTGGAGCAGAGCGTGAGCCAAACTGCAGAGGGCGCTGTGCTGGCCCCAGGCGGCCAGGTAGCCCACCAAAGCGGGTCCACCAGAGAGGCAGGCCAGACTCAGACAGGAACTCTCCGCAGGGGGAGACGCCGGAAGGCCTACTCTGGGTATTAGGAGGGGGCCCCTCCCAAACCTCGGTGGGCTGCGGGTGGCCACGATGTCAGTCTCTCAAGGCAGCCCTCTGTGTGTCTGACCGTCCCGGGGCCGGGGGGCCTGATCCTGGCTGTCTCCCTTCCACTCCCCGGCAAGGCAGGGCCATGGACCGACCGCACACTGATACACTCATCTGTCGTTCAGAATTCTTGCATTCGTGGTCATTCCCTGTCCCCCATGTCACTATCTGAGCAGAGCCCTCCCCCTAGTTTGGGAGAAATTCCTTCTCTAAGGGAAGCTCGTCGGCTCTGTTCTTGTCCGCTGTGTCCCAGGCACCCTGCACAGATGTAGTGTGGGTCCCCACACACTTGCAGTTTGAGGAGCCTGGGGGTCTGGATGGTCCTTAGGGCATCCTACTCCACCCCTCACCCCCCACAGCTCCTCAGAGGCCTGCAGGGAGGGGGTGGGCAGGACTGCAGGCAGCAGCAGGGCTGAGGATGCCTGGGAGGGTTGATGCTCTTACAAAGAAAAGACCCGGCCCCTGGGCGGGATCCAAGGCCAGGATCCAAAGCGCCGACCACCTGCAGCTCGACTCCCCGCCAGAGGCGGCCCCAAGTGCCAGACCGGCAGGCCACGAGTCCAAGTTCGCTGGGCAGGAATCTTCCTTTGGTGCTCCAGGTGGCAGAGGTCAGCGCCTCGCCCCCACCCCCAGGCACCCGGCTGGCTCCCTACCTCGCTGGAGCCCCACTCCCGCGAGGAATGGGGGACTTCTAATTGAACCCACCTAGGCTGCCCGTTGCGGGGGGACCCTAAAGGAATCCCCAGGCCCGACCCGAGGCGCCTTCCGGAGAGGCCCGTACAGCCAACTGAGAGTCCCTAGCCCGCGGCTGCCCTGGGCAGCGCCCCGCCAGCCGACCCCGCAGTCAGCCCTGCGCGCCCCGGGGCTTGGATCCCCGCCCCGCCACCGCGCTGGGCCGAGCCGAGGGCCGAAGGAGCCCAGCCCCAGCTCTGGCCCTGCAGGACTCCCCGCCGGGGACTGCCCGGTCCACAGCTCCACGAGGACAGCTCCGCGGGGAAGGTGCCGGTGTGCGTGCTCGTGGCTGGGAGGCGGCCGAGCGCAGCGCACGAGACCCGGGCGGCACTTGGAGGCGAGGGCCCGAGGGGGTGCAGACGGGCGGGGGCGCAGGCGGCCGGCTCCGCGCTCCGGGCAGCCCAGGGGACAGCAGAAGAGCGCAGGAGAGACCGGGCGCGCCAGGGTCCGGGGCTCCGGGTGCCGCGCCCTCACTTACCCGAGATCTCCGCCTGGGGCACGTCGCTCAGGCTGAAGCCCTTGGCCCCGTAGATCTGGCGGACTTCGCTGCAGCTCCGGCTCTTGCTGGCAGGGTCCCCGCGGGCGCAGGCGGCCAGCGCGGCGGCCGCGCAGAGCAGCCACCAGCCTCGGGCCCGCAGCTCCATGGCGGGGCT
>NC_043702.1:1015786-1041511 GCF_006229205.1 Suricata suricatta
CCTCCGCCTCCTTCGCTCCCGCCCTGCCTCCCTGCACCCTGGCTGCGCGCCCGCCTGTCCGCTCCCGCAGCGCCGCCTCCCCCTCTGCGCGCCGCCCCCCTCCTCGCCTGCGCCGCTATCCCGGCCCCTCGCCCCCCACGTCCGCCTCAGTCGCCTGTCCCAGGGCTCCGGCTCACACCTGAGATTTGGATGGGGAGGGGGGTGCTGTACGCTGGAAACGAGCTGGGACACTAGACCCCACCCTTTGTCAGCCCTTAGAGAGGCAGCCCACGACTTAGTTACTGGAGATTGTCCGCCGGGTTTTAGTCTCCTCCGGTGGGTCTTGAAGAAACAAATGTGGCCCAGGGGGAACGTCTCTATAGGCTCGGGTCACTGGGCGGTGGCAGGTAACCTCGGAGCAGGGACGAGTTCAGGGCCGACCACAGGTCAGAGAGCTGGGGGTTGAGGAGAGCGCACAGGCCAGAGAGCCAGACGGGAGAGTCTGGTGGGACAGCACCAGGGTGGTCGGGGTGGGTGGGCCGGCAGTGCCCCTGGCTGCAGAGGGGAGTGAGGAGGAGCGGCAGTGGGAGGGGAGGTAAGAAGCTGAGGGCCTCTGGGTTTCTTTCCTCCCCAGATGCTGCACCCCTTCCCTGGCCTCTGCTCCCTCCCCCCCACCCTAGGGCAAAGCCTCAAAGACCACCTGGCCACCAGGCCATGAATCCACATACCCAACTGGCAGAAACGGGGGGGAAAACGAACGAGTCAGTACTCTTGGCAGAGGGACCCTCCCCCTAGATAAGCACCATGGGACCACACCTCCCTGCAGGGAACGGTAACCCAGGCCTGCAGGGTGTCAGCTGTGTGGGCCGTGAGCAGGGAGGGGGCTCCCTCCCTCCCTTGGGGCTCACAGGAGCAGTTGGCTCAGCAGCCCCAGAAGGGGCCTGGGGTCTCCGCCCTGGGTCCCGGAGAAGGCTGCTCCCTGCACCCGGACACACTGAGTCACTGCACCAGAGGGAGGCTGCAGGGACCCAGCCCAAGTGTACAGACCTCCTGCCCTCCCCACGCACCTGCTGCCTCGTCATGTTGGTGACTCACGGACCCCCACGAGGCACACACAGACACATGGGCCTGTTCCTTCTTGCCTCCCCCTGGCACAGCTGCCGGGACTCCTCCCCTCCACACTGCACTCCTGCGAGCGGCTCCTGATGGGGCTAGGAACAGCGGCCTGGCCCTGGGCCCTGGGCCCTCGAAGGAGCTCACCTCCGGCTTCCAGGTCAGGTGGGAGCCTGGACTGGGGCTTAAGCTCGCCTGAGGCTCTCTGTCTTGTTGTCATGGTGATCACTGTTGCCACCTCTTTATCGACCGGACTGGGAAATTCCTCAGGGTGGGGTCAGTGTCCAGTGCATTTCCGGGCCTTCAGACAGCAGTGTGGCCGGACTGTCCGTGTGCCACGCGTGCAGCTCGGGTCTCCAGGTCGGCCCTGCCCGGGCACCTCCGAGGGCAGCATGGCTCTGTCCCACAGAGAGAGCCTCCCCACCACCACCTGCAAGGTGGATGAATCACTCCCACGTCCTGCAGGGGCAGGAAGGAGAGCCCTGATGAGGGCCCCTCCTTGGGGTCGGCACATGGTCCGGGGTGGGGGGGGTGGTCAGCACATGGGATGGTCCTCGTGGGTCTGGATGAGGCTGACCTGCCGGAGAGCCTTGATGACAAGGGGCAGGGAGGCCACGGTCAGAGGGCAGCTGGCAAGGCGGCGGCAGACTTGTGACCTCTCGTGATTGCCGCTGGGGGCGGCTCTGCGGAAGGCTGCCGGTGTGGGGGCCAGGAGAGGAGGGGCTGGCTGCGCCCCCCTTGCCATCTTCTCTCTCCTCTTGCCTGGCCTCCAGGGCCTTCCTTGCTCCCCCTCCCACGGGGGGTGCTTGCGTTTTCCAGGCTGTGAGCCCTGGTCCTGGGCGAGGACAGAGCTCCGTCCCGGGCCACAGGCCCCAGAGCAGCTGCCCCGCGTGCTGGCCAAGACCTCCTGCTCCGGAGACACCGGCTGCCTCTGTTGGGCCCGCCCTGCTTCCCACCGGGGGTCTGGACAGCCCAGGAGGAGGGACACCTGTCGGCCAGGACAGGGCCCGGCATGGCACCAGTGGCCCGGGGCATCAGGAGCAGGGCCGGGTTACTGGGGAGGGGCCACGTGAGCCTGCAGGCCAGCCTCACCCTGGGCGCTCCCACATGCTGTCACCCACGCTTAGGACAGCCATCAGCCGTGTAGGAGCAGCAGTGGCACTGGGGGGGTTCACTGCGGGGTCTCTGGGGTTGCAGGGATGACAGAGTCCCTTGTCCCAGCCCCTGGGAGGGGATCAGCCCTTCCTGCCGTGGGGTGCTGGCCCGTCCACGGCGGAGGCACAAACGTGACAGCGTGAAGGAAGGTGCAAGTGAGCCAGCTGTTGACACGCTCCTGGGAAGGGAGCATCTTTCTGAGCAAACGGCTGTGACAGACGCTGGGTTCGCCCTTTGCTGACACCAAGTAAGGAGCTGGGAAGAAAGGGACCATTTAGACTCATCTGGGCGGGGGTGGGGGGGCGCGTGTGGGCCCCTGACATTTCCTCTTTGTGGGGAGACACCTGAGTCCCGGAGGGGACTGCTTCTCAGGGTCCCTCTGCCCCCCTGCCCTGGCCAGGGGGGGTCCTGGCATGCGGGGCCCTGGCTCCCAGAGGAGGACAGACCTCAGACTCAGGGCCGCGGGTCTGCTGGCCTCCCCTTCCTGCGCAGAGACGCTTGCTCCCCGGCTGCCTGGGAGCGACGGGTCTCCTTTCTGGGGGTCCCATGAAGACTTGACAACCCCAAAAGCGAGTTCCCAAGTCGACCGAACAATCGAAGTCGCTTCCATCCGTGTGCGCCTGCTCAGTGTCACTGCCGGCTGTGCACTCTGATGAGGACCGAGTCCTCCTGGCAGCCAGATGCGTGGGGCTCAGAGCGCACTGGGCACGTGTGGCTGGGCTGTGACACCCTGACCCATGGGTCCCTAGGAGGTGTCTCCATGTCCTGGGGAGCACAGAGGGCACTAGGGCCCCCTGGGCACCGCAGGGCCTGGCTGATGGAGAGGGCAAGATTTGGGCCTGATGGAGGCTTAGCCAGGCAGGGCTCTCTGCAGCGGTGGTCAGGGTCTCTAAGGGACAGAAACTCTGGCTGGTGGCCTTGGTGTCCCGCTGCAGAACCTTGGATACGGGAGGGAGCCGCCCTCCTGCCTTTGCTGCCCGTGGATGCACCCGCTTACGGTGACCCCTGCCTCTTCACGGCGACTTTTGGGGAAAACGCTTTGAGTCTCTCCCATCAGCTCAGGGAGCTGTTCCTTCTTTCGTCCTTGTGGAGGACCTGGGCCCAGTCCCCAGGGATTGCTCTAGCGCGGAGCAAATGCAGCCCCGGCCTGGCTCCGCGGCACCCTCAGTGGGGCCCGGAAGCCTCCCCGCACCAGCGAGGCCTGTTTCCCGTCCAGAGCAGCTGGGCTCGGAGTCTCAGCTCTGGGGCGCCCTTGCCTCGAGGCCGGAGCCGGGTGGGGCTTGCAGGGCGCAGAGCACGTGGGTGCCATGATTCTGCACAGGTGGCCCCAGCTGTGCCCAAGCCCGCCCCTCCCCGATCCGGGATGGGGGCAGCGGACTTCAAGGCCAAGCTCCTTGGCGGGCGCTCGGCTCAGCAAGCCCTTTGATCCGCCAGAGGCCTGGGCAGGCCCCTCTCCCCCGCAGCCAGGGGCGGGGCGGCCCCTGTGAGGCTCGGTCACCCACAAGGGCTGCGGCCACACCTCCAGGAGAGGCTGGGGGGTTCTCAGGTCTGAGCGCACACCCGGCTGGGGGACGGGGCCCACACACCCAGCTCTGGCCTTGGGCCCTGCGGTTTTCCCTGCGCTGCCTTCCTCCCGCCGGCTGCTTGGCGCGTCTCCTGGAGGCAGGGGGAAGCCCAGGCACCGAGCAGCGGGCACAGCCTGACGTGTCGGGGCCAGGCGCTCCCTGTGCCCGCTGCTCAGTAACATGCGCAGCTCCCCTGGGCGCTGGGGCGCCGCAAGCTGGCTGCTTTCCTGCTCTCCCTCTGGTGGCTCCGGCCTGCCCCCCTCCCTGCACCCGGGACCGCCCCAGCCTCTCAGTCTTTCCCCTCTCCAGTCTGCCCTGCCAGGCTGGCCGCTCGAGAGCCAGCTTCCATCAAAAGCCGCGGCCACTTTGCCCGCCGAGAGGAGGGCAGGAGGGCCCCTCGCCGCTGTGCACGGGGCCTGGCCCGCTCCCTGCCTCACGGCTGCGCTGGCCGGGCCGGGGCACTGACTCGCACTCTGCGCCCGCCCCGGCGCCGCTGGTTACCCACAGAGCCTGCCCCGATCTTCGGGCCGAGGTGTTACTCCAGCTCCGGAGGCTCGGAGCCGAGGGCCTTGTGTCCACGCAGATGTGACTCCTGAGACCCCCCGGGAAGTGAGTCTGCTGGGTGAGGCCTTCCACTGTCCCTTTGTCATCCAAGGTGTGGACAAGCCTGTCCCCAGGGTGTGCTCAGTCCCCAAGGCAAAGAGCAGTTACCAGGGTGCAGATGAGTTTGCTTCAGGGAGGGCCGGCCGAGGACAGGCACTGCCCGCGCACCGGGCCCCGTGCCGCCCACACCGGGGTGACCGGGCTCCACCCTGAGGCCGGAAACCTCAGAAACAAGTCAGCACCTAAAACAAGCCTCTACCGTGCTCCCCAGAAGTCGTACCATTGCTTAGAAATTGGGTGGGCCAGGCCTGGCCCGATCCGCCCCGGGTGCCGGGCATGTGAGGGGTCTCTCACATGCCACGGACATGCCACCCCAGCACCCTCTGGGTTCAGTGGGAGATCTTCCTCCGCCTCTGGAGGGAGTCCCCACCCATCTCCACTGTGTCCATGATGCGACCTCACGCCCCGCCCCGCCCCCACCGAGGGCTTTCTGAGATCCCACAGGTGAGAGGCCCACACCCTCCTCTTGGGACTCAAACACAGGAGACGCAGTGACTCCACCAGACCCTGTGGCCACCGAGCTGTGCTCAAGGAGCACACCTCCCTTCCCAGTCCTCGGTGCTCCTGATGAAGGTGACTGTCACTGCCAGGTCTTCCCCAGGGAGGACAAGGGGGTCAGCCAGCAGCAAGGCTTGCGTCCTCCCCCCCCTCAGCGGGGCCAGGAGCCAGGGGGGCAGGAGGGGAAGGGGCTGTGGTTCCCGTGGCCTTGGTTGGCAGCTCCTGGGCCGGGGGAGGGGTCTGCCCCCTGGCCAGGGTCCAGTGCAGCCACACGACCACATCAGACTGGCCTGGACTGTATGCAGCTGGCTGGGCCGGGGTAGGGCTGGGGTGTGGGGAGGAAATCGGGGGCCCACAGGGAAGACGCTTCTGCTGAAGGGGGCCCTGCCAGAGTCCATGGAGCAAGGTCTTGCTGCCTGGACAGGTGGGACCGAGTCCCACCACGGACCCTGGGGCCGGCACTGGCAGGTGAGGCGGAGAGAAGATTCCAGCGCCGTGGCAGCTGACGGGAAGCACCAGGTCTGCCTGGGTGTTTCTCTTGCTGCGTGGGAGGCGACATCTGAAGGCCCCGCACCCACCCCAGGGAAACAGGGCTGAGCTGGGGAGCAGAGTCCCGGAGGCCTGCTGGACCAGGGGGCCGGCCACTGCTCTCAGAGGCAGGGGTAGTGTGGAGAGGGCCCAGCCACAGGGGTGCAGCCGAAGGCAAGGAAGGATCAGGTCCCTGGCACTGCTCGTGGGCAGCTGTACGTCTCTGGAGCACAGCAGGGACGTCTCCGTGGATGGGGAGGCCCAGAGCTGAGGACCTGAGCGAGAGGAGAGGCTGGTGACCACAGCCCGCTGGCTCAGCTCTAGGGGAGCAGGATAGGGCCACGGACTGTCCTTGCTGGGAAGGGGACAGGCTCTGGAGGAGGCACGGGCCCTCCCTAGAGGCAGCTGGTGGCTTTGACTCTGAGCACCCGCCCTTCGGGGAGAGTCTGGCAAAGGCGTTCCAGAGCAGGGGAGACGGGCAGCTCACCCCTCTTACGAGCCCAGATCAAAGTGCTCCCCAGGCCTGAGGCGAGGGCGGAGCCTCGTCCGGCCAGGGCGGGTCGGAAGCGGACGAGGGAGCCTGGGGTGCCGCCTCGCTGTGCCCGCAGCCTCTGCCCGGGAACCTCTGGGGACTGGCTTTGCAGGTGCAGGGCGCCCCGGGCAAGCACGCTGGACAGGACTGTCACCCAGGCGAGGGTGAAGCCAGGCTGAGGCAGTGCCCCTGCCCCTTCTCGGCCCGTAGCCCACCCCTGCCTGCCCCCCAGCACTGCTGGTGCCCGACTGCCGGTGACCTGCGGAGCCGCCCTGGCAGGACACTCAGCCTCCTGCAGCCTCTGCCTCCGTTTGCTTATAGGGAAAATGGGCACAAAGCAAGGTTGTTCCCTGATTAGCCAGATAATGTTATATGAACAAAGAGGGGCTCTCCCTTCCCTGCATGGTCATGAAACAGCACAGCACTGGCCTCTGGTAAACCTCAGACCCACGGAATAGAACAGGAGGATGGAAATGTGCCCGAATGCATCTGTGGCCGACTGGGTTTTGGCAAAGTGCCCAGACCTCTCGATGAGGAAAAGGACAGTCCTTTCCACAGGTGGTGCTGGGTCCCTACCTCACGCCACACACAAGAAGGAACTCAGAATGAATCGAAGACCTAAATGGAAGGAGCCAAACTATAAAAGTCTCAAAAGAAATCATTGGGGGACTGCTCACCGCCTTGGACGTGGTGACAGGTTCTCCGCTCTGCCACCAAGGCACAGGCAGTTAGGAAAAATGAGATGAATTGGACTCTGTCAACATTAAAAACTTCTGGGCATCAAGAGAGTGTAAAGGTGGCCCATGCGGGAGAGGCCTCTGCAGACTCCATCCCCGACCGAGATCTGGGGTCGGGACACGCAGTGACCTCTCAGCTCGGTGAGCAGAGTTCAGACAGGCCAATTGACAAATGGGCGGAGGACTCGAACAGATATTTTCCCAAAGAAAACGTGCACGTGGCCAACGGGCGCGTGGAAAGAGGGAAACGCGACTCAGAACTGCACTGAGGCGCCACTTCTCCCCGTGGGGATGCCTGGGGTAAGGCGGGAACCAAGGAGCGCTGCGGGCCGGGCACCGTGCGGAAAGCTGGGCGCTGCGGGGGCGCGTGGAACGGGCGGCCGCTGGGGACAGCGGGTTGGTGATTCCCTGAAGAATAAAACATGGGTCGATCGGGTGACATGGCGTGTCCACCCGGCGTCTACACCCCAAAGACTTGGAAACCGGACAAACTCGTGTGCACAGCCGCTCGTGGGAGCACGGTTCACGGCAGCGGAAACGGGGGGACGCCCAGCGGCCCGCCGACTAACGGAAAGATGGTGACGTGGGGTCCGTCCACACAATGGAGTATTATTCAGCCGCTAACAGGAATGACGTTCTGAGGCATCTGCAGCAGGGGTGAACCTTGAGATTGTTACGCTCAGTGAAAGAAACCAGACACAAAAGCTACATTGTATGACTCCACTCACAGGAAACGTCGGGAACACGCAATCCAGAGACAGAGGGCAGATCCGTGAGGCCAGGAGTGAGGGGGAGAGAGAGACAAGGGACAACCGTTCGGGCATTCGATTTTGAGGGTGAAAGCGGTTTCCAGCCCGACAGAGATGGTGACGCCACCCTGGGAATGCGCGAAGTGCACGGAACTGTGCGTCTTCAAATGGTTGGTTTTAGGTTGGGCGGATCTGACCTCAGTAACAAAACAAAGCAAAATCAGACTGGGTTGCTTTAAAGTATAAATGAGATTAACTCCTTTTTCCTTAAGGTTCATTTATTTATTTTGAAGAGAGAGAGAGAGAGCGAGCAGCGGAGGGGCAGAGAGAGGGAGACACAGAATCTGAAGCAGCTCCAGGCTCCGAGCTGTCAGCACAGAGCCTGAGGCGGGGTTCGAACCCACGAACGGTGAGATCCTGCCCTGAGCTGAAATCGAGAGTCGGACGCTTCACCGACAGAGCCACCCAGGCGCCCCTAAATTGAACTAAAGACTTTTGATGCCCGGTGGGGCACAGACACCCTTGCTGTGGTCATGATGGGTGCTGCCCAGAGTGCCCAGGGCCTGGGAAGCCAGGAGGAAGAGCAGCGTGTACCGTGTCCCCGCTTTAACTTCAGGCCCCAGGGGCTGTGCGTTTAGTGTCCCGTCCACCGGCCCCTCCTGTGCCGCACAAAAGCCACACTCTCGCAAAGTCACATTGCCGCGGAGGCGTCCCCGTGCCCCCTCGGTTGCTCACCAGCACGGAGGGCGCAGACCGCGCCCCGCAGACCAGGAGGGCTGGAGGGGGCCGGCCAGGCGTGGGGCCAGGTGTTCATCCCCCCTGTGAGCCGGCAGCCCAGGCTGGGCCGGGCCACACCCGCGGTCCGTCGAGCCCCTTTCCTGGACGCCGTGTCTGGCTCCTGAGCTCGGTGGGAGCAGGGGCAGGGGGACAGTCACCTCTACCCAGGCTTGACTCAGCCCCACCTTAGCCCCCGCGTGTCCGTACCTGGACATTTGCCACATGCCCCGGTCCCGGCTGCCGGCCTGCCCCAGGGCCTGCTCCCACCACGGAGGCTGCAGTCTGCCCGGGCCCCGGGGCCTCCCGTGTGCGAGCCGACGCGCCGCGTGGCCGGGCCAGGACGGGCCTCTCGGGGAAGTGCGTGTCTGGCTGCGAACAGGGCAGTGGGGCGCCGGCCCGCGTGCTCTCCGACGCCTCTCCTTGTCCCAGGAAGCCCCCCGGCCCCTGGCCCCTGCCTCCGGCCTCAGGCTCCTTCCCACCCTGCCTGTGGATTTTCCGGAAGGAGCTATTCTGGACAAATGACCAATTCTACGGCTGCACCTTGAAGCCAGCAGGAACTGGACATGGCCATTTAACTGAGGTGTGGACAACACAGAGGTGTCACCTACTGGCCATGTCCCCTACCTGGGGTCCGAAACACGCAGAGTGACGTGCGGTCGCTGTGCTGCGTGGCCCTGGCCCCGGAGTGGCGTGACAGGGACAGGCTAGGGGAGGGCTGGGGGCCCCGGGGCTTACACGTTAACAAGCCGGACCTGAACCCACCACGGGGCTGGCCTGTCTGGGGGGGGGTCAGCGCCCGAGGCCGTGGGGACAGGGGGGCGTGGGCTGCGGCCCCTGCTGGAGAAGGTGGAGGTGCCGGGGAGGGGGCGCCAAGCAGCTGAAGACGGCTGCTCTCAGGTAGGATCTGGTTTGTGTGACCCACAAATCAGAATTTAAAGTTTTTGAAAACCTTAATAAAACCCCAAACCCAAGACTCTAGCAATACACGTATATGTGATATTAAAACCAAACTCCAGATTCAGAGGTATATGAATAATAGTAATAAAAAGAAGAAAGTTCCTGTTTACACTCTCAAATCACACCCTCCATCCAGAACGCTGGAGGTTAACACTGCGGGCCTGCCCTTCTAGAACTTTCTCTGGGTTTTTCTGTGGGCACATCTGTTTGGGTTGATTAAGCACATTGTTGTGCAGCTTTCTTTTTTATTTTTTAACTGAGCTGTGAGTCCCAGCGGTCTTTCCATATTTGTAACAAGATCCCCTGTGACTTTGAATCTATTGCCTATATTCTGCAAAATGGCTGCATTTTCCGTCTGGGAAACCACACCTCCGCTCAAGAGCGTGGTTATTTCAAACAAAATGACATTAAAAACGCACCAGTGACTTTGCGTGAGCACACGTGACAGTTTATATGGGAGCGAAACACGTCTGCTAAGATGTGGGGTGAGCGCTTTGATATTTTTGACAGATGTGGCCACACCGTCCTCCAAGGGGACCAAGTCATGCGCACCTGCTCAGGGCCGTGTGGTTCTTCGCCCGCCTGGAGAGGAGGGCACGGTCCCGGGAGCCTGCCTGTGTGTCCGTGCTCCCAGAGGCCTGGGAGGCCACGCGTGTCTCCACGAACTCGGGCTTCCGCCTGCTTTCCGATGGCCCGTGGGCCCAAGCACACTGCTGTTTCCCACCTTCAGTGCTGGTCTCCTTCGTGTTGATTTTTGAGGAGCTCTTTATGGATTAAAGATCAGGCTCTTGCCTGGAAGCTGGGTTGAAGATCCCCTCCCCCTCCCTCCTCCACTGGTGAAATGCCAGTAAATATACAATCCAACTCCGCACATCTGTTCTGGGCCCTCGTCCTCGGTTTCTGTCTGGGCTGAGACCACACTGGTGTGAAATCCGCCTTCTTACCCACGTATATTGCTTCGTTTTGAGAATTTCCTGGCTCTCTTCATTCAAACGTTCTGTCCTAAGAACTTTGGGTTCAGCCTGTCAGATCCCATAACCAGCAGATGAGAGTTGCCTTGATTTTGTAGAAAAGTTTTAGAACTGATTTTCCCCTCAAAATTGAGAGTTCTTTGATTTCAAATTTCTTCCTTTATTCATTTTTTGTTGCTTTTCAATAAAGTTTTACCACTTCCATCATCTAGGCTTTTATTTATTTTTAACTATTTATTTTTGAGAGAGAGAGAGGGAGAGAGAGAGAATGAGCAGGGGAGGGGCAGAGAGAGGGAAACAGAATCAGAAGCAGGCTCCAGGCTCCAGGCTCCAGGCTCCAAGCTGTGAGCACAGAGCCTGATGCGGGGTCGAACCCGTGAACTGTGAGGTCATAACTTGAGCCGGAGTCAGACACTTAACTTAGCCCCCCCCGGAGCCCCATTTTTCACCATCTAGGCTTTTAAATTGTTGGATTTACTTTGAGAAGGTTTTGGCTGCTAGGAACAGTATTTTTGACAACATATTTCCATCGGCGGCTGCTGTGTGGAGGTCAGTTAGTGACTGTTGAACACTGATATTTTTCCCTCACAATCTGACTAGATTACCCAACTAGCTCTTTTTTTTACTTTTTTTTCCAGGTAAGCTCTGTGCTCACTGGGGCTCAAACTCACAACCCTGAGATCACAAATCGCATGCTCTATGGACCGAGCTGGCCAGGCACCCCACTAACCTAACTAGATCTAACAGGATTTCAGTTGACTCTCTTCTGATTTCTTCGTAGCACCTACAATTAGTCACAACGAAATCTGTGCAATTTCCAAATATTTATGTCTTTTATTTCTTTTGAAATATATTATTATTTTGACTGGCATCTCTAGTAAAATACTGGTAGATGGTGAAATATTTTAAAATATTGACAATCATGAAGACACTTGTTTCTCCTTCCTGACTTCCTACTGAAGTTTTACCATTAATCATGGTGTTGGCTGAAGGTTTCTTGAAGAAATCCTCCTCAAGGTAAGGAAGTCTTCCGTTCTTTCCTTGCTAGGAGGTTTCTTTTTAACATTTTGGTGGGGGAGGAGGTGGGATCAGCGTATCATTTGTCTTGGCTCACTTTTTACTGCCGTGAATTATAGTTCCAGATTCTCTGACCCTAAGCTACCCTGACGTTCCAGGATTAGCCCGACTTGAAATGCCAGCATCTTCAACACCATCCGGCCATGATTTGTGAGGGTCAGCCTCCAAGCCCTTCCATTCTGATGGTCCGGCTGACTTCTGCGTGGGTGGCGCGCCCCAGGCTCAGGGCAGGTGTCCACGTCCCTGGGTCCGTGGGTGGGAGGGACCCGGTGGGCATCAGTGGGATTGTCTGTCCCCTGTGGCTCCGGCTGCTGTTCGGCAGGGCGGTGAGCAACCCCACCTGTCGGCCTGGCCTACGGCAGCCAGCTTCCAGTGCTGTGTGTCCCACATTCTAGCAAGTTCTCTGTAAAGCCCGCTGCCTCTCGACCTCCTTCTAGGCTTTCTGTGACTCGCTGAGTGAGCACCCGCCATGCTCAGGGCAGTGCCATTCTGCCTCAGGGAGCCCGGCGGCCTGGCCTTTGCCGGCGTTATCTGGAGATGGGTGGGGGTCTCCAGGTGGGATTCCACATCCTCCGCCCTCTCAGGAGGAGGTCCTGCACGGGGCCTGTGGTCTCTCCTCCGTCTCCGTGGTCACTGGGCATCGCGAGGTTGTACTTGGAGGCACATCGCTGAGTGCCGCCCAAAGGCTGGAGGACAGAGAGGACTGCCCCCCCGAGCCCCGGACCCTGCGTTAGGACCAGGTTCTGGGGGCTTGGTGTGCCCGGCAGGGGGGCCCGCAGGGTGGGGCCCATGGAGGATGAGGATGCTCGCCCTGAGCCCGAGAAGAAACCACCGTTCAAAGTCGTGGGTGTTTGGCCCCTGGGGCCGTAAACGGGCCTGCTGGCCTGTTGTGACGCACGGGGTCTCCTCCCCTGCGGGTCCAGAAAGTGCACTCGTGCCGGATGGGGTGCTCGGGGGGGGGCCCTCTAGGCTCGTGACCAGGGGTCTGCCTCTTGGGGCCCCCGCCTGCCTGTCCCGAGAGCCCAGCCAGGGGTCGTGGCCGCCCCAGGGCCCCCCGCCCGGCAGGAGCCGCCGTCTAATTCTTTGACCTTCAGCCCATTTTCCGGAGCACTCCTCCTGAGTCTGACTCAGGTCGGGCGTTGGCAGTGACCCCAAGGCCTTCTTCATGCTGCCTCCTTGGCCCCCACCGCAGCAGAGCGGCCCCGGCAAGTGCCCCCGAAACACGGAGCAGAGTCCCCTCAGGTGTGTGGGTGGTGTCGCTGGTCCGGGTCTGTCCCTGCACCGAGGGGCTCGGCGAGTGGCTGCTGGATTCCTGACCCCTGGGGTGGATGGCGGGGCGGCGGACCGGCCTCTGAGCACGGAAGCCCCTTGCAGGCTGGGGGTCCCGCCCCAGGGAGGGGGTCCTCGCCCGCACCCCCGGCCACCTGTGGCCTGGGCTGGCTCCTGACTCCCTGCTGGGCCAGGCCCTCGTTGACAGATTACAATGAAATAAAATAGGAAACTAGGCCAACAGGGAAGGGGCTCCGTGAGGCTGTGTGGACGCGGAAGAGCCGCTCCGAACCGCGGGCTGGACGGCCGCGGGCCACGTTTCCCTTGAAATGCACAGCGGTTTTGTTTTTTGTTGCTTTTTCTTCTTTAAATTATAGGAAGAAGGAGCGCTTGGCACAGCACAGTGTGGGGCTTGCCAAGCCCAAACTATGTGAAAAAAAAAATCACAAGATTTTTGCCCAAACTCCAAAAAGCCTTTGATTCTACTTGAAATTCAAGGTCTGGGCAGGCGGCCCTGAAGCCGAGCCTGGCCGCTGGGTGGAGGTGGAGCCGTGGGCCGGGCCCCTGGTGTGACCACAGCGCGGCCCTGGGAGGTGGCCAGGGCGCTCCACCCCAGCCCCTGCCGCCCTGCGCCCTGCCGCCCTGTGCCCTCCCGCCCTGCGCCCTGCTCCGGACAAGGAAATCCAGCCCCTGAGGGCCACAGCGGTGCTCACTTTCGGCTTCCTCCCCCCACCTGGGAACCCAGTCCTTTGGGTCCAGAGGAATGAGTGGAGAACCCCAGCCCCCCAAATGTCTGGGGCGCCTCTAGCCGGCTGGCAGGTGAAGGTGAGGGTGGGGGCTTGCCCAGGACTCACCTGACACTAGTACAGGGAACAGTCCATACAAGACACCCTCACTCTGACACCAGTGACAGATCCGTGGCCCCAAGACCACCTGCAAGTTGTATGAGTCACTAGAAAGACACAGAACTCACCAAAGCTGCCCACTCAAGGAGCGGGTGTGGGGCAGAGCGGGCACGGGCTCCAGGAGCAGGTGTAGGGCAGAGCGGGCACGGGCTCTGGGAGCGGTTGTGGGGCAGAGCGGGCACAGGCTCTGGGAGCGGTTGTGGGGCAGAGCGGGCACGGGCTCAGGAAGCAGGTGCGGGGCAGAGCAGGCACGGGCTCTGGGAGTGGTTGTGGGGCAGAGCGGGCACGGACCCAGGGAGCGGGTGCGGGGCAGAGTGGGCACGACCTCCGGACAGGAAGCAGCCCTTCTCGTGCGGTCAGCCCGCGGTGCCCTCCTGGGGTCCACACGTGTCGGTATCCATGGGGCACTGCCAGCCGGCTTGCCCCGTCCTGAGTCTGTACTGGGGCTCCTTTGCGGAGGCCCAAGTGATCGATCAGTTCTGACTGTCCAAGCACCGGACCTCAGCCTCCAGCCCCTTCTGAAGTCAACTGACACCACATGACCCACAGCCCGGCTCTAAAGTGCACTGGTGCTATTTGGTGGGCCTGGGCCTCCCAGCCTGCGTGTCCCAAGGGATGAGGCAGGGCCCCCCGGAAGCCGAGGGCAGAGCTCGGTCAGGGCTGGGCTGCGTTCCCCACGGCACAGACGGCCCATTGTCACTCAGGCCCGTCGGAGGGCCAGCCTCCACTAGAGTGCCCAGGAGCAAGGGCAGCCCCCTGGGGCATGCATGCTAGGGATCTACGCCCGTACCTCTGCCTGGCATGGGCTCGGCCTGTCTGCCAGCTCTGCCCACAGAGTGCCCAGTCCTGCCCCGCTGTGGCAGGCAGTCAGACGGCCTCCCCCAAGTCCTCGGGGTCGCCCCGAGCCAGCCCTCGTGCACAACCTGACCCTGGCACGTCCCTTCCTCAGGGAAGCGTGGCGGAAGATCTTTCTGGAATCTCAGTGGTGAGTCTCCGTCCACCGCGGGTGATTGATGACCGAGTTGGGGCCGCTGCCAGGTCGCTGTCCCCGGCCTCCTGCGGCACAGTCCACGCGGGGGACTGGCCAGGAGCCGCAGCTGCACGGGAGGCTGGGGGCTGGTGTGGCACGTGGGCTCCCTGACCCCTCCACCCGCTGGGCCTCTTCCGGCCTCGGCCATGGTGCCTCCTGTGGGTTGAGGAGGCCTGGCTCTATCGGCACTTCGCAAGCTTTCCTTTTAGCCGGAAATGCTTAAATAGAAGAGTAACTGACATAGACCTCCACCTTGATCTACAAAATGGACAGGCCTGAAGGTCCTTGGGCTGGAGGAGGAGGGGCCCCAGGCTCTGCCCTTTGAGGCCACTGTGTCCCCTGGGGCTCGGAGAGGGGGCGAGGGAGGTCAAGAGGACATTTACACGTGTGCCAGGCGGTCTGGGGAGCCCCCCCCAGCTGCTGCCTCCGGGGGTCGTCTCTGTCCGGGGAGCAGCTGATTGGGAAGGCTGACCCCATCTGCGGGGTGCCTCCCTGCCGCTCCCAAATTAGCATCTGATTGAGTCACAGGGTCTCTAGCTTAGTGGAGGGGACGCCATCACTGCCGATGCCCCCAGAGACGTCCTGGCTCAGAACACTTAGGACCAGTCTGCCGGGGTCCCCGCTCTCCGGCTCAAGGTGCCTCGGATTACGGCCCCGAGCGTCCTGGAGGCCCTGCCCGAGGGTCGACTGAGACCCTCACGCCAGCCACCGGCCTCTTGGAGGAATCTCACAGCGGGAGGGACCTCACTGGGGGGCAGCCACCCTGATGGCAACAGGGATGGAGCTGAGCAGAGGGAAGAGGTCGGGGCACAGACTCCCAGGATGTGTCAGAGAACCTGTCCCCGGTGCGGGGGGCCTGTCCTGGGGCTCGTGGCCCCGCCCGGCCCCTGGAGATCAAGGTGGAGCAGCAGAGGCCAGGGCCCCCTCCCCCTCTGCCCCCCCCAGCCCAGTGTGTGTGGAAAGGCACAGCCAGATAACCCCTCCTCACCTCTGTTGGGTTTTTTTAACTCTTTATTTTGAAATAATTGTAGACTGACAGGTGAGTTTCCACAGACCCTTCACCTGGCTGCCCCTGTGCTCACGTTACATAATCACAGTGCGCTTGTCCAAACCAATCTGTTTATGTTTATTTACTTTTGAGAAAGAGAGAGAGAGAGCGCGAGAGAGCGTGAGTGAGGGAGGCTCCAGGCTCCCAGCTGTCAGCACAGAGCCCGACGCGGGGCTCGAACCCACAAGCTGTGAGAGCATGACCCGAGCCGAAGTCAGATGCTCAACCGCCTGAGCCCCCAGGCGCCCCTGGAATCCCACTAAGGTCTCAGGTGGCGCTGCGGAGAACCGAGGTCTTCACCACGTTGGATCTGTCTACACAGAAGGACCGTAGGCCTTTTCATTTGTTCAGAACGCATGCGTCTCACAGCTGCGTTTAAAAATGCCCCTCCTGGAGGATTGTTACATGTGTTTGTAAGTTCATTCCTCAGGATCTTGTCACTGTGTTAAATGATGGTGCTTCCACCGTGTCCTTGTCCAGTTTATTAGACTCACACCAGCTACAGATTTCTATGAATCATCTTGTATTTGGTCGTGATGCAAAAGTATTGTTAGCCAGTGTCATTAGGATTTTTCGCGTGGATCCTCATAGCAGATATCAATCTTTACAACCGATAGTTGTTGGATTTGCTGTCGGGACCATGTTTGCTCTCCATAAGATCAGACTTTCCATTTTATCCGGTTTTCCACGTTTATTTGCATCGGCCTGAGTCAGGAGCCGGTAAAGAGTTGCAGCAAGCTGTCGGGAGAACCATCCTCTCGTGGGCCCGCGGCCCGGCTCCCGGGGGCGCTGCACTCCTGTGCTCCTGTCCGCAGCAGCACGTCCGACGTGGGGAATGGAATGTCTCCCACGGCTGCTGGGAATGGACGTCGGGCGCACCGGCCACGCCTCCCGAACGTCAAGGTCATCAGGCCGTTTCGTGGCCAGGACAGCAAACGCTAGTGTGTGTGGCCAGTTGGAATCTAGGTTGCCTTGCTGGAGACAGAAAGCAAGGATCTGATAGAAAAGAGCAGTTTCATGGTAAAAACCCCAGCAGAGAGGGTGCAGCACTCCGGAATCTCTTCTCGAAGGGCTGAGTCTTGGCTGAGTGGGACCGGTTTCCACATCTCCCCGGCTTCCGTGCCTCGGGCTTTCTGTGACCTCGTGTGTTGGGAATAGGGTCCCAACGGGGATGGAGGGATCATCTCAGGTTAGCGCGGCTCCTGAGCGCCCAGGGCCCGCCGCCCGGCTCCACATCTGAGAAAGAACGTGATGACAAAGCAAACGAAATCACAGACGACTCATCTTCTCCGTGGTTCCATCTGTCCAGATGCTCAACCACCACTGCCAGCCCTGACTGCACCTTCCCGGGGCTGTGTCCCTGACCCCCGGCCCCTCCCAGCTCTGTCCCGGGGGGGATTTGCCCCACTCTCTCCTCCCCTCCCCCTGGGCACATGCCCAGCACAAGAGCAGGTGTCTGGAGGTGGCAAGGGGCTGGGGTGGGGCCCCTCTCCTCTCCCAGGAGCTGGCCGAGGGCACGAAGGAGGCTGGATCCTGAGCCGACGAAGGACAGTGGACAGCCCTGGGGGCAGCTGCAGGAGCAGAGAGGCCGAGGGGAAGCTGTGAGGAGCCTCCGGGTGGGCAGAGGAAGGGTCTCAAAGGAGAGGGCTTGGGGGGCTCGGGTGGGTGTCAAGGTCCTACAGGAGGAGGGTCTCAGTTGGTGGGGACGGAGGAGGGGTACGGGAGGAAGGGTCTGGGGTCCGCACTTCCGGAAAATCCTGTGGCTGCACAGGTGTGTCAGCCCTGGGTTCGGGGTGGGCCTGAAACAACGGAGTTTTATTCTCACGGTTCTGGAGGGCAGAGGTCCAAATGACGGCATCAGCGGGGCTGGTTCCCGCCAGAGGCTCAGGGGACACTCCCTCTGGCTTTGGAGGCCCCATCGGGCCTGTCTCCTTCAATGACCTTCTGGCTTCCCTCTTAAAGGACCCACGTGATGGCACTGGGCCCCCAGGGTGACCCCCACCTTCTGCCTCCAGGGGACTTTGCTGCAGCCTCTGGGGCTTCGGACGTAGTTGTTCAGGGGACACAGTTCTACCCTTGGAGGGGGGACATGTGTACTGCGTCTGGTGGGGACACTCTGCGGGGACACTGCTGGGCCGCATGCAGGTCTGTGTTCAGCCTCCCGGCCCGGGTCTCTGGGGACTCCCAGGTCCTCTTGGGACCCACGAGAGCCTCTCGCTGGCCTGCCAGGCATGAGGTGGGACGTCCGGATCACAGGGTGGCCCTGTCCGGGGCAGTTGGCCAAAGGCCAAGGGACTCACCCACCCAGAGACCTGGGCCTAGTCCGGGTCCTGTCTGCACAGGGAAGGGCTGTGGGTAGGGCTCTCAGAGACGCTTGGAGCATGGATGGTGTGTGAGTGTGACCCCAACGAGGCCGGGGCTGGGTGTGTCCACGCCTGCGCCCATGGGGCACTTCTAGGGCGGGCGCACCATCTCCCTGGCCACTTCCTAAACCACGTGCTTTCGGACCCCCGTGTGCTCCTGAGAGAGCATCCAGAAGCCCGTCTGGCACACTGCCCCAGCCCTGGGAGAGGGTCTCTGCGCCTCCCCTGGGCCCTGGGGGGGGCTTTCATGAGGGTGTGGGAGGCGGGGAGGGCTCCGGGGCAGGGTCACCCCCTCTTCCGAGGCGGCTGCTTTTCTCTGGCAACAAACGTTTGCAAAGAATCAGGGCCTCAAGCTCCGGCCTGACTCTCTGCCCACAGCCTGGCTCCTTTGATGTCTGCGTCCCGGGTCCTGGCTGGGCAGGGCCCTGTCTGGGCAGGCCTGACGGCCCCGCCCCGGGCCGTGGGGCCCCCAGGGCAGGGGCGTGGGTGCAGCGGCTGCCAGGGACCCTCTTCCAGATCACACACTTCTCTGCTTTGATCTCGACCCCCTCCACCCACCATGCTCAGTCCTCAGAGGGAGAGGCTGGGCTAGACGAGGGAAGTCCTGTGTGGAATGTGGGCAGGGGGCCTGCTCGGGTGCCCCCTGGCCTGGCCTCAGGGACAGAGTCCTGGTCCGTCTCTTAGTCCTCTCTTCTCTCCTAGTCCACGAGGCCAGCCGTCTCGGGGGCCACACAGCCTGACGTGTCCCAGGGACCCAGATGACCCGGGCACAGGCACACCCAAACAGGCCCTGGGAGAGGCCGGCCCTGAGCAGCAGGTGGGGGGGGGCACCAGCATCGCTGATTAAGCTGGGCCTGGTCACCTCTCACCTTCCAGACCAGCTCCTGGGGACCGAGACTGCCCTTGCCCGTGAAAGACCTGCGGCCACATGGTTGACCCATGCCTCTCGGCTGTGCGGCGACCAGGACCCCTGTGGGGCAGAAAGCCAGCCTGACCGCGTCCACTTCGCTGGGGCAGGGTGCACACGGGGTGCGGGGTCTCCATGCTCCCCCGGAGCCCTGTCTCCTTGGCGGCAAGCCCACCTGCAGGGTGAGCCTTGCCGTGCACTCATACCTGGTGTCACCCACCACAGTACGCTGTGTCACCCCCGGCTATGCCCCGTGTTACCCCCACTGCGTCCCGTGTCACCCCCGGCTATGCCCCATGTCACCCCCACTGCGTCCCGTGTCACCCCCTGCCAAGTCCAGGTCACCCCCCGCCATGCCCTGTGTCACCCCCATGATGTCCCATGTCACCCCACCACACCCTGTGTCACCCCCTGTCGTGCTCCAAGTCCCAGGGTTGGAGGTGAGTCTATCTCCTTTCGTTCCCAGGCCTCCACGTCTCCACACGTGAGTGTGCGGTCACTTGTGAACTAACACTTGTGAACCCCCGGAAGGACTTCGAGAGTGAGGAATGGCCCTGGAGACAAAGACGCTGGACCTGGGAAGCCCCGCGAGCCGTGGGCGAGCGTTTCAGAAAGCGCGTCAGCAGCGGAGGGCCCCCCGCCCCCGCAGGAGGGTCTTACTCTCCGAGAAGGCGATTTACTGTCACTTCACCCCGGAGCGGCCCTGGGCAGGGACCACGCGGGCAGGATGCCCGGCCTTCGTGCGGAGTTAGAAGCATCACGAGTGTTCCGATCAGCACTGACGGTGAGCTCTGAGGCGTTTCGTGATTTCTGGATTTCCTGTTTCCTTTATAATCAGAGAAAGGAGGTAGGATGCGCGCCCGGCTGGGCAGGTCTGCCGTCTCCCTCGTTAGCCTGGAGCCGTGCCCCACGGGTGTGCCCGGGGTGTGGTCCCACGTGCTGGCGGGGGCTGGAGCTGTGGCGTCTCCTGTGGGGACCTTCCGGTTGGGGTGACGCGGGCGCAGGCCCAGAGCCCCGCCCGGCTCCCCAGAGGTGAGCCCCAGCCGTGCACGGAGCAACAGGCCGCCTCAGACGTGCCCGGGGGGCACTCGTGCCCTCAGACGTGCCCGGGGGGCACTCGTGCGGTCCACAGACCCGGGTCCCACGCCGGTGCTTCCCCCCGGCTGTGGCCCTTGGGCAGGTCGCTGACTCTCCTTGACTTCATTCTCCTCCTTGGACAATGAGGTTGGTAAGAGCCACTTTCTAGGCTGGCAGCTGATGACGGGCACAGGTGAGAAGTCTGGGGGTAGGGCTTCTCAGCAGATGTGTCCATCGGATACCGCCCGTGGTCTCCAGGAACGGAGCCCTGACTGCCGTGACTCGGAAACATTTGGGGCTGGTTGTCTTCAGTGAAGGCCGGGGACACGTGGCCCCTCCAAGTTCTCCTCACTGCTCCCATGCTCATGGCTGCCTCATGGGTGAAAATGGTTGCTGGGACCCCCTCCTTCACATCTGTACTCTAGGTAAGAGGAAGGGGACAGGTCTAGGGCAAGGGGGACTCTGAGCTGACTTGGTCTTCTCCAGGGAGCTCTCCCGGAAGCCCTATAGATCGCCTTCTGCTTTCATCCCACAGGGCCCTCGAGCTCAGGGAGGCTGGGAAAGGCTTGGCATGCTCTGTCAGTCAGTTCTGCGGACTCCACCGCCGCTGTTACTGCCTGGGCAGTGTCCGCACAGCGCCGGGCGTGGGGGGCAGTCAGAACCCGGGAAGGGCGCCGGGAGGCCCCGTGGCTGCGGGGGCGGTGGTGGGGCTTTGCACGAAGTGGCTCTTCAGTCCCTGGGTGATCCTGAAGACCGGCAGGGTGTCAGCTGCGCCCCACAGAAGAGGTTCAGAGAGGTTGAGTGTTGGCCCCGAGTGACTCAGCTGGTAAGTGAGGAGCTGGCGCCACCCCAGCTGGCCTGGCACCAAACCCGGCTCTCGTTACAGCCCCTCCTGCCCCCCTCTGCTCAGTGCTGCCTGTGGCTGCACTCCGGAGGCCCGGAGGGGCCGCTGGGCAAGGCTGCCTCCCCGCCCCCACTCCACTGGCTCGGACCCCCCCCCCCCCCGCTGCCCTGCCCTGCATGAGGTGGGCATCTGGAGGAGGCTGCTGCTCAGCAGGGCGGCATTAGCATGATCTTCCTCTCACAGCCCGCCAGGCCCCCTTTCCCCGAGGTCGAGGTCGGCCCCCTGCCCCACTCACGGCCTCCGGAGGTGGGACTAACTAACAGTGCCTGAGTCCCCTGGGGACGAGGGACCACAAGGTGGCCTGGGCTGGAGGGCCTGGCAAGAGGACGTCTGGGCACGAAGGGGTGGGGGTACCTGGCCTGCCTGCCCCAGGCCTCACAGGCACCCGTGGAGCCTCCCCGGGGACTCTGGGATGTCCGTCCGCCTCTGGGGCTGGCCCCCCCACCTGAGAGCCCCCACCTCTTCCAGGACACTGGGCCCTGATGGGCGACCCTGCGCTGCCCACTCCGCCCTGGGCCACCACAGACGCCCACGCCATCGGGTGGGTGTCTGTGTCCCCACAGTTTAGCCTATTGTGACAGCGACTCGGACTCACTGTGAGACATTTGGAAGCAGGACCGGGGACACCAGAACCCTGGCACAAGTGGAGTGGGTGTTTGGGGTGTTTCCTGCCAGCCCCAGCCTGACGAGGCACTTCTGATCCGCTTCTGCGGGAGCCTCGGGCCGAGCCGCAGCCCGGCGGCCTCCTTGCTAACCACTGGGACGCAGCCGGCCGGGCCTCCAGCCGGTCACACCCTATTTTTAGACGCTGCCCCGGAGCTGGGGCTTCAGGGAGTGAATGTAGGCCAGCAGGCTGGACTCCTCCAAGTGGATCAAGATGTACAGAGAAGGGCGAGGGAGGGACGCTGGAGGCATTTCCTGGGCTCTCTTGGAAGAAGCGAAAACACAGCACGGGCCCGGCCGTGGGCAGAGGCACTGGAAGGGCTTGGCCAGCGCGGGGCTCTCAGCAGGACGGGGCTGCGGAGCCCATAGCGGGCGCGGCTGTCCTGCGGGGGCTGTGGGGCCGGAGCCCCACCTTGGGTGGCGGGGGGAGGCGGCTTCCGGAGCACCCCTGGGCCTGAGGTGGGGGTGGCTTCCGGGCCTTTGATTGTGTCTGCCCAGGCGTCTGCCCCTTCCCTAGCATGCCCTGACCTAGGTCGGGAAGGTTTGGCAGGCCCTGCGGGACTGGCTGAGTCCACGGGTATCCGATGAGACGCCTTTCCAGCCGAGGTGGGGAGGGGGCTGCCAGGCAGGCCGGTGCCCTCTCCCAGCCCTCCCTGCAGCTGCCCCCGTCCTGCCTCAGCTCAGCGACCTGCGCTTGTGTGGGCTCTGCCGCCCACGGCGCACTGAGCTGGTGCCCGTCTCACAGGTGGGGTCCCCCCCAGGGCAGGACCCGGGCTGCGGACCCACAGGGCAGGGAGTAGAGTTGTCTCCGGACAGGTGGGTGGGGATGCGGGCACCGGACAGGGCGGGAGGCGGGACCCTTTCTCACTGGCTGGGTCGGTGAGACCTGGGCCCCGGGTTTCCCGGCCCCGCCCCGAGCTGCCCCGCCCACTCCCTGGCTCCGCCCCACGCTTCCTACCTCACCGCTTACTTGAGGGAGGGGGGAAGGCCCGGCTTTCGCGGGTGAGGACTCTCACCTCCCTCAGCGCCCTCCCTCGCCCCTTGTTGCTCACTGCGGGCGGGAGATGGAGCAGAAGGAGAAATAAGAGGAAAAACCGATTTCTTTATGAAATCTGCCCACCAGTGCGTGCTCGTGGCCCTAGTCCTGTGTTCCCTGGCGGGGACGCGCGGGGGTGGGGTGGGGGTGCCCTCAGTGTGGGGGCATCTGTTCTGGAAGTGGGGTCCTCCCCAGGGCAGGGAGGGTCCAGCCTGAGAGGAAGCCGCCCAGGCCGCATCACCGTTGCTCTGGCCCTGCTCCTCAGGGGCCCTGGGGGTGCCTTTCCTCGGAGGCCCCTGCCTCTGGAGCCACGGAGCTGGGGGTGGCAGAGCTGCCTGCCTGGGGATCAGCCCATGGGGCCTGGGGCGCTGGGATCCATGCCCTCTCTCCCCTGAAGTCTTGTGAGGCCCTGGGCAAGTGGTTTCCAAAGGCCAGAGGCCCCACCCTGCTCTTGATTCAAGGGGGCGGGGGCACCCCTCCTTGAGCTCTGGGAGAGCCCCCCACGGTTCAGCTGGGTGGGGTTTGCTCAGCTCATTCCTGTGGGGGTGGGGAAAGGGCAGGGGTCCTGGAGGAGTCCTGGGGACGGAGCCAGCAAGTTCTAGGACCCCCGGTCCCAGGCGCCCAGCGTGGGACATGTCTGTGAGCTGTCTCTGACCACCCGTCAGCTCCCCAGGCTTGACTGACCCCATCGAAGACCCGTCCATGTCCTCTGCTGCTTCCAGATGAAATCCAGACTTCTCCCCCCGAATCCTGACTTCTGTAAACTCACCCTGAACCACTGTCTGGAGTCACAGCACATCTGACCTCGGGCCTAAGGCAGGGGAGCCCCCCCCCCCCCCGGTGTGCCTGGGGGCGTGGGCCTGAGTGGAGCCCCTGCGCGCACACCCTCTGCTGGCATACTCACCGTTGCTGGGCTAGCGTCCATAGTGGTCAGGACAAAGATCTTGCTGGAATGACAGGAATCCAGCTCACAGACAGAATTTACTGTCTCTACCTGCCTGGCTGAGCTGTGGGCCCTGCTCCCTAAGCCCAGGTAGGTGTGTGACCTCAGGGCATCTGGGGGCAGCAGTAGGGCTGCACCCTCACCTGGAATCCTGCCTCTCTGGCTGGGGGCTTCCGCTGGGGCACACTGGCCCGCTGGCTGGAATCTCCAGGTCAGCATGTGGCTTGTGGGAGCCTCGTGTGAGGCTTGGAGCAGGGAGAGGCTGTCAGAGAGGCGGGGGCCATGAGAGGGCTGTGGGGGAGCCATGGGGAGCAATGGGGGGCCCCAGGACCAGGGCTGAGAGGCCAAGCAGGGAGCAGGCATGGCCACTTGCAGCCTGGAGGGCTTATTGAGGCTGGTTGGGGGGAGGCAGATGGAAGGGGCCTGAGCAGGGAGGCCCCGGAGCCCCAGATGCCGTGGGCAGCGCCCCTCTCCGCAGCCGCTGTGCCGATGCTGGGGCCCAGGTCACTTTGGGTTGGGTCCCTGCCACCTGCAGGATTTTGCAGGCACCATGCTATGCAGCCGCCCCTCCCAGGCTCTGGGTCTGGGTGCCCCTACGTTACAGCGTTTGAATGTTCCTTTCCATGCAGGCAGCCGTCACCCTCATCCCCATGTACTTGGGGGCCAAGATGCAGCCACATTCTGTGTCCCCGGCCCCTGGGACCAGGGGAGCTGAGAGTCCAGGGCGGAGACGGGCGGACGGGTCCGGGATGGGGGCAGCAGGGAGCACAGGGAGGCTGAGTGGCCTCGCAAGGAGACTGCTGGGTGGGGGGTACCACCCGCCGAGACCCCGTCCAGCCCCCCATCCTGGAGGGGAGGCTGGACGGCACCCACAGGGTCCCCGCCAGGACCCCACTTAGCCTGCCTTGGAGGGTTGCTCGGACGCTTGGACAGTAGCGTTAATTCCTCCGCTGCCACAGCCGCCTGCCTGCTGCCCGCGTCCCCAGGGGCCCGGCGCTGGGTCCCCTTGCCGCAGTGTGTGAAATGTTTATGGGATGGATGGCACGATCCCACCAGACTGCCCTGACCACTGTGAGGGGTCCCCAAAGGTGTGCTGGGGTCAGAAGAGCCCACACCTGGGGTGGGGTCCCTCAGCGTGAGGCTCCTGGTCGCCGTGGCTCTGGCAGCCGGTGTCTGTGGGGGGAGCTCACCGCTGCCTCAGCTGCCTCTAGTTTCTCACTGTAGATTCTAGAGCGAAACGGAAGCTCTGGAGCCCCAAAGCTGTCACATGTGCAGTGCAGCCCCGGCGCCCACACTCTGGCAGGCAGGGGAGTCTCTGAGCCCCCCCCTCCGGTGCCCCTAGGACACACTTGGCCCCTGGGGTCCCCTCTCCTGGGCAGGTCCATCCCTTCCCCGTGGCCTCTGGGACAGCCTGATGCTGGGGACCCCCGTGTCACTCCTGCCCACACATCTGTCTGGTGGCTTCTGGGGCCTCTCCCCAGGGGCTGTCCCTGGGCCTGGACCCAGTGAAGCCGCCCTCCCATCCAGGCCTGGCTCCCACGCTAAGTAGGCCTGTCACCTCTGTCCACTCCCTGCTGCCCCCAGGCTGGTCCCTGCCACAGCTCCCTCTGTGCTGCAGCCAACAGGTCTCCGGCGCCAGTGTGGCCGCCTGCAGCAGAGTCCAGCAGTGACCCTGCCTGACCTGGGCTGGCCTGTCCTGGCCTCCTGATAACCCCCAACCACGCAGGACCCTGGGGGCCCTGCCTCTCCTCTGCCCAGGGCTTGGTGAACACCCACATTCCTTGTTGGAGGCTTGGTCACCGGGGCTGTCCTTCAGGATGCCTTGCTTGGGGCTGCGCTGGGCTGCAGGACACTGGCTTCCGGGTCCTGGCCCTGAGATCCCCCAGAATCCCCTCTGCCAGCCTCCTCTCTCCTGTGGGCGTGCTGACGGGGCCGGGACCTGCACGGGCTTGGGTGTCGTCCAGGGCAGACGGTGCTGGCTGCTCTGGGGCGTGGTCTGTGGAAGGTATGCAGTTCTGACTGTCTTTGGGCTCTGCTTCCTTCCCGGCAGGGCATGGGTGAGGACGTGAAGGCGAGCCGGCCAGCAGCCCTGCTGCATGGGCCCCGAGCCCCACAGGCCGAGGGCCTTCCAGGCCACAGCCCTCCCCTGGCCGCCCCGGCGTCCCCCGGCCTCCCCGGCCTCCCTGGCGTCCCCCGGCCTCCCCGGCCTCCCCAGCATCCCCCGGCATCCCCCGGCCTCCCCGGCGTCCCCCAGCGTCCCCTGGCGGCCCCCGGCAGCC
>NC_043702.1:1041611-1056623 GCF_006229205.1 Suricata suricatta
AAGAGCCTGTGACCGCTTGTCAGGAGGTGTCCCTCAGGGCTCTCCGTCTGGATGGCTGGGCCGCGGCCAGCAGGAGCGTGGGGTGGCCTCAGCTCGGAGTTCTCTGGATGAGCTTTCTCCAGTGGAGACGACTTCTGGAGCCCTGGGACCGGGGACGCCGTGAGTCAGCACTTGAAGGTGACTCAGAGATTGCCAGAGCTGGGACCGAGCATCTGAGATGGCATGACTAGACTGTTCTCAGGTCCTGTGACTCATCGGCCTCGCAAGTGGGTGACAGGCAGGGGAGCGGCTCTAGTACGGTTGTGTTTTTACCGTGTTTCCCGTACGATTGAAATGTGACTGTTGTGATTGAAGCGCGAGGCTGACATCTGTCTGTGATTTTCAGTGTTTTGGTTATTGTCGGGCAAACGGTGCTGCACCAACATCTGGGAGTAGTTTGCTGCAAGCACCAAGTGGCTCCTGGGACTGCTGTGGGTGTGCAGATGTCAGTGTTTCTGCAGCAGAAGGACTCCGAGGAGGAGGCAGTTCGGTGATTAGGAACCAAGGTGTTGGGGCGCCTGGGTGGCTCAGTCGGTTAAGCGTCCGGCTTCGGCTCAGGTCAGATCTCACAGTTCGTGGGTTCGAGCCCCGCGTCGGGCTCTGTGCTGACAGCTCAGAGCCTGGAGCCTGCTTCAGATTCTGTGTCTCCCTCTCTCTCTCTGACCCTCCCCTGCTCCAGCTGTCTCTCTCTGTCTCTCTAAAAAAAATAAATAAAAAGCATTAAAAAAATTAAAAAAAAAAAGGAACCGAGGTGTTTTGTGTAAATGACAAGAGATGACGCAGGAAAGAGGCCAACTCTCTTCAAGCATGGGCACTTCCCGGCCCCCCGCGGGGCGGCGCTGGCCGTGCCGGCTCACGCGCGGCTGGACGGCACCCCGTGTGACCCAGGCTGGCACCGGCTCTGGGGCAGTGTCTCGTACATTTGGTTGTATTGGTTTTGAATGATGGTGTTTTCGGGTCGAATCCACTCCCGTGAAGCGTGCAAGTCAGTGACTCGTAAGCGTGTTATTCCGAGCCGTGCGGCCTCCACCGCTGTGTGATCCCAGAACGTCTTTTCGCCGCAAAGAGAAACCCCCTAGCCGATGGCAGTGCCTCCCGCCGGCGCCTGTCTGCTGTCCTTCTGTCCTGGACGTCTCACAGAAATGCAGTCACGCACCATGTGGCCTTGGAGTCCGGCTTCTCTCCGGGAGTGTGTGGACCCCACAGCAGCTGTCCCCCAAATGCCCCCCCGCCCCCCGTTCTTTCAAGAGCCCTCTGCTGCTCCTCTCAACGGGCCTGGGGTCCGTTTCTTGCTCCTCCGGCCTCGGGGTGGCCTCCTCACCCACAGCCCCTGGGGAGCTGCCCCCCCATCACCACCTCTGGGCCCCAGGGCAGACCCTGGCCGCCCTCAGAGGCAAGAGGAAGGAGGGACGGGCATGGCCAGCCCTCTCCTCTGGGCGGGCCTGGTCCTTCGAACTCACAGCCCAGAAGCTCGAGCAGACTCAGTTGGCAGGACCCAGCCTTGCTCAGCCCCGCTTAGTGCTGCCCAGGTCCAGTCCAGCCTTGCCCGGCCCCGCCCAGCGCAGCCCAGGGCAGCCCAGGTCCTGGACACCTCCGGAAGCAGGACACGTTTCCTGTGGCATTTGGGGAAGCACGTGCTGGAGGAGAGGGCAGCGGGCAGAGGACCCTCAGGGCCACGCAGCTGTGGAAGGCGTGAGTCCGGTGGAAGGCAGGACTTCCTTCCTTGCATGGATCCGACCAGCCCCTCCCCATGGCGGAGCTGGGGGCGAGTCGAGGCCAGTGGAGGATGTGCAACAAATAATGTCCTGCTGGCCGCAGGCCACCCGCACCACACAGGATCGCCAGTGGGTGCAGCCAGCTTGGGCTGGAGAGCGCCTCCCCCCCCAGGTTGACCTAACGCAGCTGGCGGTTTGCGCCCCACGAGTTAGCAAGCTGCGTTTGGCCCCGGGCCACCCTGTTGACCAATCGCCAGCACCCCCCCAGTTCCCCGACTTACTAGACAGCAGGGTAGATTCGTCCCCAGAGCGAACACCGCCTCACCCCTCCAGTGCGGCGGGTCCTGTGGTGCGGGAGGGGACGGACGGCGCCCAGGGAGGACAGGGTCGGGCCCGTGAGGGTGACATGCACAGCGGGCACCTTGATTAGTGTCAGCCCGTGATGAGAACTACCTCTGGGCCTGTTTCCAGCTAGGACCCGGCGCCCACTCCCCTGCGGGCTGGGCTCCATGTTGGGGCTGCACACTGGGAGCAGGGCTGCCAGGGTGGGGCGGGCTGGGGCTGCCCTCCCAGCGCTGGCACGCCCGGGGGACTCCTGGGCCACGTCCCTGCTGCTGGTGTGACCAGGATGCGGGCCGGGGCCAGGCATGCCGGTTCCTGCCCTCGCTGGTGCCCTCAGTCCCTCCAGCGAGCACGGCCAGTGGGCCCAGCGGTGACTGGACAGCCCAGGAACCCCTAGTTAGCAGGAGAGACGTGAGCGCGAAAGAAAAAAGAATGAACAAGAAGACATTGTGTTCAGTGTGACCTGCGGGGCAGGGCAGGGACTTGTCTGAATCTCCGGGCCTTCTCCTGGGACCGCGGGCATTCCCGCCAACTTGCCTGCCTCCCACTTTCTGAGGGAGTCCCGTTCCTGGCCACCAGGTTTCTCCCAGAACACCTTCTAGGCCCGGGTGTCCCCAAGCAGCAGCGGCCCGTGCAACCGGCCAGCAGGTTGGGGTCTGGGAACACGTGAGAAATCTGGTCTCCGAGGAAAGGGCCAGGGACCCTGGAAACACTGGACTCCGAGGTGCCCTGAGACCCAGGGGTGGGCTCCTGCGGGCCTCGAGAGCCGGTCTCTGCTGGCAGCACCTCGCCCGCTGGTGGGGCACAGCGGGGCCTGCAGGGACCAGACCGTCCCTCAGCCTGCACATGCCTCCTCATGGGCACGGTCTTGTCTTAGTAACGTTTTCACTGCAGAATAACCTGTGCACCGAAGGGTCCACAAACCATAAAGGTACAGCTTGATGCATTTAGGAGAGTGGCCACACCCGGAAACCACCACCCGGACGGAGACACAGCCGGGAGCCGGCCCCGCGCCCCCTGCCGTCCAGGGGGCCCCTCCTCTGCCCTCCATGGCCAGCAGGGAGCTCTGTCCGGGCTTGGACCTCACGTAACTGAAAATGTGCTGCGTAAACCCCTTGTGCGCGGCTTCCTCTGTTCACCTCGCATCTGTGGAGCCTGCCCGGTCCTCCTGGCCGCATCCGTGCGTGACTCCGGTCGCCCGGGAGCGTCTCTGTGCGACTGAGGACGGACGCCCATGTCCCCAGCTGGGCCCAGGCTAGCACGGCCGCCCCGTGCGTGCGTGGGTCTCTTGGGGAACACGCGCAGGCGCTTCCCGGAGTGGAGCTGTGTGGATTCCCAGCTGAGGAAGGGAGTGCCACACCGTTTTCTGAGGTTAGGCTCGCACCAAAAACCATGGCGTTTCCCTCGCTCCGCATCGACCAGGACCCTTGACTGTGTCAGCCCTTTCCGTCTCAGCCAGTCTGGCATCGTCGTGGTTTTACACGTGCATTTCCGTGGTGACCGATGAGGCTCAATTCACTGTTCATTCGCCGCGTTGTGGGCTCCTTCCCACGCCTCCCCGCCGTCCAGAAGCGGCTGCGTCCACCGTCACCCGCACTGTGCAGCAGCCAAGGTGTCGGGGCGGCGGGCGGGCAGGGGAACGGACTGGAGCTGGGAAACAGGGGTCGGACCGGATCCAGGGATCCAGATGACGGCGGCTCAGCGCTGGAAAGAGGCCGTGAAAACACGGGGGGCGAGGGCAGCGGGTGTGAGTGCGGGTTGTTCAGTGAAAGACATGAGTCCGAGAAGGCGGCACACTGTGTGGTCCGGCTCCGACCTTCTGGAAAGGGCAGAATTACAGGCGCGGTGGAGTGACCGGTGGTCTCTGGGGGCCGGGGAGGCAGCGAGGCCGCCCTGAGCGATGCCCCACGGCCCACAGTGCCCTGCGCCGGAGCGAGCCGTCCGGTCAGCGCAGGGCTCCTCCGCCGTGACCGATGCCCCTGTGGTGCGAGGTCGCTCACCAGCCAGCGTCGTGTGTGTGGGGACGGGGGGGCCGTCTGGGAAATCCCTGCACATCTGGTCGGTTTTGCTGGGAACCTGAGGCTGCTCACAAAATAAAGTTTGTTAATTAAAAATACAACATTTAGATGAGAAGCAAGAAACAAAATAACACGTTCAGTAGGATTTCATTTATAGAAAATTATAGAGTTTATCAAGATGCTTGTTGTGGTCTGATATGCGATTGTGTCCAAATTTTTTAATGTTTATTTTTGAGAGAGAGAGAGAGAGAGAGAGAGAGGATGAGCGGGGAGGGGCAGAGAGCGAGGGAGACACGGAATCCGAAGCAGCTCCAGGCTCCGAGCTGTCAGCACGGAGCCCGACGCGGGACTCGGACTCATGAACTGTGAGATCACCACCTGAGCTGAGTTAAGACGCTTCACCGACGGAGCCCCAGGCGCCCAGGGTTGTATTTAGAAAGGGTGTGGGTGCTGGAAGGGGGCCGTTTTCAGTGGCCGAGGAGCACAGAGTGTGTTGTGCAGGTGAAAACATACGTAACATTATAAACTTTTATACGCTTGCATATTTTCAGCTACGTTATATTTTGTTAGCGAAATCTTAAATATTTGTGTGCGACCAAAGGGTTTTTCTGGACAAAATTCAAGTGCAGAGGAGTCGTTCTGCTTTATTTAAATCACCTGCAGTTGCCAGTGGCATGCCGCCTCCGGAGCCCCCTCTCCCGAACTGTCTGCAGCGCGGGCGCGGCCCGTGTGGACCCTCGCAGCCAGGGCGCTGTCGTCACGGGCCCCAGGGAGGCATGGCACCTTCCGCCCATGGCTGTGGGCGGTGCTCAGCTCCCTGGGCGTCGCCATGATGCGGCCCAGCCCCGAGCTGCCTCTGCCCAGGGCGCACCTCTCCCAGGGCTCCTGTGTCTGCCCTCGGGCTGGCGGGACCCCTGCTCTCCTCCAGGGACCTTGAGGGACTGCACGGGGCCGTCGGGGTCGAGCTGCTCAGCTCCTGGCCTGGTGCTTTCCACAAAGGCTAAGCTCCCCGGAGCGGCGGTGCTCCCTGCCGGCTCCTCCCAGGCTGTGCTGGCCGCACAGCCCCTCGAGGGCCCGCAGGGCTGGAGGTGTGGTGAGGGCGGGCCGGCTGTGCAAGCAGGGCTGGGCAGGGGCTCTGCCTGCCCCCTCTGCTCCCCAGGGTGTCCCTCCTCCCAGACCCCGTCCCTGTTGTCTGCCTGTCTTCCTTTCCCAGAGGGGGCGACTCGGGGTTCTCGTCCTGGAAGGCAGCTGAGTATGGGGTGGGGAGAGGCTGCAGGGGGGTGGCGTGGGGACCTGGGGCTCTGTGTCTCAGTGTAGAGATGAGCAGAGGCAGCGTGGCCGCAGGGGGCAGGCCTGGGAGAGGGCTCCCCCCAGGCGCATGCCGGCTGTCCCCACCGCCGCACCTGGGCACTGTCTGCTGGTGGCCGCAGGCCTAGGTCGCTTCGCGGGCAGCTGAGGCTCGGGGTCCAGCAGGCGCTGCCCAAACTGACCTTGTGCTTCGGGGCCCTCGCCACACAGGCCTGCCTTCCACGCTGGAGGACCAGACAGACAAGGAGACATGCAAATGGGGAGAAGCACTTCTCCTCCTTCCCAGAAGCCACCTGGTGAGCACACGCCACTCACCGGCTCCCTCTGCCTGACGCCCCCCCCCCCCCCGACCCGAGTCGCAGGTTGAGCCCCCGCTGGGGAGGCGCCCCTGGGTGGGCGGGGGATGCCGTGGCGCGCCCAGTTACCACCTGCCCCCAGTGCTTGGTTGCGGGGGACCAGCCCATGCACCACTGTCTAAGGGTCCCTGAGGAGGGGGCTGGTGTCGGCGCAGTGTCTATAAGAAGGAACACAGACAACGTGGGGGCAGGATGGCACTTTCCTGTGATGCTTAGGGGCTTTATATACCGTAGGTGATGACATCGTTCTTCTACTGAGGACATTGTAACTTCTTAAGATTCGGGGTAAGAATCACGTGTGCCAGAAAAGATTATTATTTTTACAGAAGAGAGAACAGAAAATCAAAAACAGGAACGAGGTACAATACAGAAGATCAAGAAACATACTCCATCACTCAAAATACATCAGTGGGGGCTCTTGTTCTACGTATATAGTATAATATTAACCGAAGCTTAAGGAAAGGCTATTCTTCCATAAAGGTGAACATGATGATTTACAGGTGAAGTGCCCCTGAGCAGGAAGGGAGTTTCAATCTGAAAACTTGCCCGCTCACTGACACTATAATTAAAGGTCATAGAAAACTAACTGCAGTCTCTAATCCATCGTGATCAAGAGGCCTTGCGCACATTCTCTAAAACACAGGAAAGCAGGACCCAGCAAGCCACGTGACACTGGACGCTCAGTCTCCCAGGAGAGCGACTCAATCCCGATCCTCAGCTGAGGGGCCTCCCTTGCGCCAGGGCCACACTTCCCAGACAAGCTGGAGTTCTGCGCGTTCCTCTTGGGGACTCACAGCGGGATCTCCACAGGCCTTTCGGCTGAATGGGCCCCTGCACTTGGTAAGGATTTGTTGATGAATCGTGGAAGGAAAACCCCAGGTCCCGAAGAGGACAAGCCACAGGATGGAAAGAGAGATTTGCAACATATACAAGGGACACAATTTATGTCCAGAATAGTGAGGAGCTCCCACTGTTACAAAGTAGCAAAGTAGGAATGGGGGGGGCGGGGCTGGATGAGCGTCTCACAAAGAGAAAGCCCACAGAGCCCAACCCTGTGGGGATCAGGGAGGTGACACAGCCCCCAGGTGGGCAAAGAGGCTGTGTGGGCCCCATGGGGAAGCGGTGGGACCCGCACAGACTGAGTGCAAACCGGTGATGATCTTACACGGTGTCACCGGGAGGCCGCGGGCCCTTGACTGGGCATGTTCACTCCCAACATGACCCGAGAGAGATCGGGACGCGGAATGGTCCTCTCGACCTCATTCCTCACGGTGGACACGGAGACGAGAGAATGGAGAAACAGGTTGGCGTGGGACCAGGACGGTCAGAGTCCGTGGGCCCTGATGCCCCCCAGGTGGCTGTGATCGGCAGCCTCCCTCGGACTTCTGTGTCCTCGCCCTGCCTGAGGGGACGGCGGCCCCTTCCTGGATGTGAGGAGAGCAGGGGAAACGGAGCCGTCACCGGGGTCAGCGGGGAGCACCGGCGAGCAGCGGCGGGAGCGGCGGCGGGAGCAGCGGCGGGAGCAGTGGCGGGAGCAACAATGGGAGCACCGGTGGGAGCATAGACAGGAGCAGGGGTGGGAGCAGCGGCGCCTCAGACCCCACGGCCCTGGGCCGGCAGCAGCTTCCCAGACCGGGTGGTCGGCCCCGCCGAGGTCGCCGGCACTGAGCTGGCCAACGTCTGCCGTGCGTGTGCATTTAGATGTGTTTCGATATATAAAGCCGATTTAAGTCAACTCCAGAGCAGAGGGAATGTATTTTGCCTTTAAAGGGGCCTAGGGACGCCGTCGGGGCTTTCCTTCAAGGGCAGGGCTGGGGGCACCGGGGGAGGGGAAGCACTTACCTAGAAGCTGGGGCTCTCAGGGGTCCTAGGGGTTGGGCCTGGGGCCGAGGAGGAGGGCCGAGCTGTGGCCTCCTTGGGCTGCCGAGTCAGTCGGGCCTGAGGCTGAGTGCTCTTGACATGATGGCCACCACCAGACCCTCCTTGGTGCCCACTGTCCAGGAGCTCAGGGCTTCTTGTCCTGGACCCCCGGCTCCTCCCGAGTCCCGGGGGCCTGGTGCGGGGCTGCGGGAGCATCCGAGGACGGATTTGCCTGAGGAATGCCTGCATCTGGGCTGGCTGGCCGCCAGCGTGGGCTCCCCCACGACAGCCTTCGATGGCCAGGCCGCTGCCTCATTCCTCAGGAATGCGACTGGCCTGTGCTGGCCCCGCGGGCCTCGCTGCCCGGCTGGCATCAGGGGACCCTCTGGGCCAGGCCTCCCCTCCTTCCGCCTCCTTCTCTGGCCCCGGGGGCAGGCTGGGGCTCTGCTCCCCCACCGGCGGGGTTGCAGGGCGAGGGGAGCGGGCTTCCGTGTGACCTCACTCAGGGCCTGTGGTCTCCAGATGGCCGCTGGCCACTGCGGGGCGATGGCCTTGCGTCTGCTGTCAGCCAGCAGCCTCGGGCCCAGAGTCACGTCCGTGACTGTGAGGAAGGCCAGGGGCAGGCGGGGCCGGCACAGACAGGCCGGCCAGGGCACGGAGGCCCACAGGGGCCAGGGGTGAGGAAGGGGACAAGGTCGAGCATTTCCAATGCGAGTAAAAGGTGCCTGCGCCCCTCGGTGCTGGACATGCCCCACCTCACGGTTCGCCGGTGGGTGTGGGCGTTCCTTCCCTGCACTGGGCGGGGGGCCCCCCCACACCCCTGGTCCCTTTGCTGTCCCTCCCAAGGCCTCTGTCCCTTGTGCCTCCCTGCACAGTGGGACACGAGGTTTGCCAGCCCGGGGTGCGGTGTGGCTATGCAGGGGGTGTGGGGTGAGGGGTGACAGAAGAACAGGGAGTGAGCGGTGGGAGTGAGCGGAGGGAGAGAGCGGCGGGCGTAGGCCCCAGATGCCCGTCCTGCCTGCATGGGCCAGAGGCCCTGTAGACGGTTGGGTGGTCCCCACGGCCCTGGGCACGTGGCCACTGGGCTGGGCTGGGCAGTTTGAGGAGCCGAGAGAGAGAGAGAGAGAGAGAGAGAGAGAGAGAGAGAGCGAGAGAGAGAGAGAGAGAGAGAGAGAGAGCGAGCGAGAGAGAGAGAGCGAACATGTGTGTGTACTCAGAGGGCTGGCTGTGAGGGGAGGTGGGTGCAGACCTCGGGCCCAGTGGGCAGGAGCCTGACGCTGACTATAAGGACCCAGTTCAAGGGGAGGGGGGCCCGCCCGAGGGGAGGCTGCAGTGTCCCTGTGGGGAGCCCAGGGCTGGGGGCAGCTCTGCTGGGCCCCTCCAGCCCTCCTGCCCCGCTGCTCCCCTGGCCTCCTGCCCCTCCCCAGAGCCCGCCCCCCCTGGGTGAGTGAGTCCAGGACTTCAAAGGCCCGAGGCGGCTCCCAGACCGCTCTCCGGCCCTGAGCACAGAGGTTCCTTGTTTCTCTGCCCCAGGCCCTTCTTCCCCGCTGCACACTGCAGCCAACAGGAAACCCTGGGGGTCGCCAGCCCAGGGGACCCCAGCACCACTGCCTGGGCCAGTCCCTGGCCTCCCTTGGGGCCTGTGAGCCTGGCCTGCCCAGGCCACCCTCAGGCTGCCTCTGGGCCAGGATTCCCGGGTGACAGGCAGAGAAGGGAGGCCCTTGTTCTGTGGCTACTGACACCCCCAGGTGTCACCCCAAAGGAACGACTTTGTGGGGAGAACACGGATCGCAGATAGAAATGAGAGGAAGATTCCTTGCTCGCTTTGTAAACTTCGGAGTGGTAAATCCCTCCTGGGCCCACAGAGACCCCGACCAGAAGGAAACAAGGCGGGTCTCTGTCTCTGGGGGCAGCCCCCTCCATGGGCCCTCCTCCCTCCTCAGGGGCACAGCCCTCCTGCTCTTGGCCCTGGGCCCAGATTGGCTTACAGATGAGTAGCCCGGGTCTAGCCCACGGGCAGGCGGGGCAAGGTCTCAGTGGCCCCCCAGCCTCTGAGGCCCTTTCTGGGACCTGGGGAGAGGCCGGGCTGGGAGCGGCCGCTGCCTCTGCAGTGGGTGGCCCAGGGGCTGCTGTTGCCCCTCTGCCGAGGCCCAGCAGGTGTGGCCGCTGTGGACAGCCAGCTTGCAGGGATGCTTTCTGGCTGAGGTCACTGCCCATCCCTGGCCACTGGCCGCGCCCCGGGCTATTCTGGGAGTGCGGAGCCTGGCCTTGATACTCCTTCCCTGGGGCTCCTGGAAGTCCGCTCAGGACGGTAGCCCTCCTGTCACACATCTGTCCCATCCCCGGAGCAGCTGGTCCGGGTCCAGATGGGGTGGGCTGCCTGGTGCTGGGCCCCCCAGGGGGCCACATTCCTCGCTGCCCAGAGCCCCGCCCACCCCAGGAAGAGGCCCGCAGCCTCTGCCAGGGTGGGGGGAGGGTTGTGGAAGGATCTCCCACTCCCTGTTGGCCCCCGGGGGAGGAGGTCAGGGTCAGTGGCCGGGGAAAGCCAGTCCTGTCTCCTTTGCCCTCCCCTGCACACAGCGGGGTCACTAAGAACTGAGCGCAGCTCGAAAACTCATCCCTTCACGGCCCAGAGACCACACCCCTTCGTCCAGACCTCGTCCAGGCAGACCTGCACGGTAGTGTCGAAGTAAGGGCCCAGACCGACCGGGGCCCAGGGTGACCACGGGGCGCCTCAGGGAGGGGACAAGGAGGAGCCAGCTGGCTGGGGACCCCTGGCCGTGTGGCCTTGTGCGGGACAGTGGGGACTGGCCTCAAAGCCTAGCCCTCCCGGGCACACCTGCCCCACACCCGTGGGCATTGCTTGGCCTGCCCTGCCTTCTCTGGGTTCCTGCCACGTCCCCGGCAGGCAGGATCCTCCGGAGAGGGCAGAGACGGCCGCCTGGGCACTGGGGTAAAAGGTAGCAGAAGTCCTCTGGGCATCGTCTGCTGGGGTGAACGCCCCGGCGCCCCATCCCCCGGGGGTGGTCCTGAGCCCAGGGAGGGTAGGGCTAAGGGGCTCCCCGAGACTCCCATTAGCAGAGCTGGGGACGAACCCAGGAGGTGGCCCTTCATCAGGGGCCATGGCTCCCGTCGCCACGGCGTGGGACACACCAAGGTTGGCGGGCACCAGGCACACCAGAAGCCCTTCAATGCTGGGAATGAGGTGTCTGCTGACCGTCCTGCGCCCTGTGCCCTCGAAGCCCCTCCAGGCCCACGGGACCACTCAGAGGAGGGCACAGCTTTGGGGGTTTTGGTGATTTAACACCCAGATGGCTTTGCGAGGTGCGTGCGCCACAGGTCCGTGCGGGGTATGGAGCAGGGTCGGGCCCCGAGACGCCCCTCCCCCGCTTAAAGACTTAGCTCCTCTGTGTCTGGGACACAGGCAGCGAGGTGCTCCTTTCCCCCGGTTCCCCCAGTTCCCCCTGACGGCGAGGCCCTACAGGGGTCCACATCTCCGGCTCTTCTTTGAGGGGGCGAGTCCGCCCTCCAAGTGGCCGTCTCCACACAGCCCGGTTCCTGCCCCTCCTCCCTGTGGGCCAAGGCCCTTCCTGGAGCCCCAGGGAGATGTGTGGGCCTGCGGCCTGAGCTCCAGCGCGGCCTTCACCACATCCCCCAGCCCAGACGGGAGAGGTCTGACCCCCAGTGTGTCCTCTCCCCAAGCTGGGGCGCCCGGGTGGACAGTGACTTCTCACAGGGGCCGCTGTGGGCAGGACTGCTGCTCGGAGACCCTCTGGGAGCCTGTGGCCTTGGGGAGGCCTGGGCGGGGAAGCAGCCCCCTCCACAGGGACAGGAGGAAACTCTCTTCCCAAGGCCAGGGCTGCCGGACTCCCCTCCCATCCCGAGGAGGAGGGGTAGTATCTGCGTTTGGTTCCTGTTTGTGAGCCCGGAGCGGGGGGGGGCTGGGAGGTGGCTGTCCGACCCTGCGGAGTCCTGCCTCTGTGGGGTGTGGGGCGCAGGAGCGTCTGGGCTAGGAGACCCCGAGTTCAGGCTGAAGGAGCTGGACCATTCTCCCAGGACCTCGCAGCCGAGGTGGCATGTGGCTGGGTGGCAGGGGGCAGCGAGAGGGGCTAATGAGCTCAGACCAGGTGGGGGCAGAGAACTGGTCCCAGGGGGGGTGGTCCCAGGCCTTGGCTCTCGGGACGGCTGTGGTCAGAGCACAGGCCTGTCCTTGGGCCCGGGGCCAGCGCTGCTGGGTCCTGGGTATGGAGGGCGGTGTCATGTGCAAGCAGGACCTGAGTCTAGGGTCGCAGGGCAGTGTGGTCTCAGGAAGGAAGCCAAGGAGGACGAGGGCCGGGAGGGACGCCTGAGGCCCCCCCAGGCCCGACTCGCTCCCAGGCCCGGCGGCGGCGGAAGAGGGAGCCTGGGCAGGGCTGTGTGGACCCCATGCTGCCCTGGGCCCGTCCAAGCCACAGGGTGGGGAGGGGAAACCGGCAGAAGCCTGAGCACAGCCAAGAACGTCTCCTTCACGCTCCAGCCCGGCCCGAACCACAGACTCGAAATCATACGGTGAAGCTGTGTGCAGGCAGCTGCCCGGGGCAGGGGCGGCCCAGAGACGCCACCACGGGCCTCCCACAGCCGCCGCCCGTCTGTGTGCTGCCACAGGGGCCGCGTCCATGTGTGCGGGCAGCCACGCGGGGCAGGGGCGGCCGGCCCTCTCTGGCGGGGGCCCCTGCCCGAGCAAATGGACCCTGCTCTCTTCCGCCCCGCCCTTCGTCCCTGAGGGCGGACAGATGTGACAGGAGCCTGAGAAGTGGCCCTTTGGGAGGCCTGGCTCCTCTCAGACTTTCCAAGGAGACTCTGTCCAGGTCCCTGGGACAATGGAGGCAGGGCCGGGCAAGGGCAGGTGGGGGCCTTGGTGACTTTTGGTGGGGGATGCACAGGGGTGGACGGGAATTCCCCTCGATCCTGGGAAGGGCGGCTGCCTGGGGTGGCCCGGGGGGTGTTGGGGCCATCGTGGCCTCTGCTTCCGTGGGGAGCCGCATCCCACCCAGTTATAGGCTGAGGACCCTTGGACCCTCTCTGTTCCAACCCCGGGCCAGCTTGCCTCAGAGCCCGGCTGCTCTGCCAGCTGGCAGGAGGCGCCCCTCAGGCCTCGGGGGCGTGAGGTCAGCCCTACTCTCTGATCTGTCAACAGTGTCTCCTGCCAGGACCCTCCGGGGAGAGCACAGAGCGCCGGGGAGGGCACAGGTGCTCTCAGGATCGCAAGGGGGCTTGAGGTCCTGAGGCTGGGCTGGTGTGGCCCAGGATGGCCATGGCTGGAGATGCAGGTCCAGCCAAGGTCACCTGCATGGCCTCCTGGAGGAGGTGGACCAGGACCGGGTGCCACTCTGCCACCTGCCAGCGGTGCCAGCCTGGGAGAGCCGCCCAGCTGTGCGGGTGAGTTCCCACCGCTAGGGGGGCTGCTAGTGAGCCGCTGCGGCACTTGGGCCATGTGCTCCCCCCCCCCCCCCGTGGTGGCCTCTCCCGTGGCCTCTCCTGGCCAGGCCAGGGGATGACACAGGCAGGGTGCAAAGAGGCAGGAGCCGGGCTGGCAACGCCTGGAGGGCAAGAAGCAGGGCGCCTGAGGGGAAGAGCAAGGCCTCGGCCGTGGCACAGGAGGAGGTCCCACTGGAAGAGAGGCCCCCAGGCCATCGACAGCACCCACAGGTCCAAGCACCGAGCACTGTCTGCCCACGGGTCACCGGGCCGGTACCTGAATCAGTAACTGGCTGTGCTGCTGTGGATGACACAGGGGACCGTGTCCCAGACTCCTGGCTGGTGACGGTAGTGTTTGTCTGAGAACGGAGGGAGCCGGCCGGCACTTTTCATGATGAGCATTCACAAGGGACACGGAGTTCAGGAAGTGAATTAAATGGTCGCCGGCAAGGACACACTGTGCATCAGCTTTTGGCGGGCGACTGGGAACGGGTGTCGGAGGTGGGCTGGCCGCAAAGACCCGGCGGGACCCTGAGAACAGACGTTTTGAAATCTAAGTGCCACGAAGTAAAAGAAAATCAATTTCCAATTACTTTTAAGCCCCAAGGTTACACGGAAAGATAAGCCCAGACAGCAGGGTCTCCGGAGCAGGAAGCAAGTCTCCCAGGGGCTGCCCGTCCTTCCCCGTGACCTTGGACAGGGCACCCCTCCCCCACATGCCAGAGGGTCCTCATCTGCTGGCGGCCACTCCTCTTTGTCTCCCCTCAGACCGCGGTGCTTCATTTAGCGTGTGGGGGACGCCCAGGAGGGGGCAGTGGGGCCCGAGGGGGACGCTGGGGAGGGGGCAGCGCGGGGCTGAGGGGGACACCGGGGAGGGGGTCACGGGGCCCGGCATGGCAAGACCGTGGCTGCTGGAATGACAGCAGTGTGACCGCTGGACACACTGTGAGCTCACAGCGCGGGGGCCTCGGGGGAATCGCGATTTCTGGCCTCAGAAACGGGCGTGCTCATCGGGGCTCCGTGGTGCTCCGGGTTCTTCAGGTCTCCTCCGTCAGCCTAGCTCACGGGAGCGCAGGTGGCCCTGCTGTCCCTCCTGCCATGCACCCGGGGAGGAGGGCGCGCAGGCAGCGGCTGGGACACCACTCCCGCCTCCCCTGCTCTCCAGGGTCTCCAAAAACACCCGTTTTGCTATTCGCTGTCCGCTGTGGGCTGCGGGGCCCGCATCACCTCTGGGGATCACCTCCGCCGTGGTCTGGAGCCAAGGAAGCCAGGGCGCCAACTGCCTGACCGCCTGAGGGCCGCGGGGCGAGCCCCTGCTGGGGGGCCTTCCCGTGAGGGCTGCTGAAGCAGGAGGGGCCGGGCACACAGGGGGTGCCGCGGGACGTGGGGGGGGCGCGGCTCCACACACGCCTCCGTCAGCTGGTGTCACCTCCTGGGTGCGTGTTCCTTCTTGCCCCTGTCACGCAGTCCCGGCCGCCCCGACACCGAAAGCGCGCAGCGTCTCACCGACCCCGAAGGCGGTGGCCGTGTTTGCCTTTGAATCACCTGAAGGAGCTGAACGGAGTCGCCTCCGGCTTCTGCACGCCTGGCAATCCCTGCGACACGGCGCCTCTGCCTGTCCACGGAAGCCGGTGGCGGCGTGGCCTGCGGCCATCTTCCACGCGTGGGGCACGCGGGAGTGTCCTCGGGGCTCCCACCCCCTCCCCTAGCACCTCCTGTGGACATGGAGGACGGCCGTCCCCCCCGCCCTGCCCCCACCGGCCTCAGCCAGCTGTCCCCCAGCTGCCGAGCCACCTGGAGCCTGCTCCCCATCTGGGCCTCTGCCCCCCTACTCCTGCCTGGAGTCTACTCCCTATCCAGCCCCCCCCCGCCCCTGCCCCACGCCTGTCTGGAGCCTGCTCCCCATCCAGCTCCCCC
>NC_043702.1:1056723-1094491 GCF_006229205.1 Suricata suricatta
CAGCGCCCTGCCACCCACCTGCTCGTGCCTGGAGTCCTTCTTCCCGTCGTGCCTGTCCTGTTACCCCCATACCCCACACGGAACCAGGTGCAGATGAGGCCCCAGAAGCATGGGGGGCGGATAACGGATGGAGGGATGCATGAAGGACCCCAGGTCAGACCCCAGGTGGAACCCGGAGGTCTCCTGTCCCCCCCATACATGTGGGTAATCAGCCTGTTTTCTGTGACTCCCTCTTGGCCCAGGAAGGGTAGTGCCTTCTAGCCTGGGCCCCCCCCCCTCCCACCCACCACACTAGGGCCTGGCCCGCACTGGGCAGGGTCCTGGCTGAATTTGAACAGAACAGAGGGGTGCGAGGGGGCCCCGCCCAGGCCACCCTGAGGAGGGTGTATAATGTGTCATCTTCCACCAGAGGCCAGAGGGTGCTGGGGCCCAACCTCACAATGGCAAGCATCCCCCCAGCAGTCAGGCACCCTTCAAGCAGGGGGCAGGGTCTGGCGCCCCAGGACTGCGTGAGGGACTCCACCTCACGCTTATTTCTGCCAGGCCCTCTGTGGTGCTGAGTGCTTATGAATCCGCATTTTAAAAGAAGGAGTTACTTCCATTGGAAGCCCCAGAGTTTGGCCGGCTCACTGTCCCCTGGGCTGCCACCTGGACCCTGCACATGTCCGGGGTCCAGCTTCCCGGCCGTCTCTTGGGGGCACCTTCGAACCCAGATCCGATCCAGGGCATGTGCCATGTGATAGGTCCAGGGCTGTCCCTGGGAACCTGGGAGGGTCTGGGGTCTCAGGGGCCCCCTGGCTGCAGGGGTGGGGTGGGGTGGGGCCAACGCAGCCCTGGGCAGGAGTGTCACAGCAGGGCCACCAGGTTGGCCTGAGGTCATGCCAGGGTCCCCCAGCAGGGTTGGTCCCTGAATGTCGTGCCGGGGATGACTGGGGGTGTGGCCCTAGCTGCTGGGACAGATGGCAGTGACAGGCTGGGGACTGGAGAGACAGCTGCTCTCGTCCCTGTGACTGCCCCAAGCCACTGGCCCTTGAAGGGGCAGACGGGTGGCACTGGTGGCTTGGGCATTAAACCCAGACCCACAGGCCTGGGGCTGAGGCCCCCAATGCTCCCAGGAGCACCGCCCTTGAGGGGACGTCCACACACATCGCTGACTCCTGGCTTCTCACCGCTCCCCTCCCACTGGCCCTGCCCCTGGGTGACCAAAGGGACCAAGTTCTCCGGCACCAAGGGCGGTGTCTCAACCCTGCGACAGGTGTGGCGCTCTCTCAGGCGGCGAGGAAGGGCCCCCGGGCCCCCACAAATACTCCCCGGACCAGGGAGGGCCTCGCCCCCCACTGATAAAAGCAGTGCTTGCTCACGCCGCCTGGAGAACACGGAGACACGGGAAGGAGACGCCCCTGAGGGCCTGATGTTGCCGCCGCCCCGACGCCGAACCTCCAGGTGTCCCTCCGTCTTGCGTGCCCACCACGTCCAGGTCCAGAGGCGCGCACGTGGACGGACTCAGACTGTGTGCACGGCCCGCGGCCTGCTCTCCGCCGTCACACTTCCGGTGGCCACACGGCGTCTGCTGGGCTCCCCCTTCCAGGAGCCCAGTGTCGTGAACCGGGCAGGGGCCCGAGGTCCGTCTGCGTCTTCTCCTTGGGTTACTGGTTTACAATAAATTCCTAACACTGGAGTTAATGGGTACGGGGCACATGCCCTGTAAATACCTTAATATTATTGCCAAAGTGACCTCCCTCCCAAAGGACTAAGACTAATTAAACTTCATCCCCCCGCCCTGCCCGCCTGCCGGCCCCTTCTCCTCACTCCTCCCGCCCCCGCAGCACCTGCACTGGCTTCCATGCCTGTATTCACTGTATTCACCTTTTCTTAGTGTTGACAAACGGAGCACTCCCTGTCACTTCAATTTAATCTTTAAATTTGCTGGAGAGGTTAAGCGTCCTTCCAGAAATTTCTTTTTTTTTAATGTTTTATTTATTTTTGATACAGAGAGAGACAGAGCATGAGAGGGGGAGGGGCAGAGAGAGAAGGAGACACAGAACCGGAAGCAGGCTCCAGGCTCTGAGCTAGCTGTCAGCATGACGCGAGGCTCGAACCCACGAACGTGAGATCTGACCTGAGCCGAAGTCAGAGGCTTAACCGACTTCGCCACCCAGGTGCCCCTTTCCAGAAATTTCTGACGCGTGTCACTCATGGCCTTGGTTACAGTTGGAGTCTTTCGCCTTCGCGGGGGTCCCGTCTTTCCGGGAATGCGGGAAGGCCGTGGTCTCGGTGGCTGTCACCCGACTCCCGTGGCACCCTGTCTCTGTGGCCCTGGGGCTGGGCCTCGGGGCCACAGAGTGCTGGGGGGGACTCCCTCACAAGGACGTGCGCCAGTCTGTGGCCACGCCACACCCGCATCAGCACCTTCTGCACCGGGTTCAGAGCAGACGTGGGGTCGCCCCGAGGCTCCATGGGCCCAAGAAGCCGATCACCCTCACGCTACGCACTGGTTTGGCTGAACCGGAAAGGCTACTGTGAAGCTAATTGTCTTCAGTCCTCGGGAGGCGTCTCTCTGCTGGCTCTGGGTCTCAGAATCCTGTTGGGCAACTTGACAATCTGGTCCCGGCACTCTCAGAGGTTAACAACCTTTCCTGAGAGCATCTAGAACTTTCCTTCTCTTTGATGTTCTTACATTTCTTTTTAATGTGAGCGTGCTGATCCTCTGCCTGCCCTTTGACACTGACACCTGGTCTTCCCCGAAGATGAAGACATTCGCACCATCCAGCTCTTGAAGTGTTTACTCCTGTCTCTCTCCGTCTCTGCGACTCCTGTTCTGTGGACGCCGGCCGCCTGCCTGTCTCCAGCTCTCTGGCCCTTCCTGACGCGCTGCGGCCCTGCCCGCCCCGCTCTCCTGCCCCGCCGACGGGGTTCCTGGCGTTGTGAAGCCCTCCGTCAAGTCCGCCGTCACAGGACCGTGGGTCCAGGACCGGCACGTCCGCTCTCCGCCGGTTCTGACTCCCGCCCTACCCTCCAGTGCCCGTCCTCCCCAGGACAGTGCACTGAGCCTCCTTTCTGTCGCTGCCCTGCCTTGCCCGTCGATTCCAGATTATCTGGTGCAGAGTAACCTGGGGGGTGGGGCTTTCGTGGGGCTTCATCTCCCCTCCTGCATCCACACTCCCACGGGGGGTGGGTGGGGGTGGGCATCAGAATCTGAGGCTGGAATCGAGCCCCCAAGGGTGGGCCCAGGAGGGAGGCGTGTGGAGGGAGTGGGCTGCTGGCTGGGCCCGGCTGGACCCTGCCTGGTGGCTCTGGGCTGCCGTGTCCCCAGAACCTGGCTGTCATCAGTCCCTCTCCCGGGTCGCCAGTGGGTGCTGTCCCACAGCGATGGTGCTGCTGTCACTAAGCTCAGCTCTTAGGAGCTCTCGGAGCATCTGATGGGCATGTGATAGGTTTGGGGGGGGCATGGAGCTTTTGACACGGGTTGGAGGCATTTGCCAGCCGGCTGCAGGAGGGCGAGGCCCAGGAGGGAGGCAGGGCGGGCCGGGAGGGTGTGGGCATCTGCAGACCCCCAGGACCCTTCTCTGGCCTGGGAGGGGGCCCAGCCAGGGACCCTGCTCTCTCCCGGGGGTTGGGCAGGCAGACGCGGGCAGCCCTGGTCATGTGGGCGGGGCCTGCTCACTGCTGACGGCACGGGGGGTGGCATGGCGGGCACAGACAGCCAGGCCAGCCCCTCGAGACTGTCAGGCCTGCCCAGTGCGTACAGTGCCCCCCTGCAAAGTGAGCCCATCGCCGGGGGGAAACCCTCCCCGTGTTGTCACGTCTGCGGGATTTGAAAGTGGGTCCGAGGATGATTTTGGCGTCTCTCCGTGGCCCTCAGCACCAGGCTAACTGCTGGCTCCCTCTCAGCTCTTCCAACCTCGTCACCTTTGACCTCTGAGTCAGCGTGGAAAGTTCCACCGCAGTGGCTCGGAGGACCGGCGTCTTGTCCCCAGCAGGGGCGGCCCAGGGTGTGGGGCGCTGAGTTACAAACCTCCTTAACGCTGGGCCGACGCCCCACCTTCCCAAACGCCTCAGGAGGGACATTCTGCCAGGCTCGCGGCTTCAGAGCTCCCGCGGAGCCGCGCGGGGGTTCCGGCGACCCCTGCCCTGTGCCAACGCCCCGCGGGCTCCCTGGGAAGATGGGGGCGCTCTGGAGAGCCCAGTTTTCTCGGGATGTGGGATCTCTTGTAGCGCCGTGCAGACCGCAGCGGAGGCCGACCAGGGCCCCGGGCTGCTGGCACCTGGGGCGTGGCGCTCACACCCGAGAGCTGGGACCCTGGGGACCGTGGAAACGGTTATGAATTGTTTCAGCTGTCACAAGGCAAGGACGCATATCTGCTTTAAGAGACAAACATTTCTGTTTTTGTGTTCTTTTCTGTGCGTCTCCTAAGAAAGGAGAGGCTCTGAGTTAACACGCCTGGTCGGGTAGCCGTGCTGCGCACGCGCACAGCAGGACGGAGGATGCGTGCGATCGGGTCTGTCGTAAACGTGACGAGGCTCGGGGCAGGGGCGGGGCGGGGGGAACCTGGGGACCCCAGGATAGAGGCCGAGGGCTCTGCTGACCCACAGCCACCGTCCCCTTCGCAGGCTCCGACTGGGCAGCTGGCCCGTGCTTGCTCCCCTCCCCCGTCGGCAGAGTCACTACCTCACTTGGGACCAGTCCCGGTGCAGGTGCGGCTCTGACAGTGGCCCTGGAGCCCCGCCCACAGCCACGCCTTACGGCTCGTCCGCTCCGATGGAGGTACCGGAAACCGGCCTCCGGCACAGTTCCGTGTCCTTCGTGAAGGGGACAGAGGAGGGGACGTCCCCGCGAGACTAGAAGGATGTTGGGAGGAGCGCGGGGTCCCGGGTGGCCCACCCCCAGACGGGTGTCTCGTAGGTGGCAGGGTCTCTGCCGTTTTTTAAGTTTATTTATTTGCTTTTGAGAAAGACCAAGAGTGAAAGCAGGGAAGGGGCAGAGAGAGAGGGAGGGACAGAATCCCAAGCAGGCTCCACGCGGTCAGCACAGGGCCCGAAGCGGGGCTCGAACTCGCAAACTGTGAGACGGAGATCAAGAGTCGGACGCTTCACCGACTGAGCCCCCAGGCGCCCCAGGGTCTCCCCGGTCGGCCGCCGAGGGGCTGCATCACCCCCACCCCCGGGGAGTCCCGGGGAAGCCGCCCGCCTCCGGCCCCCCACCTCCCGCTGGAGGGACGCGTGCGTGGCCACCCGCCGGCGCCCAGCCCACAAAGGAGCAGCCACGGCAGACGCTAGTGGGAGAGACAGCTCAGCGCAGGGCGAGCAGATTTCAGCAGAGGCAGCAGTTGATGCAGAACAGACGTGACTTGTCTTCATCAAGCGCTTTGGAGAAAGAAATCCGGCCCAGGATCAGATTCCGACAAGATGCAAGCGGTTAGCGCAGGACAGTCGAAGAGAGGCGCTTGACATCACGTCTTGCAAACGGTGGCTGGCGATGACAAGGCCTGTCCGCAGACCCGCCAGCGGAGCCGGGCGTGCCGCCGGGCCCGTGAGCGCCGCGTGCTGCTGACAGTCATTTTTTCCGAAGGGGCCGCGTTGACTAAACCGATCCCAGCCCTAAGCTGCTATTAACATGCCACAGCCCCCACGTTCGTTTTACAAAAATAATTTAAAACAAATGTGTCAGCTCTGCGAGCTCATGAGAATGTTTGCACATTCTGATGTGGAGGCATGTGGAAGGTTCCGGTGCCACCCAGCTCTGGCTGCCGCGTGCCTCTGTGCAACGCAGACTGAGCACTTCCGACCCCGCGGTTCCGGGACGGTCACCCGGGCTTGTTTCCAATGCCACCGCCGCCACGACCTTTGGGGGTCCTGCGTGCAAACCTACCACGTGCCACCGTCCGATTGCTGTCCTGACCGAGTGCCCAAATCTGGTGACACAGCACACACACGTTATCTTACAGCTTGGAGGTCAGAAGTCCTAAAATTAAGGTGTCCCCAGGGCTGCGTTCCTTCGGGAGGTCAGAGGGACTCTGTGTCCTGGCCTTTTCCGGCTCGGCAGCCTGCCGCGTTCCTCGGCTCCTGGCACTTCCTCTGTCTTCCCTGCCCCCTCTGTCCCCTCGGCTTCCATTTTCACCTCTGTTTCTCTGACTCTGACCCTCCTGCCTTCCTCTTTCCCTAATAAGGACCCATGTGATGACGCTGAGGCCACCCAGGTAATCCAGGATAATCTCTCCATCTCAAGATCCTTACCTTAGTCACCCCTGCAAGCCCTTCGCCACACGAGGTCGCGTGTTCACAGGACATTAGCGCGCGTGCGTCTGTGGTCTGTGTGGAAGCTCCTGTGCTCTGCCCGCTGCGAGGCGTGGGCAGTGGGTGCGCTGGATTCTCATCTGTGTGGCTGTGGGGTCGCCGGGTGCTACAGGCATCTTGGTACCACGAGGTCCCCCGATCCTGAGGTGCAGCCGGCTGTTGTGTGCCGATGACAGGAGCGGAAATCGGCGCAGCCACTACGGAAAGCGTCTGCAAACAGTTACACACAGAGCTGCCACAGGATCTGGCACCCCCTTCCGGGCAGACATCTGGAGGGAACGACATCGCTGTCTTGGAGAGCCGTCCGCCATGTTCGTGTCAGCATTGTTCACAAGAGCCCGGAGGCGGAGACCACCCAAGTGTCTGCCGATGGACGAATGAGTACGGAGAACGTCACCCCCCCACGCGCACACACTGAAATATTATTAAACTGTAAAAAGAAGAAAACCTTGCCATTTGTAAAACCATGGATGGATGTCGAGGGTATTATGCTAAAATGAAATAAGTCAGACAGAGATAAATGATTAGCACATGATCTCACTTTTATGTAGAATCTAAAAAACTGAATTCATAGAATCAGAGAACAGAAAGTGGGGGGTGGGTCAAAAAGTAAAAACTTCTAGTTTATAAGATACGTACGTCCTAGGGATGTAATGGATGGCATGGCGACTGTAGTTAACAAAACCGTATTGCTGTATTTGAAAAAAATATATTTACTTATATAAATGATTACCACCATCAGTTTAGTTATATAAAGTACACACACACACACACACACATAATCATTATCTTGTAAAACTTGAACTAATATAATGTTACATGTCAATTATATCTCAATAAAACTCGAAAAAAACAAGAAATATCTCAAATCAACAACCTAACTTTACAATTTAAGGGACTAGGAAACAAAGACCAAATTAACCCAAAGCTCATAGAAGAAAGATGATAATAACAACAGTAGCAGAGATGAGGGAAAGAAAGAACAGAAAAGTTATAGGGGAAATAAAGGCCATGAAAAGTTAGGTTTTTGAAAAGACTAAAAACATTAACCCAGCTTATGCTAGATGGACTAAAAGAAAACGGCAACCACTCGAGTCAAAAATGAAAATGGGGGGCCGCTACTGACCCCATGAACACCCGAACACCAGCCGACTGGATAACTGGAATGATGTGGCCAGATTCCTGGAAACACAAAACCTACCAAAACTAAATCATGAAGAAACAGAAAGTCTGAGTAGATCTGTAACTAGCAAGGAGATTGAATCAGTATAAAAAAATCTCTCAGCAGAGAAAAGCCCTGGACCTAGTGGCTTCACAGGAGATTCCTGCCAAACATTTAGAGAAGAAATAATATTCCTTCTTACATTTTCCCAAAAAGCTGGAAAGGAGGGGGCACATCCACGTTGTAGGAGAGGCCAGTGTTACCCTGATACCAGAGCCAGACAGACAAACAGACTCCAAAGCAGGAAACCCACAAACGAATATCCGCTATGAACACTGACACAACACCCTAGCAAACTGAATTCCACAGCATATGACAAGGATTAGACACCACAGCCGGACAGGTTTTACTTCCTGGAATGCAAGGATGGTTCAGCACACAGCCCTCCGTCAGCCAGCACGTCACCTTAATGGGATGAAGAAGAAAAAGTCACACGCTTATCTTAATTGATGCAGAAAAAGCACTTGACGGAATTCAACACCCTTTCCTTATACAACACCTGACAAGCTAGGAAGAGCGGAGAACTGCCTCCACGCAGGGGGTGGTGAGAAACCCCCACCAGACACCACGCTCAGGGGTGAAAACCTGAAGGCTTTCCCTTTAATATCAGGAGCAAGGAAAAGATGCCTATTTTTGCCACTTCTGTTTAACAGAGTGCTGGAAGGTTTATCCACAGCAAATAGACAAGAAAAGTGAGGAATAAAAGGCACGTGAAAGGAAAAGGAAGAGCAAAGAGGATCTCCCTTTGCAGATGATGTGGTTTTATGTGGAGAAAAGCCAAAAAGACTCCACAAAATGCCTGTTAGGGCCAATAAGCGAATTCAGCTATGCAACACCGGTACTCAGTCAACACACAGAAATCATTTCTATATGTGAATAATGAACAGCCTGAAAAGGAAATTATGGAACCCATTCCATTTATAAAGGCATCAGAAAGAATTACATACTTAGAAATTAACTTAACCAAGAAAGTGATAGACTTGTGTGATAAAAACTATAACACTTTTCAGAAAGACATTTTCCAAAGACATAAATAAATGAGGACACACACTACGTCCATGGACTGAAAGGCTCGAAATAGAAGAGACGCCAGGACTAGCTGGGCGGCCCACAGGTTTGACGCGAGCTCTGTCGGAATTGCAGTGACTTCTTTACAGAAATAGAAAAAAGCTCCTAAAATTCATGTGGGTTCTCAAGGGACCTAGAAGAGCCAACACAGTCTTGAAAGAGAAGAAGAAAGCTGGAAGACTCGATCCTTTGTTGCGAGACGGGGTGCTGTGGGCATAAAGACAGAATAGAGACCAGCGGAATAGGACCCAGAGAGGCAGAAATAAATTCTCTCTACATGGTAGGAGTAGGGGGCCAGGGCCCTTTAATGGGGAGGGACAGTCCTTTCTAGAAGCGATCCTGGGAACACGGACAATTCACAAGAGTGATGCCAGACCCGTACCTCACACCGCACGCAAAAATTAACTCAAAATGGATCAAAGACGTAAAGCCCAAGACCTAAGACTGTAAAGCCCTTGGAAGAACAGAGAGCAGAAGATTTATGACATAAGACTTGGAAGTGAGTTCTCAGGCGTGACTCCAAAGGCACAGGCAGAGAAAGGCAAAAGAGACAAATTGGACTTTATGAAAATTAAAAAAATGTTGTGCATTGAAAGGTAACATCAGCAGAGTAAAAAGGTAACCCAAAGAATGGGAAAAATATTTGCGAATCACATATCTGGCACGGGGTTAGTATCCAAAATATGCAAACCAGTTCTAAAACGCAACAACAAAAGACAAACAACTGGATTGAAATGGGCAGAGGACTTGAACGGACCTTCCGCCAGAGACCTGCAAACACCCGTTGGGGTCTGCAGCAGGTGCTCGGCCCCGCTGATCGCTGGGAAGATGCGTGTCTGCGGTCGGAAGGCCGCCGCTCTCTGCCCTTGCTTCAGGCCAGGGCTGCTCAGGGGGCGCCGGGCAAGCCGCACGTGCGACTCCAAATTCTCTAGGAGTCACATCAGAACAAGCAACAAGAAATAGATAAGCTTAACGTCAGTATCTTATTTCACTCAGCATTCCCGCCCTTGGAACGCGGCACCTCAGTTTCGACAAGCCACTTTCCAAGTGTGCGGCGGGCACGGGGACCCAGGGCTGCCGGGGCCGCCCGTCTTTCCCACGTGTTGGGGAAAGGTGAGGGCTGATCTCACAGCCCAGGACTCCGGCCTGGACGTCCAGCTGTCCCCCACAAAGGACCCGGACAGACAGCTGTCAGGGAAACCAAGAAAGAGCCCTCTACCACCCATGCCTGAAGCTGACCTGACTTCTGGAATTTTAGGCAAATTCCTAGCCCTGGCCATCCACCTCCGGTCCGTCCGGTGGTGTGGGCGGGTCTAAGGAAGCGCCTGGAAGATGTGGGCGCAGTGCCAGGCAGCCCTGGAGAGGCTCTGAGTTAATCGTTGCCCCTTCTTTTCAGTGAAAAGACAACAGAATTAGACATACAGGTTAGCCAAGCAGCTTTGGGGGGCTCCGTGCAAAGTGGGGCTGAAGCCAGGGCTGCCAGAGGGACGTGGAAAATTCGGCTCTGGTTCTGGGTCCAGACGCGGACAGACACACTGGATGCAGACAGACAGACGCGCTGGAGACAGACAGACACGTTGGACGCAGACCGACATGATGGATGCAGGCAGACAGACGCGCTGGACGCAGACAGACACGCTGGACACTGAAATCACTCTGCTCTGCACCTGCTTTGCCAAGATTCCTCCTCAACGTCTTTACAGACTCTCCCTCTGAGCATAATTGGGCTTATAGTTCCTATAAAGTCTTGACCAACTTTTATCATTTTATTGTGTTTTTCCCACAGTTACCAACTCCTTAGAAATGTGCCTTTTGTGTCATAAGGAAGCCACGCTCTTACTTCCAGAAGGGACCTTGGGGCCGCGGTGGGCCGGCCGTCCTCAGGGGGCAGGAGGGGGAGGTTTTGGGAGCACGCAGATGGTCAGTTGGGGTGTGCGGCGCGTGGCCCCGTGGTCCGACACGCCACATCCTGCTTCCTGGGAGAGGCGGTGGCGGGGAGCCTCGGGGGGTCGTGTGTGGGGCCGGCTCCGTGAACCCCAGTGTGCCGGGGCAGCCAGCGGGTCCAGACAAGGGCGGGCAGACCAGACCCATGGCCCAGGGCAACAGAGTGACGGGGTGGGGTGGGGGTCGGGACTGGGGACGACTCAGCTGAGGGGGAAAAAAGACCCCGAGTCCACCCCCTTGCTGGGATGCTGAGCTGCCCCGGGGCCTGGCCTGTGGTCACCTGTCGGCAGCTGGGTTTGGGGTGAAGGTACCTTCTGGGAGCTGCCAGCCATCTCTGGGGCAGGAGCCTTGTGGGAGGACTGGGCGCCCCCCCCGCCGCTCCGGCCACACCAGCGTCCCCCTGAGAGGTCCTGACCCCTTTCCTCAGCAGAAGGCACTCCCTGTCCCCACAGGGACGCCGGCCCTCCGGCCTCGGCCTTCCTGTCACGGATGAAGACACGTGTGCAAGGAAGGGCTCCATCCGCCCCTCGCTGGCCTGCTGGGTCGACCAGAGGCAGAGGTGACAAGGGGGCCCTCGGGCTCCACAGATGTCCTCCGGTGGCGCCCGAGGCAGGTCTGCTCATCCCCCGACCCCCCTCACTGAAGACTCCCTGCCCCTCCCCCGCCGGGGTGTCCCGGGCCCTGACACCGGCTCTGCGCTCTCTGTGGGCCCTGGGTGTCCATACACAACTCGGGCCCTGGGCGCACGGTCCAGGGACAAGGAGCTCCAGGCAGAATTCAGCCTCACACGGGACGCAGGCTGGGGGAGGGCGCCCGGGCTGGGGGGCTGCATCCGGGAAGGAGGCCAGGTCTGTGGACCCCGACCCCGGAGCAGGCCGGCCAGTGGGGGGGGGCCCTGAGGGTCTCCTCGGAGTCTGGCAAGGACAGGGCCTGACCTCGGCTCCTGTGTGGGGTCCCCAGCCCCCACTCCCGGAGAGGCCTGCACCCTGCGGGGTGCTGGGAGGTTCCGTGAGCCTGACAGCGAGTCCCCAAACCAGGGTCCGGAGTTGTTAAAGATCAGACATGAGAAGGGAAGTGATGTGTCATGATGGGGGGAAGGGCAGCTGGCCTGGGTGGGCTCTTGTCCTGGGCACGTCCCCACGTCCCTGTCACCCTCCCTGGGCACGTCCCCATGTTGCTGTCACCCACCCTGGGCACGTCCCCGTGTCCCTGTCACAGCACCTTGAGAAGATCTCAGGTGTGACACAGGGCGATGGACTCTGGCCCCCAAATCCCCGGCCAGGCCTCCACCTGCTTCGCTACCCAAGGCGGGGGGCCTGGTCTCACTAGCCGCCCAGGGGCTTCTGCCTGCTGCGCCTGGCGCATGGCACTTGTGGGAGGTTGGGCGGTGGCCAAGGGTGAGGACCTGCTCTCAGGTTTGGCCCTTCCTTCTGGGGCTGGCTCACAAAGGGGGTGCTCACCCTGTCCTCCGGGGCCCTGCATTCCAGGCCCCACCCTCTGGCGCTAGAACACTGTCCGCTGTGGCCCCAGCCCTCGGGGGAGGCTCCATCCTGGGCGGGGCCACTCTGAAAGGTCACCCCTGCCTCTGAGCGCTGGTCCCCACCCTGCACACACAGAGTCCCATTCACCCAGTGCACAGCCCCGACTGCGGGCCAGTACCCACCGGGGCGTACCCCCAGCCACGGTCCCGTCAGCCAGGCTGTGCTCCTGCCCCTCCTCGTGCGTGGCCCTGTCGCTGGAGCAGGGAGCGGTGCGGGCGGAGGGAGAGGCCGAGGGGGCCGGCTGGGCCTCTGGGCCCTAGCCGTGAAGGAAGGCTGTTGCCCAGAAGCAGCACCGACCACCCGAGGGAGCCCCTTGTCCCAGGGCCGCCCAGGCTCCCAGGCAGGGGCTGGCCCCTCCCCGCCTGGGGTCCCAAGCTCCTGGCAGGTGACTGGGAACGGGCTTCACGCCCTCTCCCGGGCCACGGCCACCACGGCCATCTTCACCTCGGCCGTGCTGCTGTGAGAGGGGCGCCCTTGGCCTCGTCCCAACGTACCCAGGATGCACGGTTGAGTTCAGCTCACAAACACCCTCCCGCAGCCCATCCGCGTGACCTGCCACCCACGTGTGCATGCATACTAACACACTGGCCGGCGAGCGCGGCCTCTGCCCGGGGAGGGACTCACTGGGCACCTCCCTGCACCAGCCCAGGGCTCAGCCGTCCATTCTGACCCTGGTCGCCCTGGAAGCTATCTTGATGTCTGTAGGCTTGACTGTGACGGTGCTAGGGACACCTGTCCCCTTTGAGGCCCCCGGGGGTGCCCCGGTCCTCCCCCTGCCCGTGCGGCCCAGGGCTCGGAGCCTTGGCCAGGCGGGACGTGCCGGCCGCACCTGAGCCCCCGCACGCCTGCTCTTCTAACCCTACAGGCTCCTGTACAGCTAGAGCTGTCCATTTTCTCAGTCAGCAGGCGGGGAAACTGAGGCCCTGGGTCGTGAGGTGGTCCCAGGGCTCCCGGGCGTGTGACGGCTCCCCTCCAGTCCCTGGCTCCGTCCTCATGTGGCCCCTCCCCGTGTGTGTCTGTGACCCGGCTCACCCTCTGCTTCTCCTGTAAGGACCCCTGGCGTCCCCCTAGGTCCCGGGTGGGCCACATCTGTAAACATCCTTTTCCCAAATACGGTCACACTCATGGGCTCTGGCAGTGAGAACCCGGTCGTGTATTGTGGGGCCTCAGTTCAACCCACTGCAACTGCGACCCCCACATGCCCACTTGGATCGGGAGAGCGCACGGGGTGCAGGGTGAGGCTTGGGACCCTGGGGGGCTCTGAGAGCAGCCCTCGGGGCGGGTGGACGTCCCTGAGCAGCACCGCAGGCCTCACGCCGGGAGCACCGTCAGGCAGCAAGAGGAGACAGTGATTTTAACATGAAGAGCAGTGATCCCAGAGGCCACGCAAACCCCACAGGTGCGCCTACTGCTTAAAACTGCGCACAAGGACATCAGGATGATGACGAAGGACACACGTCACAGCGAGAAACACCCAGAAACCAGGTGACACAATTCAAGAGAGAATTAGGAAAAAGGGGGAAAAATCTCTCAGAAGCAAAGTCCCAACTAGAAGAAATACGAGAGAGATAAACAGCACACGATGCCTTAAGAAAAACCAAAGCAAAAATGAAGACAATTTAAAATGTAAAGAAATAAAAGGGAAAAGATTTGAGAGAAACTGACAAATATTTGCAGGTCGGTAAAACACAGACGATGAATATCCCTGAACGGAAACAGCCGGACAGTGGAGGGCCGTTAGCGGGACTGGAAACCCCCCCCCGAAAACGCTCCTAAAACAGAACAGCTTCTGAAATGACTGACTTGCAAGCCCAGCCTCTCCCTGAAAGGGTCCGGCACAGACAACCCAACACGCAGTTTAATAAAATTACTAGATCTGAAGTAAAAAGATGATATTTTACCGCCTGAGCAAAGGGAGTGCGTAAATCGTGAGGGAAATGAAAGGAGTCCGTCCCCGGAGGTTGGACGGCCCCTCTTCGTGCCAGAAAACGGAGTAAGATGTTGATGCTTATTTTCTCAAGGACAGAAAGTGTGAGATGAAGATCTTTCTCTGGTGATCCTGACTTTTGAAAAAACTTTTTAATGTTTATTTATTTTTGAGGGGGGGAGAGAGAGAGAAGAGAGAAAGCAGGGGAGGGGCAGAGAGAGAGGGAGACACAGAATCAGAAGCAGCTCCAGCTGAGCTGTCAGCACAGAGCCTGACGCGGGGCTCGAACTCAGAAGCTGTGAGACCACGACCTGACCCGAAGCCAGACACTCAGATGACCGAGTCACCCAGGGCCTCTGCAATAGTCGCGTTTAGTCTCCCAGCGCACTGGCTTCCCCGATGGACGGCCGGGAAGTCATGGAATATTGCTCTTGTGACTCCGAAAACAAGAAGCACAATGTCGGCAGGAGAGCAGCGTCAGGGCCGGAGCTGAGTGGCGCGGCGGCGAGCTGTGGGACGGGAAGTGAGTGCGGTGAGCGCGGGCAGGCTGCCGAGAAGGCGTGGAGATGGGGGGGCCGTGCTCGGAGCCGTGGCCGGGGGTCATCGCCGCCCGGGGGGTGACCGCCCCGGGGTCGTGTGTAATGACACTCCGGTATTACCTCCCACAGAGCAGCGCCAGCGTGCAGAGACCTGCAGTGACTTCTGCGGAGCGCGGGCCGGGCGCCTGTCCTGGGACGGCGGAGGGGACACCAGCTCGCGTCAGAAGGGCCCGGCGCGCACCTGAAGAGCGGCCCACAGCCGAAGGCGGGGCTGGTGGCGCGTCAGTAAGTGTGAGTACGTTGTCACACACGTTCAAATCCACGGGTTCTCTATGTCGGCACATGCAGTTACCTGTGCCGTGTGACTCATCGCCTCCGGTTTGGGTAAGACTTGGAGGAAACATGAGGTGAACATTCTCGGCTCACCGGCCGGGGCGCGCCCTCCTGCCACCAGCCGACACGCGGTGTCGGCGCGGGACCCAGCCCTGCTTCCACCCACGCACCCGTCTGCCTGTCCGGAAAGGCGGCTCAGGTGGTCGGGGTGTAACCCGCCCGGGGGAGAGCCCAAGGTCACGACGGCCTCTCACGTACCCATTTTAAGCCATTGCAATTCACGCTTTGTGGCCCTAACGGGGACACCAAATTGCAGGGGGTCAGAAAAGACAGCGGCTCAGCTGGGCAGCCCCGCATGGACAGGCCTCTCCTCAGTGACAGGGATAAGCTGGTTCTGTCCTGCCCCCACTGTGTGGTCGGAGGCTCACGTGAGCACATCTGCCCAGACGCAGGAAGGGGAGGGAGGGACCACGGCACCTTGCCGGGAGGGTGTGTTCTGGGCGACGCACACCCGCTTCTGCTCACCCCCCGGGACAGAACGGAGTCACGCAGCCACGCCGGCAGCAAGCGAGCTGGGCAGCCCAGTGTTTGTGCTGGGTGGCCGTCGGCTGGTCGATGGCACTCAATCCCCAACGCAGACGAGGAGAGCGCATGGAGGCAGAGTGGTGGTCTCTGTCCCCTGCTGGCCACCGTCCCCGTCACAGGAGACAGACGGTGTGAAGACTGAGGACATGACCGTCCCTCGCTCAGGAGGGGCCCCACTCCCGTGCTGTCCTGACCTCGAGTGTGACTCCTGACTCCCGTGGACGGAAGACGGGCGTTCACTCCTGAGAGTCGCTTACACGCTGGACACCAGCCGCGGAGCACCCTTTCCCAAGCTGGGGGCCCAGGACGCGATGCAGACCAGACCCGCTGACCCCCGGTGGACCCGTGACGTGACCCAGAGATGCCTCTGGGTCTAGATGTCACGGGCTGCGGAGGCCTAACCCCGCCCCACAGCTGGCTCATAGCCACGATGGGGTGTTTCTGTGAGTGTGTGGAGTGTGTGGGTCAGCGCGTCTGCCGCGGCGAGAGCGTGAGCCACAGGCCGTTCGGAACTGCGCTTCTGCGGGTGACTGACGCCAGCGTCCTTCCTCGTGCGCCCACGTTCTTGTCCGTTTAGTGGCTTGAGGACACATCGGCTCCCAGACGCGTCCGGGTGTCTCACTCGTGCCGAAGCTCACGACAGGTTGCAGGAGAGATTTGTTATTTTACACCGTGACGTGAAGATCACCTTTGCACAGACATCTTCGAATTGCTTGTTATTTATTTAAATTAACTTTTGGAAATGGAATTTCCGGGAGGGAGTATAGAAACTAAGGCTCTTCAGACACATTTGCCAACTTGCTTTCTAGAAATGCTGTATTGATCAGTCACCTTGTTGGCAAAATATGAGATCGGGTCTTACCCCAAGCTCCCCGGCGCTCCTATTTCTAAAAGTCTTGGCAAATTTAATACACAAACCGTGCTATTTTTCCCTTCTGTTTGTATTTGTTGACTAACGCTGAATTTAAAGAGATTTTAGAACAATGTCTAGTGACCATTTGCTTGTCTTTTATTGTGAGTTTTCTGTCTTCTTTGTCTGCTTTTTCCTATTAAAGTCCCAGTGTTGTGAGAACAGTGATGTGTAGTGACCACATCTCAAATTGATACATCGTAATAGTTGAGAAGTTAGGTAACAAGGTTCGTTTGCCCTCCCTGGGCCATGCTCCCGGGACCGCAACTTTTTGTTTGTTTGTTTTTGTTTCAAGTTTCTATTTAAGTTCTGGTTAGTTAACATGTGGAGTAACATTAGTTTCAGGAGTAGAATTTAGTGGCTCATGGAGATGACCTTGTTCCTCTTGGAACTCCTGGTGCTGGTCTGTCTGCGTTTGGCTCCGATTCCCCGAGGCCGGCCTGGAATCAGGCAGGAGAACCACACACCGCTGTTCCCTTTGCCTTTGTCCGCTGGCTCCGGTGACGGCGGCGGAGAATGCATTTCCTCGTGCCCTCTGATGGCAGCGTCCTGAGGTCCTGGGGCTCAGCTCTTTCGTTGGCCTCTTCTCTCTGGTCGTCAACTGGCCCTTTCGCAAGCTGTCACTTCGTATGGTGATGATCCTGGGTCCCCTGTCCTTCAGTTCTTGCCATTTCTCCTACTCCCGGCCTCTGTCGCCTTGTCAAGGTGGATGGCATTTGCCTACTGTTCTGAAATCATAACTAAGTCTTCTCTACTTGACCCAAAAGCTTAAACTCTAAAATTTAAAAACCAATGCAGTTTACTTTATTGCGATTATGCAGCTGTTTATCTTAAGGCCAAGAAATTCTTTATGTCAGAGTTGAGATATCATTTCCTTTCCTGGTCTAGCTATTTGGCTTTCCTAGACTTATAGTTGCCGTTCCCTCCTCACACTGTCCTTAAGACTCTTCGATTCGTAGGGGAATGTAGGGGGCTCAGTGGTTTAAGCATCCAACTTCGGCTCAGGTCACGATCTCACAGTTCATGAGTTAGAGCCCCACGTCGGGCTCTGTGCTGACTGCTCAGAGCCTGGAGCTGCTTCAGATTCTGTGTCTCCCTCTCTCTTCTCCTCCCCTGCTTGCAGTCAGTCTCCCTCAAAATAAATAAATAAACTTAAAACACAACCCACTCAGTGCGTGAAGAACGTCAAGGATGGTGCCCGGGCTTTGGAACCCCCTGCTCCATGACATTCCCTCCTGGAGCCCGTGTCTGCTCACTCCAGCCTCGGGCGCCGCTCGCTGGATGGCGGCCGGGCTGTAGCCCCGGCAGCTTCCCCTCCCCTGGGTGGGCACCTGCTGTGTCTTGGGTCTTATCTCTCTTGGTTGCACTTGACTCCGTCATTTTTGAGAGCACCATCTTGGCACAAGCAAAGAAAAAAAAATAAACCCGACTTCGTCCTAATTAAAAGCTTACAGGTGCCGCAGGACCCCGGCAGGGAAGCGCACAGACAGCCGGCAGGGAGCAAGAGACTGCTCGCAGGCGCATTCCCACAAGGCCTAGGGTCTAGGACACACCAGGCACACTCAGCGCAGCGACTAAAGGACAAGCAGCACAAGTAGAAGCGGCAAAGCGCCCGAACCGACACTTCCGCAGGAGGGACTGTGGATGGACAGCGAGGGCCCGGAAGTGCCTCAGCATCTCCAGTCTCTGGAGGGAAGCAAATTAAACCCACAGCAAGACGCCATTCACGTCCACTGGGAGGGTTAGAGTCAAACCGTCAGATACCACGAGTGGTGGGGGACAGGAAGACCGGACGCCTGTCCACGTGGCCCGGACGCAGGATGGCTCGGTTCCGAGAAAGCCGGGCTGGTGGCTCCTTAGGAACCATGTGACCCGGAAGCTCTGCCCTTAGATACGTAGCTGGGAAAACTGAAAATACACCTCACACAGAGCGTGCACATGAATGTTCACAACAGCACGGCCCTAACGAGCCCCAGAGTGGGGACAGAAGCCAGCGGCCGTGTGATGGACCGTTCCTCAGCCCCAGGACGGGACGAAGGGCTGACTGCGCTGCAGCACGGTGACCCTCGAAAAGTTAGGCTGTTGGGGGCGCCTGGGTGGCTCAGTCGGTTAAACCTCCGACTTCGGCTCAGGTCAGATCTCACGTTCGTGGGTTCGAGCCCTGTGTCGGGCTCTGTGCTGACAGCTAGCTCAGAGCCTGGAGCCTGCTTCCGGTTCTGTGTCTCCTCTCTCTGCCCCTCCTCCTCTCATGCTCTGTGTCTCTCTGTATCAAAAACAAAATAAAACATTTAAAAAAAAAAAGAAAAGTTAGGCTGAGTGACAGGAGTCAGAAAAGGCTCTGTGTTGTAGGATTCCATTTATCTGAAATGTCCAGAAGCGGGGAATCTGCGGAAACGGAAAGCAGATCAGTGGTTGTGGGGTCGGAGGGAGGGGCAGCTGGGTGAGGGACAGATTCTGGAATCATGGTGATGATGGGGGCGTGACTCTGAGAACCGTGCACGTTAACGTAGGGACTCACAGGTGTAAGTGGTCTTGGTGATAATAAAACACACCCGTGTGCGGTTCCTGGCGGGACGTCTCTGAGGACTCATGTCCCTAAAAACGCCTTTGTTGTCCGAAATCCTCCACTGCCACCCAGGACGCACCTCCCAGACTCTGGCTGGTGCTTCCCAGCAAACGCCTCTGGAACTCAGGGCCAGGTGACAGAGTGCACGTGTCTTCCAAAACACGGCTTCCGCTGATGCTTGTTTATGCAGGAGAAAGTGGCTGCGCCGTCCTCAAAATGCAATATGACATCTTAGCAAAATACACGTGGCAAAGAGACCTGAGTCACAAGCCCACGCCGGCGGAATGTCAGCCGTCAGCGCGGGGATGGTGGGGTGCTGGCGCACAGCGCGGCCCAGCTGGCTTGGCGACCACGTGTCGCCGGCAGGCTGGGCGTTTACGACCCGGACGTGGTGTCTAACATTTTATATTCAAACAGAAGTTGTCACTAGCGCAGGGGTCCTGTCGTGTTTTGTTTCACTGCAGGAAACTGCTGGGGACTTCGGTAGGGACGCGAGGCACTGGAGTTCTCCCTCTGAAGATAATAGAATGTGGGCTGCTTCCGGGGACGGGCCGCTCCTGGGACGTGTGCGGGGCTGGCGGGGCTGGACACGGCTCTTCCTCCAGCACTTGGCAGGCTTAGTCCATTGTCTTCTGGAACCCAGATGAGAAGTCTGGTGCCAGTCTGGCCTTGCTTCTGGCTGGGTGAACTCTTCTCCGGATGCTTCTGGAAGTTTCCTCTCCCCCTGCTGTGTGGACGTTCACCTCGACCTCCTGCGAGTGTCCCTCTGGGGCAGGCTGCTCAGCCTCCCCCGTGAGCTCACACCCCCCAGGTGAGGGCGGACGACCAGATGTGTCCTGGGTCAGCCTGCCGTCCAGCCCGGTCCCTGCTCACGGCCTTGGTGGGGGGGGCCCACCCGGCCTCGCTGGCCGCGGTCCCACTGGCCTGCCGTGGCACCCCTTCCGGAGTGCCTGACTGTGTGTCCACGGCCAGGGCTCTGGGGGAAGCCCAGCCCCGTGCTCCCGGAAGCGGCCACACCCCTTGAGCCTCCAGGGCCACATGCAGTCCTCCCACTGAGGCGTCACGGCCCATTCGAGCTCCGCCGGGAGGTCCCCGAGAGCTGAGCTGGGGAGAGATTCTCACAGCCGGCCCCAACAGCTGGATGCAGCTGCGGCAGCCCCGCCCCGCTCTGGGCTCCGTGCTCCCCGAGCCGCTGCCGCCGCGGGAGCCCCCATCCACGCACCCGAGTGTGCAGGGGGCCCTGCCCTCCGCCCGCCTGGCCTCGTGCAGCTCCGGCCCCTCCAAGTGCATTTGCTGCTCGCTTCCTCCGAACCCTGGCTGGGGACGCCGCCGGACCCCGCTGTCCCCAGGGGCAGGTCACAGCCGAGGACCCAGGGACGGTGGGCGAGCGCAAGGCCTCCCGCACGCGCACGCGCACTCCGCCTCCGCGTGGCGAGCTGCCACGTCGTCGTTGCCGGGGTTTTCGGTTTCAGGCAGTGTCTGGGCCACGGTCAGGGCCCCGCCGGAGGGGGAAGGGCGGACCTCGAGCGCGACATGGGGGCGCATCAGACACCTCGGGATTCAAGACACATGCCGTTTTAATGCGGTATTTCAGAAGAACGAATGCAGAAAATTTACGATGAACAAATCTGGAAGTTTTAAAAACAGGATTAGCAGAGCCTCACGGCAGCCCCGAGACTGGAGGACGGGGTGGCGGGGGGCACAGACCCTGCCCTCCCTCCGGGGCACCCCAGGCGCCTCTGCGGGGGAGGGCCTGGTCAGGGATGCCCGCAGGCAGGGGCTGACCCCGGGGCAGCTCCGGGTGCGGGTGCGGCTGCTGGCCCGGTGGCCCGCGAGCTCCAGGCTTTAGTTGCCGCGGCCGCTCCCAGAGCAAACACTGGACGACGGCCTCCAGGCGCCCGTCCCGCCGAGGCCGGCGCTCCGGGCAGACCAGGCTCCCGCGCTTCCCTACGCCCTCGATGCCGCATAATCGGAAAGCCTAATTAGCAAAGACGTGCCATGGCCTGTGGGGCCTCTGATGTCCAGTGAGCTTGGGGGGACCGGGAAACCCTGTGCACGGGGTCCCGAGGTGCCGAGGCCGTTTGCCCCCATGCTGGGAGTCCGGGAGGCCTGGGGGGCCCGCAGGGCGCCAGGCCGATGTTCCTCTTGGGGGGAAAGCTTTAGTCCGTGAGAGAGCCCTTTCTGCTGTGTGAAGCCCCCCGACCTGCGGTAACTTGTCGGGGCAGCCCCAGGGCCCCAATATGTCCTGAGCAAAATGTCAGCACTTTTCAGAATCGGGGAAAGAGGCTGCTGGAGGGCTTGGCAGAGGCAGTGGGGCCGTTGCCCCCCATCCCCTTCCCAGGAGCCCCCACCCCCCGAGGTCGCTGATGGGCGCGTGTTCCTTCCCCTGCGCTCCCGGAGATTTTCGTGGAAGCTCTCCGCGTCCAGGTGGGGCCGAGGACCCTGGAGGACAGGTCACTCGCCAGAGGGCAGGGGCACTTGGCCTGTGCACACAGTGTGACTCTCCTCGCTGGAGCGCGGGAGATCTCTCCACGTGAAAGAGCAGCCGCTGGTACTCTGAAATGGAAAAGCCCAATGCGAACGAGCCGCCGACTCGGTTTTCTCCACGTCCCGTGTCCCGGCCGCACTGTCGCCTTCCATGACCGAGAGGCTGAGAAGCCCAAAGTGTGTTTTCCTTTCCATCTCCCAAATTCTTAGCTAATTATTTTGTTAAACACCAGCCACTCCCTGCTGCCCTCCTCTCCCAGGCACGTTGCCGCCCTTACTAGTGTCCAGCTCACACCCAGCCTTTGTGGGCCTCTTATAAACTAAAAAATGTGTCACATTCTTTTTCTTAATTTGTTAATGTTTATTAATTTTTCAGAGAGAGAGAGAGAGAGACTGCGAGCAGGGGAGGGGCAGAGAGAGGGAGATGCAGAATCTGAAGCAGCTCCAGGCTCCGAGCTGTCAGCACAGAGCCCGATGCCGGGCTCGAACCCACGAACCGTGAGATCACGACCTGAGCCGAAGTCGATGCTTAACTGACTGAGCCCCCCGGGCACCCCGAAGAGTGTCACACTCTCAAGAACATCATCGCAGGCTGAAGGGGCCGGAGCGCGGCGGGCTGCCCTGTCCGGGCCCCTGAGACCCGGTCCCGTGCCGCAGGTGCCCCGGCCGCCCTGCCTTCACGCTCCCCGGCCCCGCCCAGGACGTCCAGTGGCTTCCATTTCTGAGCCCCGAGCGGGAGCTCTGTGACGCAGAATGACTGGGCCCTGCAGGCCATGCGGAGCCCTCTATCCACACCAGGTCCCACGGACACACGAAGAGACAGTTTGAGAGCAGCTCAGTCTAGAGGTGACGATCGTGGGTGGGGACAAGGGTGACCGTCCAGGATGGGCCCTTTGTGCCCAGGGCCGCGCCAGCCGCGCTGCCTGACGTGTGTCACCATGCCGGCAGGAGACAGCGGGCCTTCCTGGGCCCCCGACCGCACAGAACAGCGCGGGGGGCACTTCCCCTCACAGGGAGAGCCAGCCGGGCTCCTCCGCACCCCAGGACTCCCGTCCCTGCTGGTGGGGTGTGAGGGGCCCTTCTCTCCTCCCGTCAGTCGCTTAGGGGTCTTGTCCCCACGACTCTGGGGTTTGTGGTCTGCAAGGCTGGGTCCCGGGGGTTTCGTTAAGCCTGGAGGTGTAACTGCCACCCAGTCACTTTGAGCTTCTTCAGCCAGGAGACCAACAGGCCAGGAGGGGGTCCCCCTGTGGGCAGACTGGTCCTCAAGGCTGCTCCCCACAAGCCCAGAGATATCGACAAGGCAGGCCTCCTCTGGGGAGCCCACCTCCAGGGAGCACCCCCAGGGAGCCCGTCCTCCAGGGAACTCCCTCCAGGGAACCCCCTCCTCCAGGGAACCCCCTCCTCCAGGGAGCCCCACATCCAGGAACCCCCTCCTCCAGGGAACCCCCTCCAGGGAACCTCCTCCACAGAGCCCCTCTTCCAGGGAGCTCCACATCCAGGAACCCCCTCCTCCAGGGAACCCCCTCCTCCAGGGAACCCCCTCCCCCAGTGAGCCACCCTCCAGGGAGCCCCTCGGTGACAGCCGTCCTGCCAGTGGTCCTGTGTGTGACCAGCCCACTCTGGCCTCCCTCCTGCCCCTCCGTCCCTCCAGTGAGATCACGTACGTTCTTACCCCGTTACCCTCGTGTCAAGGAGTGGTTACAGCACGAACCCTCTGCACACTGTTTTTTATTTCTTTGCCCTCAATCCGGCAGGCACAGCTCTCTTTCCCTGGACGCTGTTCCTTGACCTTTTCTAGACCCGAGTTTGCTTTCCCGTCATCAGGGCATAAAGTGCCTACATCCTGTTCTGTAACCAAAATTCAGTCTTTGTATTTTAATGTTTATTTATTTTTGAGGGAGAGGGAAAGGGAGACAGAGCGTGAGCAGGGGAGGGGCAGAGAAAGAGGGAGGCACAGACTTCGAAGCAGCTCCAGGCTCTGAGCTGTCAGCACAGAGCCCGACGCAGGGCTCAAACCCACGAGCCATGAGATCATGACCTGAGTCGAAGTCGGAAGCTTAATGGACGGAGCCCCCAGGCACCCTGGTCTTCATATTTTATTTACATATATACATTATCCTAATTTGGAAATATATGAAATGTTTACTTGTGGGGAATTTAGTCCGTATTAGTCACAGGAGAAACAGGGAATCAAGGTTTTCTGGGTTTTCCTGGACTTTCAAATCTGTTGTGTTTTTCCCATGTTCAACTCCGTGTGCCTCCCCCTGTTACGTGTTTCTGACCCCTTTTTTCAGACTCTCCTGCCATGGAGCGTTTTGTCGGCACCCCTGTTTCAGAGCCCACTTCCGGGGTGCCGGTGCTGGTGGGAGGGCCTCCCTGGGTCCTGCGCTGACCTCTCGGGGAGCCCCCGGCCCGCTGGGGGCCATGCCTGCTCCTCTCCTGTTTCCTCTTGTTTTCCTGCAAGTTCTTGGTCGATTTTAGGAAGGCACGCGGGCAGTCTGGCCGGGTCTTTATTTTCCCACCCTTGGCAGGCGGCACTGAAGGCTGTGTCTTTGGGGCGGAGGGAGGTGCCCGCAGGCTTGCACCGGAGCCTCCCTGGACCTTCTGCAGGGGGACGGCCCCCCCCCCGGCCCTGTTCTCGCTTCGAGTCACCAGGCTGGGGCCTCCTGTTCACGGCGCCGCGATCTCACGCAGGAGAAGGTCCCTCCCCGATGGTCTCTGTGGAGGTGAGTCGGTCTGGTCGTTAGCGGGAGAGGAGGCTGGCCCCGGCCGGCCGTCTGTAGCTGGAAGGCCCGCTCTCCTTGCCCTTTGGGGAAACCCCCCCCCCTCCCCGAGGACGTGTGCAGCCGCCCCCCGGCTGGGGGGGCGGGGCTCCGAGAGCCTACACGGCCTGCTTGTGCTTACGGATCTAGAAATAATCCAGACAACGTGCTCACACTCCTCTATCCTGCAATCAGACGCTGCGATTTGGCCCGCTGCTCCGTCCCCCGTCCCGCCGCACTCCGGGGACGAAGGTTTGCTGCGTTGCAAGGCTGTCCATCGGACGCAGGGCGCACGCATCCTCACCGGGGGCGGGGTCCTGGCAGACAGAGGGCGCTCCGGGGGGACGCCGCGCCCTGGCGTCTCTCTTGGCGCTCTCGTCCTCACTTGCCGCTGTTTGCCGGTCTTTCCACCCAGGGTGTCCAGACCGCAGGCAGGTGCTTGCCACCCGTGGGTGTGCGCCGACATGGACCTAGGCCCCAAAGGCAGGGAGTGTCCGCGTGTGGCCCTGGACACGCAGCCCTGGGGGCTGCGCTGCTGCTGGCCGGACACTTATTTCTAATGGACTTGGAGGTGGTGTCGGGAAGGGATTGCCCGCTGGCTGTTTCAGGCATGACGGCGGTGACCTCGCCGTGGCGCACATGGATGCGCCTTCTCCCCGGTCTCATGCGTGCATTTATCCCACAGGGGCACACACATCCTCCTGGCGGAAGCCTAAATAGAGGGTCCCCTGGACAAGTGCCGCTCTCTCCACCCCTCCTGTCCACCCACTGTCCCCCGCAGGCGGCCGCTGGCCCGTGCTGTCCGTCCAGGCAGTCTCCGGCAGCCACGCGTGTGTCCGTGCAAATACGCGCAGGCACCTGGTTTTATTTCTTGTAGCCAGGATCCCTCCCCAGTACGTCTGACCCTGGCTTCCTCCACTGCCTGATGCCATCTGAGACTTTCCATCTGACTGTTCCTTATCGGTGGACATCTGTGCTGCATCCGTTCCTTCATAATGACTGGCAATGCCGCAGCGTGCGTCCAGATGTGCCTCCTGCGACGGAGCGTCTGTCTGCTGCAGAGGGTCTTCGATGCGGAATTTCGGGGTGGACCCTCCTGCCTGCACCCCACCCCTCATTCTCTGCGTAAAACACTGGTTCAGTGCTCAGTCTGACTAACCAAGGATACCGCGGCCAGCCCCTGGCTTGGGGCCGATACCCGCGTCCCCTCAGACCCTGCCTCTGCTGGCCTGTGACCGCATGCCCATGTTGGGGGGTGGCACCGGAAGACGGGAGGGGTCGCTGTGGCCTCGAGACCATGTGTCCGGGAAAGGGCTCCAGCGAGCGGGGTTCTGTAAGGTCTCCCGCACCCTCCACCCCGGGGGCCTCCCCCAGCAGCCTGCCCGGATAACTCGGATGCCGAGGGGCTGTGTGGGTGCAGTGGGGGGGGGGCATTCCCCAGAAACTCCAGACGGTGCAGCGGGAAAGGAGGCTCCGACAGGGAATGCAGAAGGGTCTGCGTGAGGCCACAGCTCTTGTGGGCCGGCGGAAGGCGCCTTCCACGCGTTCACTGAGTCCGCGGGGTTTTCACTGGCCACAGACTCGTGGGAACCAGGGATGGGCTGGGGGAAGGACTGCCCAGTCCGTGCTGGGCCTGTGCCCACAGAGGGGAGGCAGAGGGAAAGGGGCCCCTGGACGCAGACTGAGCACCGAGTGGCCGGGCGTGGGGGTCCTGCTCACGGCCCTCCAGGACAGCAGGTTACATTTCACATTAACCCCACGCATGCCAAACCAGCTCGCTCCACCCCTGCGCCCTGCCCGGAGCGCCCCGGCCGGCCCGCCCTCAGGTCCCTGCTCTGCTGCGGCGCCCCCTCGGGGAGGCTGGGTGCTGATGGGACCCCTCGGAGCTGCGGCACCTGCCTGACCTCTCTGAGGGGTGAGCGTCCCACGCGGCCGGCTGGCCAGGGTCTGCGGGCAGCTGCTCCTGTGTCCCGGGCCTCAGGGTTCCGTGAGTGACCCCACTGCGCTCGCCAGCGGCCTGCTTCCTCCCGGGTGTGCTGAACGCTCGCCAGCAGGCGCGTCCGGGGCTCGGCCACACACCGCTGTTCACGCGGGGGAGACGCTCGAGGTGTTAGTGACTTTTAGAAGATGTCTCTAACAAGTCGCTTCTATTCAGTAGCAGCGATATTGAGACATAATCCATGTCCACAACCCGCGCTGTGCTGAGGTATGACGTGTGTGGTTTGGCACAGTCACGCCGGTCCTAGGGCTTCCTCGTCCCAGGACGAACTTGTGCTCATTAGCGGTCACTCCGTTACTCCCCTCCCCCACAGCCCTGGCGGCTCTAATTGACCTTCCGTCTCCGCAGATTTGCGTCTTCTGGACACTTCACAGCATCAGAGCGCCTCCGATGTGGTCTTTCCTGTCTTCCACTTACCGGAAGGTTTTCGGGGTTTATCCACGTCGCAATGTGTATGGGAACTTCAAACCGTTTTGTGATCAGGTCATATCCAGCTGGATGACTATGCTGCACTTTATTCATTCGTCCACCGATGGGCACGGTCTTGCAGCCTTTGTGCACAGGCTTCCCTGCAGACGCGTGTTTTCATTCCTCTCGGATGCAGGCTGAGAAGTGGGGTCCCCGAATCACAGGGCCTCTCCTGTGTGACACTTTGAGGACCGGCTGCCTGACCAGCCGTCCAATCCTGCCAGCCAGGCGTGAGGCTCCACCTCGTCCGCATCCTGACCAATACTTGCCACTGTCAGTTTTGTTCTGTTGAGAAAATGCTAGCCGTGCCGGCGGGCACGGACTGGGGTCTCACTGTGGCTTCGATCTGCCTTTCCCTGGTGGCTGACGGTGAGGACGCCTTCTGGCGTGCTTGTTGGCTATTTGCCCGTCTCTGGAGGAATGTCCATTCAGACCTTTGCTCATGTCTTAATTCGGCATTTTGTCTCTTGGTTGTTGGGTTGTAAGAGTTTGTCTTATATTCTGGATTCAAGTCCCTTATCAGACGTATGTTTTGCCACTATCTGCCTTCTCTGATTTTGGGGGTCTCCAGTTTCTTGATGGTATCATGTGCCACACAAAAAGCTTTCAATTTTGATGACATCCAGTTTATTTGCTTTGTTGTTTGTGCTTTTGATGTCATAGCTAGGGATACATTTCCTAACCTAAAATCATGAAAATTTACGCCAATGTTTTCTTTTAATGTTTTATGGCTTTAGTTCATACATTTAGGTTTATGATCTATTTTGAGTTCATTTTTGTGTATGATATCAATGGTCACACTCTATTCTTTTGCATGTGAATATCCAGCTGTCCCAGCATTGACATTTAAAAAAAATTTTTTTTGTCTTTTATTTTTTTTTGGGAGACAGAGAGAGAGACAGTGTGAGCAGGGGAGGATCAGAGAGAGAGGGAGACACAGAATCTGAAGCAGGCTCCAGCTCTGAGCTGTCAGCATAGAGCCCAATGTGGGGCTCGAACCCACGAACTGTAAGATCATGACCTGAGCCGAGGCTTAACCGACTGAGCCACCCAGGTGCCCCTGTCCCAGCATCGACTTATTGAAAGCAATTGACTACAAACTTAAGGATTTAGTTCCAGATTTTTAACTATATTCCATTTATTTATGTCTGTTGTTCCACTGGTATCACAGTGCCTTAATGATCTTAGTTTGTAGTATTGTAGTTTTGAAATTGGAAAGTGTGAGTTCTCTTTGTTCTTTTTCAAAATGATTTTGGCTATTACTGGTCACTTCAGTTCTATATGAATTTCAGGATCAGCTTATGAATTAAGAAAAGCCTAGCTGGGATTTTGACGGGGGTCAAGTTCGATCTGTATATCATTTTGAGGAGTCTCATCATTTTATGGACCTTTAGAACTTGGTTGGAGCTTCAAGTAGGGGAGCACAGCTACGCACATGCTCTTGACCAAGGAATGGTCTCCTCTATTGGAGAAGGTCATCCTCTTTGACCCAGTGCACAGCGTCAGGAGGGCCACATGTGGAGTGGTGAGGGAGGACAGGGGCATCCAGATCAGCCAAATCAACCCTGGCAATCAATGGGGTGACAGATGTCACAGCCAGATGGCCATCATACTCAGGAGTACCGCCATTTATAACCATAAGTGTTCTAATCCATGAACATGGGATGCCTTTCCATTATTCAGGTCTTCTTTAATTTTTTACAGTGATGTGCTTTTCAGAGTACAAGTCTCTCATTTCTTTTGTTAAAATACATTTCTAAATATGGAATTATTTTTTATTCTATTACAAATGGAATTTTGGACTGGTCCTTGGTAGTGTATAGAAATGTAACTGAGTTTTTAATGTTGACTTTGTATCCTGCAACCTGTTGAACTTGTTTAAAACCATTTTGGGAATGTTGAAGTGAATGGATGATGAATTCTGACAAATGCTTGAGGGGGACCAGCCCACGCACCAGAGTCTAAGGGTCCCTGAGTAGGGGGCTGGTGTCGGCGAAATATCTACAAGAAAGAACACAGACAACATGAGTGGTGGAAGAGACCACACTTTACTGTGAAACTTAGTGTCTTATATGCCATAGGAGATTACATCTTTCTTTGAATGATTACGTTGTTTGTAACTTCTTAGGAATCACGTGTTTCAGAAAGGATCATTGTTTTCACGGAAGAGAGAACAGAGAAAGTTAAAGACAGAAATGGAGTATAATACAGAAGATCAAAAAACATAATTGACCACTCAAAATACATCAGTGGGAGTCTTATTTTGCGTACATAGTGTAATATTAACTGAAGCTTATGACAAGGCCATTTTTCTTTAAAGTTCAAACAATAGTCTGTGAGTAAGGTGCCGCTAACTAGGGGAGAAGTTCCAATCAGAAAATCTGCCCATTTACTGAAACCACAATTACCAAGAGGCGTGAATAATAGGAGAACTAACGCCAGTCTCTGATCCACTTAGGTCAAGCAGTCAAGCGCACACATTTTCAAGCAGGGGAAGCAGGGTCCCAAAGACCACACAGCACTGTACCCCACTCTCCCAGGACCTATGCTCTTTTTGTCCTGATCCTCAAATGGGGGGAGGGCCAACCGTGATCCAGCATAGCGCCTTCCTAGACAAGGCTAGGGACTTTGTGATTCCATACGCTCCCCCCGGAGGCTTTGCTGTCACAGTGGAATCTCCTCCGCAGGCTTTGTGGCTGGAGGGGCCCCAACAAATGCTTTTCTGTGTTTATCAAGATGATCTTGATTTTCCGCTTTTGTCTGTTAATTTGTACACAAACACTTGAATGTCTATATAATATCTGTATACAACACATAATATATATAAAAGATATACACACATATATATATATTCATGTACATTTTCTATGTCTTTGTAGACATTTTTATAGAGGTGTACAAATTTGAATTTCTTTTTTCCTTCTTACTATCTCTTAGGTTAATTTATTCCCCTCTTTTAATTTGTTTTACTTTTTTAAAACAATTTTTCTCAATAGCTATCTTAAAATTGATACTAAAACCTAATATAAATCAGTACTTTTTCTTCTGACACATTTATCTCTATGCGTCTTTTTATACTTCACATGACATAACTATTTTTACTTCATGCTGGTGACTTTAATTTTTATTTATTTGCATATTTTATTTTTCATTGCAATTTCTTTCTTTCTTCAATTCTTAGCTTTAATGTCCTTTACAATTTTCTCCCATTTATGACCAAAATCTGAAATCTATCAGTATTTTTCTACACTGTCTTTTCTAAGATGTCTTTTCTTGTTTTCTCTTTCAGAGGATGTGTTTTGCTCTGTGGAATCATCGGTTTGCAGATTTGGGGTTTTGCTTGGGGTTGCTCCCCAGTGCACTGAGGAAGTCTGGCCCCCGCTGGCTCTGCTGGGCACTGCCCGTCAGGCCCCGGGGCCGTGGAGATCATCTCTCTTCTCCGGCTGAGATCCCTCACGGCAGCTCTGGCGTGGTGTGTGCTGAGCTGTGTTTCCCTCTGTGTTTCTCACATGGTAGTATTTCGAGGTTCTGTCATTTAAATTCTTTCATCCATTCGACAAATTCTTGGTCTTCCTCCTCAAATTTTGGTTTCACAAATTTTCCCTCTGCTCTCTCTCAGGGGGCCTAGATTCATGCATATCAGACCCTTCTCTGTGCCTCTATCTCTCTTATACTTTTAAAAACATGTCCCCAGTCCACATACTTCCTGTCCCCTGCCCCTTCCAGGCCACTAGTCCTCTGTGGGTCTCACTGGTTATTAAACCCATCTACTTATTCCTTTTGATTCACTGACTATTTCAGTTCTAAGTTTCCATCTGAGTTTTTAAAGATACATCTCAGTTCTTTGGTAAAAGTGCCCATCTAGGGGCATCTGGGAGGCTCAGTCGGTTAAATGTCCAACTTTGGCTCAGGTCAGGATCTCACGGTTCGTGGATTCCAGCCCCGCGTCGGGCTCTGTGCTGACAGCTCGGATCCTGCAGCTGCTTCAAGTTCTGTGTCTCTCTTTCTCTCTTCTTCTCCTCTGTTTGCGTGCTCTATCTCTCTCTCTCTCAAAAAACCCCAAAACATTAAAAATGTTTTTTAAAAAATGCCCATCTTGTTATCTATTTTCTTGAATATGTTAATTACAGTTATTTCAGATTTTCCAAATCCAATGTCTAGACAGTCTATTGTTCTTTTCCTGCTTTTTATTTGTCAGTCAGTTTGCAGTCAAATGTCTTCTGATATGCCTGGTGATTTCAAATTAAATGCTGGACACCATGTTTTTAACATGGGTATGTTTAACTGAAGTTCTGAAGAGTTTTAACCTTTTACAGACGGGATTGCTTTCACGGAGGCAAGCATTCGCGTTTACTTCCGGTTGGTAATCCTAATCCAGTCTGGATAGTTGACTAAGGTGGGCTTTTGTCTTTGAAAGGGTGGGTCCACTTTTTTCTCTGGCACATCGCCAAAGGCCCCCGCTGCTGCCCTGAGCTGCTGCCCTCTGTCTGCCCTGCTGTCCTCTTCATGGGAATGCCGGGGTCCCTCTGGTCCACTCCAACTATGGAAGCTCTGCTTAGATTCTCAGTCTCCTTTTCGGGTGTCCTGAGGGCCAGGGGCACTGAAAGTTGGGGACATCGTAGTGAACGTCCCCTTCCTCTGGGATCTGACCCCTAGCTCCTCCCTGACCTGGCTATTCTCTCCAGTGCCTTCACCCATGTGATCTCCTGCGATTCTCCAGATTTCTAGTTGTTTTCAGCAGAACGACTAGTCTAAGAAAAACAGCCTTCCCTTGCTTGAAGTGGAAAATCAGTTCTTACTTGAACACAGTTGCATAGAATAATCATTCCCTTTGTGGTTTGTGCTGTTTGGTGGTTTAGTTTTATCAGGAGAGTCACTGCCGTCCCTCAATCACAAAAATATAAAAATATTCTCCAATTTGTTTTTCTAAAACGCTGTTTTCAAAAACATTTATGGTTTTCCTTTCATATTTGTCTTTAGCGCATCTAAAATCGGTCATTCGCGGTGTTGGGAAGTGTTGCAGTGCAGAAAGAGTAGCATCTTACACTTTCCATGACGTTCCTTCCTGGTGGGCTGTTAGGCTCTTGCCATTTGGTAATTATTTTGCTTTAACCTTTATTTTTATTTTTGAGAGACAGAGAGAGACAGAGCATGAGTGGGGGAGGAGCAGAGAGCGAGGGAGACACAGAATCTGAAGCAGCTCCAGGCTCCGAGCTGTCAGCACAGAGCCCGACGCGGGGCTTGGACTCATGAACTGTGAGGTCATGACCTGAGCCACCCAGACGCCTCAATTATTTTGTTTTAAAACCACCAACTCAATAGAGTACACTTACCTTTTTTTTTTTAAGTTTATTTAGTTATTTTGAGAGAGAGAGAGAGAGAGAGAGAGAGAAACCTAAGCAGGCTCCATGCGCAGTGCGGAGCCGGACGCAGGCAGGCCTCCATATCAGGAACCACGAGATGGTGACCTGAGCGGAGATGGAGAATCAGCCGTTTAACCGGCTGACCCTCAGGCGCCCCTAGAGGACCCCTATCTTGCTGAGCACTGAGGAAATGTGTAGAAACGTTGAATCACTATCTCGTACACTTGAGACTAGTATAACACTGTATGTCAATTATCCTGGAATTTAATTTTTAAAGATCACAGTGATGACCAAGCACTTTCACAAAATGTCACGATCCACTTTAGGCTTTTGCAAAGTACTAGTCCTAACGCTCCAGCCGAATGTCCCCGTGGAGTACGGTCCCTTGTTAAACTGGGAGACGTTCTGCTTGGGAAGCGGCAGTCTCGCGTTGGGCTCAGACTCCTTCCCCACCGCACCCGGGAGAACGTCTCCAGCCTCCAGGAGGCGGGGTGGCCTTTCTGTAAATGAAAAATCTAAAAGATGAAGACTTTGGATGAAGTTGCTTTCAGATTAAAAACAAAAAAAGCTAACTCACTTGCTCATTCCTCTCTGGATGGAAGTGGGTGTTTCTTCCTGCTTCATGGGACCAGACAACCTGCGGGGCCCGGGTCTCTCCTGCTGGGACCCTCGGGGAACATTCCGGACAACGCGAGCCCCACAAGGACACTGCAGGAAAACGTGGCGTCGGCCTCGGCCATGTCGGCCCGCGAGGCTTTGCCAGCGCCTTGCTGGTGGAAGTGCACGTGTGCGGGGGCCTGGGCGGCGGCCAACCTGTCAGGACGCCTCTCCACCAATGTGCCTGCCACAGGGGGAGGCCGTTCTCGGGGCCTCGGGCTGGCGGCACCCCACCTGGGCCCCTTTGCGGGAGCACCTATGGGTGCACTGCCTCCCTGACTGGTGTCCCATTAATTCTGTGTGAAGCTGAGAGTTCTTTTTTTTTCATATTCAGTCTTTGGGCTGAGTTTCAATTCTCAGTATTTTCTGGACTGAGACAGCCTCCCTCTGGGACACGACGATTTAATCTAGTTAATTGCAGGCCGAAGCCACAGCTTTCTGGGAGCAAGAGCTGAGGGTCGTCTGTGGCTGGACCCCGGGCCCGCAGGTGTGCTCAAGAGGCGCGTCCTGGGGAAGCTGATCTGAGCTGAAGGTCCTTGGAGTCACGGGCCAGCGCCTGGGCCTTCGTCTCTGACCCCAGGCCCCTGCCCCCTTCTCTGGGGAACAGAGTCCTTCCTCGGTTCCCCCATGGGCCTTGCCCGCCAGCCTCAGCCTCACCCCAGTGGTGAGCAGGACCCCCTCTTCCGTCCTTCACAGCAGCGGCACCCCATCCTACGGGGTGCTGTAAGGGTCAGGGCCGGGTCACCGGGGCTGGGGCCAAGAAGAGTCCCCGGAGCTCGCATCTCTGCCCCACAGCAGCTCAGCTCAGGGAAGGAGGGGAGAGGGAGGGAGCCGCAGGCTCTCTTGGCCACTGCCCCTTCCCAGGCTCCACCCACGTGGAGGTGCAGGGTCCCCCAGCCCCCACCCCTGCCCCGGCCACAGCTGCCTGCTCAGGGTCCCTCCTCCTCGGTGGGCTGACCCCACCTCTGTCCCTGGGACTGTCTCATCCCTCTGGGGACCTGGACGACGTGTGCCTTCCCTCTCCTGGCCTCTCTGCCTGCCCTGTCCTTTCAGGAGACCCCCACCCACCCCCGATGGCTCTGAGTCACCATCGGCTTCTTCACTGATAGTGTCCCCCCCGGTGCTAGGCTGTGCTGGGGAGGCCTGGGTGTCTCCTGGGCTTTGTAGCCACTGGAGCACAGAGAGGGCACAGGAGGGCGCAGGAGGGCGCAGGAGGGTGTGGCCCAGGGTGCTGTCACACAGCTGAGGCCAAAGGGCGGCAGAAGGAACAGAAGCTGCAGGGCTCGAAGCTGGACTGAAGGCTGTGGTCACAGGAGCTCAGGTGCCCTGGATGCCACCACAAGGCCTGGGCTGAGGACTTGATGTGCGACCTTGTTTGAAGATGGCAAAGCCGCCAGCAGGAAGGACATGGCAGCCTGGTCTACAGAGGAGGAAACAGTGGCCGGGAGAGATGAGGCAGTAGGAACATCCCCGCCTCCGGTCCCCGGAGCATCACCTCACCTCCCGTTCCCGGGGCGTCCTAACCTCCAGTCCCCAGGGTGTCCGCCTCCTCCAGTCCCTGGGGCATCATCTCACCTCCGGCAGAGGGGAGGGGTGGCAGTGGGAGGCAGGGGAGATGCAGGTGGTCCCCAACCCAGTGTTGAGCCCCTGGGCTCTGTCCTCTGCACAGGGTGCCAGAGAAGGTTCTAGAAGGCCAGGAATGCATTGGCCTGGGGAGGGATCGGGTGCCCCAGCAGTGGAACCATGCCCAGACCTCTGGGGGGGACCTGACCACAACAAACCACCAGCCGCCTCCCTGCACCATCACAAACCCCTCCCACAGTGGGAGCACCCCTTGATGAATATGCGTCAGGAGCCGCCCCTTTCATGAATATGCATCAGGAGCCCTGCTCCCCCCAGGCCTCCCCTTGCAGCCACCCCTCCCCAGAGAAGGCACTTATCTCTACTGGTGAATAGGTTGCTGTTGTGGGCAGGGCTGCAGAATTTTAATGACTTGCAAAATATAGTTAATTATGTAGAAAGACATCTTTTGCACATTTTCATGTAAATGAGACATATTAAGTGCCCTTGGTAGTGGTGGGAAGTCCCTGGTCCCCAGAGGGGCGGAGCTCGGGTCCTTGATAGTTCTGAAGTGGGTGCTTGTCAGAGCTCGAGGGAAAGAGCAGAAACGGAGAAGCGGAATCGACCCGTCCAGTTAATCCCTCCTGGCAGCGCGGCTGTAACCCGAACCGTGAGAAAGCCCTGCCCGCCGCCTCGCCGCGCCGCCGTCACCCAGAAGCCCGGAGCCTGGGCGCCGCAGGGAGAGCGGCTTGGTGGGTCCCCAGGGCCCCAGGGCTGCTCACCTCCCCCCTCCCCCCGCTGGTCCTTAGCCAAGTTCTGGAGAGTGGCCCCAAGTGTGGTGACGGTCTCGCCACCATGGGGAGAAGGGCAGTGTCCACACTGGCCCCAGGTCAGGCAGAACATTTTGAGTCAAAAAATACCTGCCCCTTCAATGGGCTGGAAGAGATGTTTCTCCAAAGAAGGTTTCAAGTGGCCAACAGCACATGAAAAGCACACGAAAAGATCCTCGACGTGGCTGAGGGGCAGGAAAACGTGAATCAAAACCGGCTGAGACCACCTCACACCTGCTGGGTTCAAGAAGACCGAGGGCAGGGGGGGTGCCGGCGAGGCTGTGGAGACCCGGGAGCCGGCTCTGTCGCTGGCTGGAGGGCAGCAGGGCGCAGCCGCTGTACGGAGTCCGGGAGTTTCTCAGAAGCTGGCACGCGGCTGCACCCGGGGCCGCCTGCCCAGAGCGTGGGAAGCAGGGTCTCAAGGAGGTGTCTGTGCGCCCGCAGGCCTCACAGCATTACGGACAACGGCCGACCCCTGGAGCAGCCGGAGGGCCACCGCGGACGAACGGAGAAAGAAGACGCGTCCCTGCACACAATGGAAGGTGATCCTGCCTCTCTGACACCTGCGGCAGCGTGGCAGGACCTGGAGGACATGGTGCTCAGTGAAATAAGGTCCCTGGACCAGCCAAAGTCATAGACAGAGGACGATCGGGAGCTCCCGGGGACCGGAGAGGGGGCTAGCGCTCGATGGGTACACGGTTTCTGCTGGGGAAGACGGAAAAGCCTGAGGTGTAGACGGTGGTGAGGCCGTGGTGGCCGTGGTACTTCATGCCTCTGGGTGGACACTTAGGAGCGCAATGACAATCTGTAAAAATACCTGCCTCTCAGCCGGTCCTTGCAGAGGCCCCTCGTCCAGGCCCGGGCCCGTCTGTGCCGGTGAGAGGCGGACTTCCTGCCTGATGTCTGGGGGATGGTTCTGGGCCCCCTCGGGGCCTCCTTCCAGGCCTGGGGCAGCAGAGGCTGAGGGTGCCCTCGGTCTCAGCCCTTCCTCCTGGCTCTGCTTCCAGAAGCCACCGAGGGTCACTGACCGCACTCCCAGGCCTGAATCAAACCCGATCTGCCCCACTTGGCTCGTCTTTCTGAAGCCCCCGCAGGGGCCCCAGATCGGCTGGGGGAGCCGGGGCCCCCAGAGGCCTCCGCTCTCCCTGGGAAACGCTGTGGGAGAGCCGCCAACGATGGGCTTCTATCTCCGAGGAGAAACCCGACCTGGGGCTCCCCAGGCGCCAGGGCCACGTCCTGCGGGCCCGGCGGCCCAGCGGGCTCCCCTTAGGAGGAAAGCCGACCTGCCCTGGGCCGTGGCCGCCGGGGTGTCGCCATCTTTGAAAACACGAACGTGGAACGACACGCCCCTCCCCCACCCACAGAGCCCGACGGGCAGCAGGGCTCCCTGGACCCTTTCGGGAAGCTTCCCGCAGCCCCTGGGGATGGCGGGGGCCCGAGGGTCGTGCAGGGGCACTTGGGGATGGCGCTGCCTCGCCTGGGCCCGCTGCACCCGCTGCCGTTTCGGCTCTCCAGCCAGAGCTCTGCACACGGTCCCCAAGCAGAGGTCTCGCGGTCACCCAGGCTCACAGGCCGCGCCCTGGACTAAAGCCCCAGCCAGCACCATGGCTGGAGCGACGTAGGAAAGCTGACCTCGTTTCCCAAATTCCCTGCCCTGCAGACCCCGCCCTGTGCGAGGAGCGCTCCCGGAGCCAAGACCCAGGCCGTGGACCCGGGGTCCTCCCCGGGGGGGCTGGCCTCTGTGCCTGGGTCCCCGCACGCTTCACGGGACACAGCCAGCCCTGTGACGGACAGCCTGGAGGCCAAGCTGACCTCGGCCTCCTGGGCACGGCTCCCCAGCTCCTGGCTGCCCATGACCCGGCCTGTCCCAGCCCCCTCTGAGCCCCCCCCCCCCGACCCAGCAGGCTCCCAGCGAAGCTGCCAACGACTAGATCTGAGGCCCCTGGCCAAGGCCGGCCCAGGCACTGCAGCCCTGAAGACACAGCTGTCTGTCTGCCCGGGAAAGCCGGAGGACAGACTGGAGGAAGGGGCACCTCCTCCTCTCCTCTTCTTCTCAAAGACCCCAAGCACATACCCCGACCTGCAGGGCACCCCCTGAGCTCTGCGGGCCGGAGACCTGCTAGGGGGGGCAGGGGCCAGCCCAGACAGAGGGTCCCCCAGCGACAGGGCTGCCCTGCCGGCCTGAAGGGGTTTGTACGTCTAGGCGGTCATTAGCCGTAATTGCACTAATTTCCTTCTGCATGATGCTCCCGGGTGTGAAATCATCAGATCCAGAGTCACAAACAGACCATAATAAAGGGCGTTTGTGTGTACAGGAGATGCCGAAAGGAAGGCTATCTCCGCAGCCCGTGGGGCCGTGGAAACGCCGGGAAGTAGCAACATGCTCAGTGAGGACCGGGCGGGGCCGCAGGGCAGCCTCTCCGGCCGCCCCCCCCCAGATGCTCACTGACCGCTGGTCCTTTCTCATCTGTATTGTGGCCACAAACCCAAGAGGATGTGCATTTTGACCAATGCACGACACATCCTTCTTTGTGAAAGTTAGATTATTCTGGCTAAAATCACTCCCCACCATCACCCATTGCCTTCTGTGTGCTAATTACATGATAACTGAAGTGGTTTTGTGGCTTTTAAAGCGTATCAAGAGTGGTGCCCGCCATGGGCCTGGAGCCCTTGCTTCTGCGCTGCAGGCTCCCCGGACACCCCTGAGCACCCC
>NC_043702.1:1094591-1095847 GCF_006229205.1 Suricata suricatta
CACCCCCAGCACCCCCCACACCCCAATCCTCTGGGCACCCCGCCCCCGGGCAGCCCCAGCACCCCACACTCAGGCACCCTGCTCCTGGCTGGGTCCCCTTGGTCTTCCTTGGAGCTCTTGACCTGCAGGCTGAGGCTAAGCCTTGTCACCCCCCTCGGCGTAGGTAAGGGGGAAGTCCCAGGCTGGTGTCTGCACAGGCCTGGGGCCCTTAGAAGCCTGCCCTGAGTCTGCTCATCTTGGGGTCCCAGCGGCCTAGCCCCTGGGAGACACCCCGAAAATGGGAGAGGCAGGGGGAGAGCTGCCTGGGGAACACGTCTGGAGGGGTGTGGGGTGGCCTCTGAGAACCCCTCCGCTGCCCCGGCCGGGACGCCTCCTCCAGGAAGGCGCCTGTCGCTGCCCCGCAGTCCCCGAGGCGGCAGCTGGTGGCAGCGAGGGAACGAGGGAACGCAGACAAACGGGTCCCTGCAGAGCACCCCCGCCCCCGCCCAGCGAAGGAGCAGCCCCGTTGGCGGGCTGGGCATCCCGGGCTCTGCCTCCCCCAGGCTCCGCGCGCGGCCATGCTGTCAGCGGGATGCTCTCCAGGCGGTGCCGAGGGCTCCCACGTGGGAATGAGGCCTAAACCGAGGGGAGTGGGGCGTGGGCTCTGGGGTGTGGACCCCTGTGACGTCAAGGGGGCGTGTCTCCCGCCCGGAGTTTCCAGTCCTGGGACAAGGACCCCGGTCTGGAGGGAGGGGCAGCCCCTGAGCCCCTGACCCGCTCGGGCCCTAGGACCACGGTGGCCCCATGCGGGCGGCGGACGTGGAATGGTGAGACAGCACAGGAGGGGTGCAGGTCTGTGCCCTGAGCCCCAGGCTCGGACTCCGCAGGGTGTGAGTTCAGGAGGCCTTGGAAGGTTCTGGAAGTTGCCCCAAGGGGCGGAACGGGCCCAGGCGAGGACCCAACCGTCCAGGTCAAAAACCAACGCGCAGAGCCAGGCCCGGGGCGGGGGGGGGGGGGGGGTCCCTTCCGGGTCCCTCCCTTCACCGCGTTTGCACCTGCGTGAGGATGTGCGCACGGAAATGTCACCTCAGTGCCCTTTTGTCTGAGAGGTGGCCGGGGCAGAAGGGACCGAACCCGTTCATGTGGGCGCCACGCGGGATCCGCGTGACTCCTCGTCCCTGTGTCCTCACGGCCCGCGGGGCCCCGGCTGTGGCCGCTCTCAGCACCTCCCGGCGCGGCCTCTGCGGCCAGCTGGGCCCCGCGGCCAGCCTGCGGGT
>NC_043702.1:1095947-1107339 GCF_006229205.1 Suricata suricatta
GCACACACGCACACGCGCACGTACACGCACACACGGCCCGCCGCGCCGAGGGAGCGCGTCCGCAGACACCCGAATGGAACCGCCGGGTGGGAGGGGACACACCTGAGGAACTTGGATCGAAGCTGTCATTGTCGGCTCAAGGCTGACAGGACCCGCGAGCACCTGTCCCCCACCTCGGCCACCGGCGGGCAGGCTGCACCCCCTCCCCCAGCCAGGCTGGGCTGCTCTCATTGCTCATCCTGGCTTCCTGTGCAGTTCCAGATCTTTCCAGATGTTTCTGGGCTTTTCTCCGCTGTGAGCTGTATCCTCATGTTCTTTGTCTCTTCTTTTGAGCAAATGTGTCTTTTTCTCAGGGATTCGGGGAGCTTGTGTCCTCCAGGTGCGAATCCGCCGTGCGGGTGGCCTGTCACAACGTTCTTCGCCAGCTGCGTTGCTTGACACGGGAAATGCGCCCTGGCCGGTGCCTCCGGAAGCGGCCAGAGTTCATGGGGCGGAAGTCTGGCGGCGGCAGACACGTCCCCCCGAGGTCACAGAGCGTGTTCGGAGAGGCCGCCTGCGCTCCGTGTGCCCCGGGCCCCGGAAGGCTTGGCAGGTCCTGGCCGCGGGTCAGCCCAGGTCCTTGCCCGTCGTGGCCGGGAGAGCAGCCGCCGCCCACGGCCTCTCCGTCCCGCACCTGCCCCGACCCCGAGCGCCTGCCGGCCACGAGCCGCCGTCGCCGTGGTTCGTTCATTCCTCCTGACTCTGACTTCGTGGGTCCCCACCTGCCTCCCAGCCACACGGTGCGCGATGCTGTCACCCGCCCTGTTGGAGGAGATGGTCGGGACCCAGCGTTGTTTCAGGCCACAGACAAGCGTCGTCCTCTGTGTCTCCTATTGCGGACTCCAGGGGTCAGCCTACTCTCCTTTCAAAGGGGAATTCGGTAGATGCTTCTCTTAAATCAGTTGTTTAAAAACAGCTGGTAAGCGCGTCATGATGCTTTTCTGAAGTAGATCGTGTGTGCAGAGAGGCACGCCGAAGATCAGTGTTGGGCACGAGGTGAAGAGCACTTCCGTGTGACCAGCCCCCAAGTCAAGAAACAGAACTTCCCCAGCGTTCTGGAAAGTTCCCTCGTGCCTCCTGAAGGTAACCTGTTTGAAAACTTCTTATAAATAGAATACCATTGGGGTGCACCATTCTTGGGGAGCGGTTCTGTGGCCCCTCCGTGGGTCAGACTTGCCTGGACTGTGCGTGATGCCCGCGCCCCCACCTGCCCCTACACTTGCAGGAGGGAATGTACGGCCAGACTGCCAGACCGGGCAGAGCAGGACAGGCGGCCGCCTGGTCAGGGACATGGGGCTCTGGGAGACGCGGCTGGATTGAGCCGCAAGAGAGGGCTTGTGGGCCTGGCCCCGGTGGGCAGGGGGGCAGACCCGGGGCATGCCCGGGGGTGGTGGGACAAGGCCGGGGTCCGTGGCCGGGGGACATGGTCCGGTGTGGCCCAGTGGGCAGGCGGCAGGCCTGGGCGTGCTCCGGTGCAGTGGAGGGTGAGCGGCCCCAGCAGAACAGACTCCTGCAAGGCGGCCAGTTCTTGCTGGGCATACAGTAGCCTGCTCCTCGGGGCCACCGTGGGGACCGTGTGAGGACACCTTCCACTCTCAGAGCCATATAAGCAGGTCCTCAATCTTTGTTAGCGTCCTGGTCACTCCACTGAGCCATGGAGGGGGCTGTGGCTGGGACCATCCCAGGGTCCTGCGTGGAGCCCGGGCCCCCCACCATGCAGCGCCGGGTCCTGGCTTAAAGGGTGACTCAGCACTGCCCTCAGCGCTGGGCCTGAGGCAGGATCTCCATGGTTGGTCCGGGGATGGGCCTAGATGCTGGTCAGAGGTGCCTAGGACGGGGGACCAGAAACTGACCCCCCAACTCTGGGCAGCAGGTCAGATCTGGGAAAGCACCCTGAGGCTCCCTCTGAGTTGGTTTGGTGCTGAGGTCACTTCTCTCTTTGCACATGGTGAGATCCAGCCCCATCCCGATGAGAGGGGGGCAGGGGAGCGGAGCAGGGCTGAGGCCAGGACCCAGGACCACGGCCAGCCTCCCGGGTCAGGGCCCATTCAGAGGCCAGAGATGCTGGGCAGATGCCTCCAGATCGACCCCGGGCCCCGCCGCGTGTTTTATCTGGTTGTCTTCTGCCAGTCACCGCGGCAGCAGCAGTGGCCATGACGGGTAATGTTGCTTTATTCCTGACTTTGCAAAACTAAAACGTTGTGCCTATTGCTGCGGAACGGTGTCACAGCTGAGCTTGACGGGGGCACTGGGTCCCCCCTCCGTCCACCAGGTAGAGGTCAACGCCTTGTACTAAGGACTTAAAGACCAAGACTGCATGAAACTCCATCACAGGTCTTTCAAGATACAAAGCTGTAAGCCTCAATATTCAATACATATTTGTTGAATAAAAGGTTAATAGGAAGGGATTTGACTGTAAGTAAAAAAGAAAAAGAACAGTGACATATGAAAAAAGGATATATTTGTCTTCTGAAAATAAGACGAAATATAAATGTTTTAAATATGCAACCTCTAGCATGGTACATGATAGGATACTGTTAATATAAAGGTTGGGTGTGGTTAAATAGAAATATGCAAGTAAGACAGAAAGTAAGATGGAGGAGGTGACCCGTGGTGACTAACAGTATCATCAAGGACCCTGGTTCTTTCCATCTGATTTCCTCACTAGATTTAGCATGTAGCATCTGTCTTCATTGTTGCAATATGGCTGCTGTGCCTCCAGGCATCACTTCTGAATTCCAGGAAGGGAGAAGAGGAAGAAGAGTGAAGGACAAAAGGAGTGTATAGTTACTTACTATCAAGAAAATGAGAGTTTTCCTTGGAAGCCTCATCCAAAGGGGTTTCTGCTTACGTCACATTAGTAGGAAGCTGTCCAATGGTCACTCCTTTCTAGAAGGAGGCTTGGAAAGTCAGAGATGGGGCGGAGCTTGGGGCGGCCAGTCCACAGGGCTGCCTTCATCTCTTCAGGAGACTGTTCACGGCAAGAAACATCACACGCCCAGGACCACTGTGACGTGCTCGGAGTGTGTGATTATCATAACAAACTGCTGAATCTCTGCTTAGGATTTTTATATTTCTTCATAGGAAATTTTGTCTTTGGTTTTATTTTTTGTGTTCTGCCCAGTTTGGTATCACAGTTACATTTGATTTGAAGTCATAGACTCATCTGTCACTGGAAAGAGAGTAACTTTGGGAGAATTTTTTTTTTTTTTACAACTCAGTATTTTAAAGTATCCATCTTTCTGAGTCTTTTACCTTTTCAGGGGTTACCTTGTGGTGACTTACATTTTCTGAGAAAATAAGTTAGTTTATGGAGATCTTAAGATTGTTTTCTTTTTTTTTTAATGGTTGTTTATTTTTAAGAGAGGAAGGGAGGCAAAGCGGGCATGGGGGAGGGGCAGAGAGCGAAGGAGACACAGGATCCGAAGCAGCTCCGGGCTCCGAGCTGTCAGCACAGAGCCCGACGCGGGACTTGAGCTCGTGAGCTGTGAGATCCTGACCTGAGCCGAAGCCGGACGCTTCGCTGACTGAGCCCCTAGGGGGCCCGAAGATTGTTTTCTACAAAGTTGTACCCAGCGTTCTCTTACAATTAAAACACAATCTCTTTTGTATCTCTGGGTAGACAGTACTTGTTTATTATTTCTGTTGTTTTCCGTGTCTACCAGCCTCACCAAGGTTTTATGTCTTCTATTTTTTTTATTTCTTACTCCGTGTGTTTTTCAGGTGTCTACTCTTGACTTTGTGCATCAGTCCTGCCCATTTCCCTTCAGCTTCTATCTTATCGACCTCTGCTCTCACCTCTCCTGGACATGTTCTCTCCTTTCTCATTGTTTATGTAGCTGCTCCCCCAAGCACAGCGCCTGGTTACTTTTGCTTCTCTGTTCCTAACGCTCAAAGCATTTCAAGGTATGAATTTTCTCCTAATGACATCAGCATCCTGTCCACGTTCTGGTGTGTGGTCTTGAGGCTCCCGTGACTTTATTGGTTTTGCTACAATTTCTTAATTTTTCTTTCAGCAGAGAGTTAAGTGTTTTTGAAAGCTCCCAAATGGTTGATATTTTTCCGTTCTCCCCTTTTTGTGATCAGTTTCTAACTGAATTGCACGAGAACCTGGCCCAAGTAGTGAGACATTTAAAAATGTTTGCTTTCCAAGATGTTCTTTTTGGTCCAGGGTCTGGTTTAAGGCCCCAGACCAGCTCCCCCAGACGGGATGAATCGGTTCGCAGCGGTCTGAAAGACTGCAGGTGACGTGTTTGGGGGCGGCTGCCCCGCAGGGCCCAGCGTGTGACACATTTCCTTCGGTCCCATGGCTCTCGATGTGCCCAGGGCTCGGGGCGGGCCAGCCGCTGCTCCCCCTCGGCGGCTCCTGACTCTGTCCCCACGCTGTGGGTCTGGGGGCGCCGGCGGGGACGGGCTCAGTGGTCGGCGTGCTGCCCGGACTCAGGGTCCACACGGCCAACACGGAAGGACAGCTGTGAGGGAGCCGTCGGGAGATGAGGTCAGGACCCGCCGCTGGCAGACGGCGCGGGCAGCGGGCGCTCGCAGCTGTAACGGTTATTGGCCGAGCCACACTTTCCCGCACGGAGAAAACCCCCTCATGCGCTTCTGCACGCTTCCTGGTGGTCTTGAGCTTGTTTCTGATGGTAACACTTGCCCGCCTGTTCTTCCTTCCCTGTGGCTCCGGCTGGCGGTGCCGGGCAGCTGTCCCCAGAGGCGCCCCGGGACTGGCGCCGGGTCCCCCGCTTCGGTTCCATCTCCTGCAACAGCAGGCCTGGGACTCGATCTTCGGCCCATTTGGTGCCTGGTCTCCCTCCTTCCCTTCACTCTTCTTGCTGTGATCAGGTTTCGTTTGGTTTTTATCTTTTATTACGCATCCTGGTGTTTAACACCTCCGTGTTTTACTGTTACTATCCTATTTCTTTGGTTACTTTGCTCAGGATTCTCTTGCTCACTCTTCTTTATGTGAAAATGAAACATTTTGGAGCGCCTGGCGGCTCAGTCGGTTGAGCGTCCGACTTCGGCTCAGGTCATGATCTCACAGTTCGTGGGTTTGAGCCCCGCGTCGGGCTCTGTGCTGACAGCTCGGAGCCTGGAGCTGCTTCGGATTCTGTGTCTCCCTCGCTCTCTGCCTCTTCCCTGCTCATGATCTATCTCGTTCTGTCTCTTAAAAAATGTAAAAAAAATTTTTTTTTATGAAACATTTTTATCTGACTAGTGCCTACGGTATCAATGCACACATTCAGGACTCTTCCTCAGGCAGCACTAACACTTCATTGGTCACTGGCTTCACCCCTGCAGAGGGAGATATGCCCGCACACTCGAGTTTCTTCCTTGCTTCCAACCCTCACGTTTTGCTTGGATAACATGGGCGTTTCGAGCTCTGGTTTGTGAATGTGTCTCACGCGTTTTGGGTTCTCTGCAAGCACGACTTTGGCATCCGTACCCTGTAAACATGTTCATGATCTAAGCACTAACGTCTGACCTCCTCATACGAACACTCACTGCTACGCCTCTCGTTACATGGCTTCTCTCACCTGTGGTCTTAACTGTCATCCATTTCCTACTGATCTGGCTTTTTGTTTCCAGGACACTTTTGGAACCTGGTATTCACGAACATATCTCTGTTTTGCTCCCGCGTGAACGCTGGCTTGAGAGAAGAGAGAACGCACAGGTCGTGCACGTGCTTTCCCCCCACAAGAGTCCCGCTGCTCCCTGGCCCAACGGCTGTTTTGGGGTCCCGAATGGGACTGTGGTGTTAGCGTTTTCCCCTCCATCATTAGCCACCAGGGTTTCTCCAATAGCCTGGATGCCTGCAGGACTCCTTCCTGATTCCTGACACGTGATGTCCCTGAGGTTACCTCTCTGGACCTTGACCCGCCCTGGTGTGTGTGGGAGGCTGGTGGCCCTCCTCTCCCTTTTCTGTGCCACTGGAGTCCTGTCTTCTCGAGTGGTGGGTCATGCCTGCGTGGGTCTCTCTTGCCTTTCCCTCCTGGTGCCCGTGATCCCAAGGTTCTTGGCCCCATACTCCTTCTGTTCTCCTGCCCACCTCTTGGGAGGTAGAGAGAGGAGTGACCTGGACCTCTGAATAAATATTTTCTGCCCACTCTCCTGAGTTCCTCTGTCTTGCTCAGGACTTGTGAGCATGGGCTGGGGGCTGGGGCGAGGCTGACGGCTGTTTGCTGGTCAGAGTCAGCCTCTCCACTCGCCAGATTCAGAGCTCCCTTTTCTAACCCTGGCTCCTGCCCCTTCCTCCACGGCTGTGATTGGATCCTGGGACGCCCTTGAGCCCTCCAGAAACATCTCTGCAGCTCAGAACCTCAGTGGTGGGTGAGACTGACCTAGCTCTGGCCGTGGACCCGGCCCCGTAAATGAGCCGTTGGGATGTGGGTCCTGTGTGGTGCCCCGTGAACGTCTGGTGAGGCTGTGCTCAGCGGTCCAGCTCCCAGACGCGCTCCGGGGATGACCTCGGGGGCTCCGAGTCCCAGGGGGAGAGACGGAGGTGAGAAAGAGGACGACCAGGGGCCTCGAGTAGTAAGTGTTTCTCACGGGGTGACTTCTGCCTGGTGAGCCTGTAGTCAGGGCATCCCAGTTAATGTGCTTAACAAAAATGTGGGGGGGCCTGGGCGGGGCTCAGGCGGTTAGACAGCCGACTCTTGGTTCTGGCTCAGGTCCTGATCTCACAGTTTGTGAGACTGAGCACTGAGTCAGACTCTGTGAGCCTTCTTGGGATTCTCTCTCCCTCTCTCTCTCTGCCCCTTCCCTGCTCATGCTTTCTCTCTCTCTCTCTCTCTCTCTCAAAATAAACAAGTAAACATCAGAAAAATTATGAAGTCTAATAATGGTGAAATGCCTTGCATTGGACTAATTTTCTTGAAGAAAACAATGATACGATTTGGACAAATACACACACACAAACGACACTGTATTTTAAGTATGGGAGCACCACCTAAAATAGAGACCAAAGAAGGTTGGATGTGTGAAAGCACCTCCATCTGGCAGTGCTGATGGGGCTCAAGCAAGGAGAGCAGTCTGTTGGCTTCAAAGGTCAGCAGGTGGTGTTTGGAAACTGAGACGGGAAATCCGAGAAAACCGGGAACCGCGGAGGGAGAGGCCAGATCTGTGCACAGACTTCCTCCATCCGGGCGACACGCGAAGGGGTTTGCTGTGAAATCATAGCTGGTAAAGGTGAGTAGGGATTCCAACTGCTGCTCACCCACCAGAAGAGCCAGAATCTGGAGCTCAAATCCTGTCAAGTTACAGGGGTTGGTAAAAACCTTGGATTTTCCACTGAAATTCCAGAAGGATCACAAGTGAACAGCAAAGACTATGTCCCAGGACTACAGATTTTCCCTAAAACTAAAGGAAAACTCAAAGTAGATTCATCCCAGAAGAGTTTAAATGAAGTCTCCGTAAGTTCAAGGTGATCGCCGAGTAAAGTAACTGCTAACTAGAATGAAAATTAAGACTTTTCAGAGAAAGATAATAGAACCCAGAGTTTGAAAAATGTAGCATCAGTAATATTCTCTAAATTAAAATTCCTACATATGTAAAGAAATAAGAAAATGAAAGCCATAAACAAAAGAAAAAGCAACCAATATAAATATACCTTGATTTGTCCAAAATGTTGGGATTAGCAGACAACGTAATGCTGTTGGTATGTTCGAGGAACTGTGGAAAAGTCGGTCACAATGAGTGAAGAGGTGGAAGAAATCTCACCAGAGAAAGTGAAAATATAAAAAGAACCAGATAAATAATACCAAAGTGTAAAATATCCAAAATTAAAAACGCACCGGATGGGCCCACAAAAGACTAGAGATGACTGAAGAAAACGTAAGTAAACTTGGAGAGAGATTTTTTAAAAATGATCAAATCTGAAAAGTGAAGAGAGGAATATTTTTTAAAAGACGGTGCCTCAGTGACCTGCGGGATGTCGTGGAGCATACTAACATACTTGTAACGTACGCCTAACGTTCTTGTCACTGGAGTTACCGAGGGGAAGAAACTACAGAGTGGGATTGAAAAAATATCTGAAAAAAAGAAGAGGCAGACATTCCACTAAATCTGGTGAAAAGCACAGGTTTATAGATTCAAGAATCATAAGCCCTGTGGGTGCCTGGGTGACTCAGTCGGTTGAGCATCTGACTTTGGCTCAGGTCATAATCTCACAGCTCATGAGATTGAGCCGAGTCGGGCTCTGCACTGACAGCTCGGAGCCTGGAGTTGCTTCAGATTCTGTGTTTCCCTCTCTCTCTGACCCTCCCTCACTTGCACTCTCACTGTCTCTTTCTCAAATATAATCAAACAACAAAAACAATTTTTTTTTAAGATCAGTAAGTCCTAAAACTGGGTAAAGGTAAAGAAAATTGCCCCTAAGCACAGCACAGTCAAATTGCTGAAGAGTGAAAAGGAAGGGAAAATCTTGAATGCAGCCAGAGTCCCGTCGTCCAGGGCAAGCAGTACAAGAAGCAGCTGACTTCCTGTTGGAAATGATGGCAGCCAGTGGACGATGGAACCACATACTTTAAAGAAAAACTGTCACCCCCCAGTTCTCTATCCGTCAAATCGGGTAACACAAACAAGTCCTTCAAAACCTAACTCAGAGACAGTGGCACTGAAGACAAAACATTCAGGTAGCCCGGCCCCCACGAAATAAATGGGATTTGTTATCAAAAACCTTTCCACCAGCAAAACCCCAGGCCCAGATAGTTTCACTGTTAAATTTTATTACATATTAAAAAAATAATAGCAACCTTACACAAACTCAGAAGATCAAGGAGGAAGGACACATTTAAATTTTTTTACGAGGCCAGGATGATCTTAATACCAAACCTGACAAACGAATCACAAGAAATGACAAATACAGACCAAAATCCTCATACAGATGCAGAAATATCTCTTTTTTAAATTAGGAAAGCAGGGCGCCTGGGGGGCTCAGTCAGTTAAGCATCTGACTTCAGCTCGGGTCATGATCTCACGTTCGTGGGCTGGAGCCCCACGTCAGGCTCTGTGCTGACAGCTCAGAGCCTGGAGCTGCTTCCGATTTTGTGTCTTCCCCCTCTCTCTGCCCTTCCCTGCTCATGCTCTGTCTCTCTCTGTCTCAAAAATAAAGAAAACATTTAAAAATTTTTTAAAAATTAGAAAATCAAATCCATGGACATATACAAAGAATAATAAATCAGGACCCAGTCAGCTGTATCACAGGAATGCAAGATTAGTTTTTCAGAAACGAATCAATACAGTTAAGCACATTAAGAGAAAAAAGAAGAAAAAATGTGTTCACCTTACTAAATCGAGAAGCAAGTAAGAGCACTCAGCATCTGTTTATGATGAAAATTCTCACACATACAACAGAAGGAAGCTCCCGTGAGCTGAGAAAGGACATCTCTGGAACCCATAGTTTGCTCCACAGGAACACCTGACCGCTGGGTGGCCCCTCGCCTCAGGAGTCCTGCACGGACGTGCATCTCCTCCACTTCTATGAACACTGCACTGTCATCCTGGCCAGTGTCCCGGGCCAGCATCCGGACAGAGAGAAATAAAACTGTCTCTCTTCACACCCACGATTGCTGTTCACATGGGGAAATCCTCTAGATGCGATATGTGAATTTAGGAAACACACAGGACGCAAGTCAACACTGTTTCTGAATACAGCAGCAGATACTTGGAAAAATAAAGTTTAGAACTTTTACGAAAACTGTGTGAAAAATGCAAATTCTTAGGAATACATTTAACCAAGTCCATTGAAATCTCTCTGTTAAAAGCCCAAAATATTGCTAAGAAATTGAAGGAAATGCAAGTGCAAATATACCCTGTTCGTGGGTTGGAAGGCATTCTTGTTAAAATGTTAATTCTCTGCAAATTGACTCTTTCCCAGTCAAAATCCTGAGTCACTTGATAGAAGTTCACTCTTAATTCTGAAATGCATGTGAAAACGTGAAGCATCCCGAAGAGCCAGACGATCCCAAGGCACGACGAAGCGGGAGGGCTCCTGCAGGGGCCGTGACGGGCTGTGGGAAGCCGGCATGAGTACAGACCCATCCATGGGGAGAACAGGAGCCCGGACACGTGTACGTGGCTGTTGGTTGGTTTACATTGTGAAACTCACCTAACATGAAAGTTACGGTTTTCCAGGCGTATTTGGCACATCGCTAGTGGAGCGAACTATGGCTCGTTGGTTGCTTCCCAGGCGATGAGGCTATTCAATCAGAAAAGGACATTTTTTTCCAACAAATAATTAGAACAAGCAGATAAACAAATGGAGGGAAAAATGTAGAGGTGGGTCATAGACAAAACAATAAAATCTTAACCATAAAACCTGTAAAAGAAAACAGGAGAGGGTTTTCTCAGGAAGGACACAGAAAGCAACACACAGCAGAGGGAAAACGGATAATTTCGATTTCACGAAGATTACAAACATCTGTTCATGCAAAGATACTACTAAGAAAATACAATGCAAACCACACATGGGAGAAAAGATGAGTGCATCTCCGTAACACAGGACTTTATCCTAGATGTATAAAGGCCCTACTAATCAATGACAAAAATAAACACCGTTGGAAATCATCAGACATCAGTAGTCATCTGGGACCTGCAGTGAGAACCACAGCGAGACGGCATCCCTCCCCCACTCGGCTGGAATCAAAGACCACAGCCCAGGCCTGCTGGGCCGGGACGCACGCGGGGCTCTCAGACATGGCCGCGGGGTGCAGGTGCACAGCCGCTTTGGAAAACTGTTCGGCCATTTCTTATAAACTCAATATACATCTGCCCGAAGACACAGCATTCCGTTTCTCGATGTTTACCCAAGAAAAACGAAAATACATATCTAGAAGAAGACTTGTAAACGCAAGTGCGCAGCAGCTCCGTCGATAATAGCTAAAACCAGAAGGGCAACTCAAGTGTTTTTCAGCAGGAAATGGGACGAACAAATGGGAACTCTGTGCACACAATGGAATATGACTCGGGGAAAGGGGGTGTGGAGCATCATGGGAGAGCCTCAAAAATTTAAGTGAAAGAAGCCAGACCCCAAAATACTACCTCCATGTGATCCTATTTGTATGAAGAGGCAAAACGAATGAACAGTGACGGAATCAAAGCAGAGCCTGCCTGCAGGGTGGGGCCTGACCGGGAGGGGACACGAAGGAATTTTCCAGAGCCGTGCAAATGTTCCGTTTCTCGGCTGCGGTGGTGGGGTGGGGGGTACCTAAGGAATACAACTCAGCAAAGTTGTGCCTGAATACGTGTGCTCGGTGCCCTCCGGAGAATCACTTCCAGAAAAGTGGCAAAGATGCCCACATACACGGGGCCCGTAGCCTGACCTGTGTCAGCGACCTCTTGCGAGGGCCGGTCGCGC
>NC_043702.1:1107439-1115729 GCF_006229205.1 Suricata suricatta
TCCCGGGCCCCTGGAGGAAGGCCACATGGAGATGGGCGGCCACGGGGAGGGGGCGCTGGCAGCGCCGTGGGGCCGGCCCCAGAGCGCTGCCCCTTTGCCATCGCCCCCAGGGGATCAGACCCCCACCCCCCCTCCCCGACTGTGGGTCGTGGGCTTCCCCCGCCGCCCCTCCCCCAGCCCCGTCTGTTTATGTCCCACTTACCTCCCGCAGCACATTTTGGAGGTGGATGTAAGGAAAATTCTGATCTTTTAAAATAGATTTCACAGAGGAGGTGGAGGAAGGGAGAGGAAGAGATGAGTTCACCCAGCGTTTGCTTTTAAAATAGGCCAGCCGGGCCTCGGGCACCGAGGGGTGGCCGGCTCGTCACCGCACCTTCCGCTCCAGCCCCCGGGGCGGCCATTTCTCTGAAGCTTACACACTATTTCCAGGCTTTCTGGCCGCTTGCTGGAGTAACATCTGTGGTCGGGAGGCGGCGAGCCGGGAGACCCCGTGAGAGCGGGGCTCAGCCTGGGTCGCGTGCGCACTTGGACGTGGACGGGAAGCGCGGGGGCTGGGGGCCTGTAAGTGCTGGGAGAGGACGGGAGGGGCCGCCAGCCTCCTGGGGCGCCTCGTGCGCGTCAGCAGACCCACCGCACGCCAGGCATCCCCACGGGCTCCACGGAACCTCTGGGAAAAGGACCCGATGACAGCTGTCAGCTGTTCCCAGGCCAGGACGTACAGACCCTGATATACGAAGGGGCCGCTTCCTGAATTCAGTCCGGCCCGAGCTCAAGTCGGGGCCCTTGTTGGAGAGTCACATTTCAGCCGGTGGTTTTCCTTCCTGGGGACGCCCCACCTGGCGTGGTCTCCCTGTAGCACCCGGACCCCGCTGTGGACATTGCAGGGCACAGGTGGCCCTCCAGAGGACCAGGCCCCTGGCGGAGGGAGCTTCTGGCGGCCGGGAGGGCGCTGCCCGTCTCGGGCCTGGTCTCTGTGAGAAGGCGTTGCTTAGGTCAGGCATCTTTCGTGTGCCAGTGATAGACATCTTTCTCAAAACTTGCTCAAGGAAACAGGATGACTGATTGGATCATAGAATTGGAAAATGGAAGGGGCTTCAGGCATAGCTGGATCCAGGAGATAACACAGGGTTATTAGAGCCGCCTTTCTCGGCCTCTACCCCATCCACAGGCAGGCGGTCTGGCCAGGTCTCTCCAGACATAGAGTAACACCCTCTTTTCCCTGCACTTGTAAATCTTCCGCAGGACTGACTGGCAGCCGGGATCGGGTGCCCACCCCTGGGCAGGTCAGGGGCTTGGGGGCTGGGCGGCGCTGGCTGGCCTAGGTCATGTGCCACTTTCACAGTCCGTCCAGGATCGCTGCACTGGGGAGAGGGCCATGTTTGGAGGAAGTTCAGGGAGTGAAGGGTGGGCATGGAGGCACCACACATGCCCATGCCACGTGGCCCGTCCAGCGGTGGCCAGCGAGTGCCCCCACGGAGGAGAGTCTATCCGGGCAAAATGAGCTCCACCTCCCAGCCTCTCGTTTGGAGCAAAGCGCTGTGGCTGCCGGTCCCGCGTCCCGACAGCGCCAGCAAACCTCGGGGGGCCTGTCCCTGCGTCTGCTCTGCCGACCCCAGGGCACTCGCCAAGGGTCATGGTCCAAGGGCCGTGCGCGGTTCCAGGAGCGCGCAGACGCCGTCTCGGCGGAAGTTGAGGCGCTCCGGCAGCCACGGCGCGTCCCCTCGGAGGAGACCACGTGTTTTACCCTGTGGGGAACACAGCAGCAACGGTGGCTTCTGTCCTTCCCATCTGGGGGTTGTAGGAAGGGAAGGTGGAGTGCGGTCCCGGGAGCCGGCTGAGGTCTGGCGGCGAGAGCAGGGTTGGAACAGGATCCAGGACCGAGGGGCACCATGTCCCAGCCCCGCTAGGCCGACGCGTGTCTCCGGGCAAGCGGCCACCCTCCCCGGGCCCCTGGGTGAGCTTTTACAACAATAGGCACCACTATCCCCTCTCATTGCGCAGCGAGGGACGTCCCCGGGGGTCCTTCCGGCCCGGGGTTTAAGGTTCTAAGCTCCACGCGCAAGAGGACCAGTGGAAACTTGCATCAAACAGAATACCCACCTTATCATCCTCTCTAAAAACCAGACTGCCAAATTCCAGATTTTCTCTGGGAGCAGAGAAAAGAAAGGGCTTGTTATAAATGGGTAGACAACAAGCATGTCACCCGGAGGGGACGACGGGGCCTGGCCACCTGTCTCGGGTGCCCACAGCCAGCGGTCAGCAGGCAGGAGGGCAGGAGAGGCGGCAGACACAGGTGGTTCCTTTAAGGAGCGTGGCCCTTGGGGACTGGCGGAGACAGCTGGGGGGCAGGCCTGAGGGGCGGGGCTGGGGAAGGGGACCCCTGACTCTCTCTCAGGGACTGAAGGATGCTCACTTCTGGGCGCTCGCTCCCACAAGCCCCTTGGATTCCAATGCCCCCTCACAGTCAAACTTGAACCTTCTCAAGGTCATGAGACTAGTTAACAGCCGAGATTCTGGCCCAAGAATCTCCCATCCAGTGCGTCGGAAAGGGTCCCCTCGTCCCAAAACGGGGGTGAAGGCTCCCAAGGAAGTGCCTGCAGTGGGGACACATTCCACATCACACCACCTAGGTGGGGGACAGTTGTCCACGTGCCTGCTGCTTCAGAGTCTGCAGTGGAGATCTCTGGCTGTATGGCCGAGTTCCGGAGACCCCGTGTGTGAGGACATGAGGCTGGAGCAAGAGGAGAGGGGAGATTTTCTCTGCCGCTTGGAGGTCACGCCCAGTCATCACCGCGAGGCACTAAGAAAGGCTGACCTTGCGGGGAGCAGACTGCATGGGGCAGAGAACTAGAGTAGAGACGATCTCGGGGAGAGCAGAGACAGGCCGCGCCCTGCCACACACCAAGGGCTTTAAATTAAAATCGATTCCTGGTAAGTCTTTGGCTAATTTGCTTTGTGATCTCTTTCAGCGTGGAAGCCGTGCAGCAGAGGAAGGGCGCTTTGCTTGGAGATCGGGAAGGACCCTTGGAAGTGACCTTGTCCTGCCTCCCTCCAGCGAGCGGTGAGGGGGGAGCCTGTGCCTTGCCCGGTGATGGACAGTCACCTCTGCCCAGGGCCGTCCCTGGAGACAAGCGTCTGGTGACATCTGTCCCCATCCAGCCGGTCTTATCTCTGTCCCAACTCTGCCTCCGGGCCCCAGGCCCCCGCGAACTGGGGGCTTCCTGCAGTGAAGGAACAGCACCAGCACACCAGGTCAGGGGGGTGACTCATTTGGTCCGCGCAGCATCGCCCCAGGGAAGGCTCGCAGATGAGTAAGGAGAGGCCCAGAGAGCAGCGACCTGCAGCGAGTCACACAGCTTAGGGCTGCATAGTGGGTTAAAGAATGTCCCCCACAAGATGACACGTCCCCGTCCCCACCCCTGCTGCCTGTGCGTGTGGCTTCATTATTTGTAGAAGTCACTGAGGGTCTCAGGCGTGATCATCCTGGGATCGGTGGGCTCCAAATCCAGTGACTGGTGTCCTTATAAGAGAAGCAGAAGGAGATTGGAAACAGACCCATGGAGGCAGAGGCCAGAGGGAGGCTGTCACAAGCCAAGGGGCCAGGGGCCACCAGAAGCCAGAAGCAGGCAGACGTGTCTTCCCCTGGACCCCTGCCGGCAGCCTGGCTCTGACTTCTGGCCTCCAGATCTGTTGTTTCATCCGAGTTGGTGGTCGTTTGTTACAGCAGCCCCAGGACATGAATAGAGGCCGTGTGACTCTTCAGCTCCTGAGTCTCCAGGGCTCACAGCTGCCATGGAGACGGCCATGCCTAGGGCTTTGAGTGCTCCAGACGAGCATTTCCAATAATAAAAACTTCCGGCATCATTGATGACAGAGGTGGGGTCAGACCCCAGCCTTGGGTTTGATGGGGCTGCGCTCTTCCAGCCGCTGCCCCCCCTCCCCGTCCTGCAGCTGGGACTGTGGGGGGACCCTGGCCCTGTTTGCGGGGGTCCCTCCAACCTGGAGCCGGTCACAGAGCCCCAGACGCAGAGCTGCACTCCGCCTGGGCCTGGAGTGCCGAGGCCGGCCTCGGTGTGGACATTCAGCTCTGGGTGGTGCCTTATGCCGGGTGCCGGGGGCCAGACTGGGGGGCACGCCCCTCTGCTTCCCACCCCCGTCTGGGCAGCCCCACGTCCCCCAGTCTTGGAGTCCTCAGCTCCTGGGCATTCCCGCTGGGTCACTGACTCACCCAAGGGTCGTTAGCTGCTAATTATAATTAAACCTTTGATGAGCTATTTCTTATCTTCTTAGTTAAATAATTATGATTGATGGCGTGGACAGCACCTAACTGACGGGCTGCCGCAGGGCTGTGTGTGGCGCAGGCCCCTTTCGGGGGTGGCCCCGGTCTGCACGGTAGGCAGACAGCTCCCCGAGAGCTCCTGGACCCCTGCCCTGGGGGGCGTTCTCCAGGGGGCTGGGGGGCGAAGGAGCGAGGTCGGAGCTGCTGCCTCTGCCCAGCGGCGTCTCCGGACGCTCAACGGTGAGCCTTCTCCGGGTATGTGAACGGGAGGGAGTCCTGGCTGCCCGCCCCACCCACCTCTACCCGGTGGGCCTGCGCCCAGCTGCGAGTGGCACGGAGCCACAGGGCCTCTCCCCGAGGGGTGTCCCTGCCTGGTCACGGTCACGGGGTGTGAGTCAGGCCGGAGCGCAGCAGGCCACCGACCCCGCCCTGCCCCCAGATGCACTGGGGAGGGAGGCGGAGGGGTGGGCTGGTGCAGGAATGGCGCGGCCAGGACAGCTGGGCCCTGCGGCGGCCTCAGTTTCCTTCGGTGTGAGGCGAGGGCGGCGAGGAGACCTCCGAGGCCACCCGAAAGGGGCTGCGAAAGCCAAAGTCTCCGAGGCAGTGTGACCGCCCCCGCCTGGACTCAGATCTCTGCGTGACCCCAGGGACAGCTGCGCGTGAGTCACGGTCGCCTGCTGGCTGACCCTCTCCGTGGCCAGGGTCACGTCCTGGCCCTTCCCAGCCCTGCCCTCCGCCCGAGTCCTCCGCCCCTGAGAGCCGAGCCCCAGCGGGCTGTGGCTGCGGGTCCGGTCCCCCGAGGGCCCCCCCTCCCTCTGACCAGACAGCTGCCGTGGTCCCGGCCCCTGCGACGCGCCCACGCCCCGAGAGCCCCGGAGTCGAGGCCCATCTGCGTCCCCACCGGAGCGGGCGGCCGGCCTGGCGGTCTTGCCTACATGGGCGCTCTCTCGGCTTCCCCGCACGCCTGGGGCCCCGCACCCCAACCTTCTCCCCCAGCCCCCGGCCTCCCCCGAAAGGTCCCTTGTGCGCCCTGTCTCCGCAGACTCAGGCGGCAGAGAGAAGACTGCCCAGCATCCGCATCAGCCTTCCACCCCCAAATTGGGCTGACTCCCACTTTGGTCCTTCGTGGAGAGGGGGAGGGGCAGGGAGAGGCAGCATCTGATTGGCCAGCCCCGTGCGAGGTGGGCGGGGAGGCAGCTGACTGACGGGTGGGCCCCATAGCAGGCACAGCTGTGGGGGGTGGGGGGCAGGTCCCCAAAGGCTGCTCTGCTGGGAGCCCCGGCTGGGAACCGACTGATGCGGGTCCCCTTCCCCATCCAGGGAGGACCCCTCCCCACCCCCACCCCGAGGTCAGCCGTTTTGGGTCCTGGCCGTGCTGTTCGAGAACCTTCCCTTGGTCGCTGCAGGCCAGGTCTGGACGGCCTCCAGGGAAAACCTGCTCTAGCCACCGGTTCGCAGCCAGTGCGGGAGGCCCGGGGAGGGGAGCCCAGCAGCTGGTGAGGGGCCGAGGGAAACAAGAGCCTCTTCTCCTCGGGGGCCGGGCCCGTGTGCCGCAACCACAGACCCAATGGGAGACAGTAAACGCTTTCAGTGCGGACAAACGGCCCCAGCCCCCTCTCGGAGGTCAGGGGGCCCAGGAGGGGCAGGGCTGGGGGTGTCCTGAGAAGGCCCACAGGTGGAGGGGGGTCCTCCGACGATTGGGGGAGCAGGGGGAGGGGCTCCATGCCCGTGGACCAGCGAGGCAGAGGGAGGGCACCCTGGCGGGTAGGGCTCAGGGCACAAGGGCTCCTTGCAGACCCAACTACTGGGCTCAGAAGAGGTGTCATGAGCATAAACAGTCCGGGGAGGCAGTGGGGGGAGTCTGTGCCCCAGAGGCGGCTCCCAGTCAGGCCCCGGTGAGACAGACCCTCAGATGGTCCGTAACCCCGCCCCCGAGACCCCGGACAATCCCTTCCCCTTGAGTGGTCAACACCTGAGACTCGCAAGACAACGTTGGACGTGACCTTGGCTGCTCTCAGCACGCTGGAGCCAGAGACGGGGAGGAAGTGGCCGCGCTGGAAATGGCACGAGGCGGGGAGCCACGGCGGCCTCCAGGACATGTCCGGGGCCCTCCGTCCCGCAGACACAAGGAACCGAGTGCTGCCAGCCACCGGAAGCCGGCCTCCGGGTGATGGCTCCTCCCCGCAGACGCCTGGACCGAGGCCTGTGGCCCGTGGCGCCCTGTGTTTCAGGGCCGGCGGTTGTTACGTTAACACTAAGGTCATGGCGACTCGTGACGCAGCCAAAGGTGAATCCGTGCGGACTCTGGCACCAGACGGAGGCATGTGAGGGCCTGTGTCCATGCTCGCCGGCCGGTCACCTGCGCAGGTCATCGTCGGCCCTTCTGCTTCTCTGCAGCCACACAGGAGCAGTGGCGCCGTCCCCTGGGCAGCTCGGCATCACACTGGGCCGAGGGGCAAGGGGCCCTGATGGTCACTGACACGCCGTTAAGGCAGCTGGGCCCGGCAGAGTGAGGGGCAGGCCTGTGATGGGAGTCGGCGTCCCGGGCAGGACGGTGGCTGGTGCAGGAGGGCGTCCTGGTGCGGCCACGCCGGCTGGCACGCCCTGTCCCAGGCTCCCCCGATGCAGGGCTGACGGTGCCTCCTCTCCCCGCCAGGGCCTGACACCGACTTGGGGGCAGAAACAGCTCCGTGGGGAGAAACGGCAGGCTCCCCGCACCCAGATGAGCCCGGGGACCGATTTCATCGCGGCAGGGGTGGTCCCGGCTCCTCGGGAGTGAGGGCTCCCTGCGGCAGACACCTATGGAGCCGGGGCCAGAGGCTGGCTGGCAGCTTGTGGGGGGCACGGGGGTCTGTCCGGGGAATGGAGGGGCCACAGAGGTCAGACAGAGCCGCGGCCTGGGGCGTTGCCCCCACTGGCTCCTTGTAGCTCCTGGATCCTGGCGGTTGCATGGCGTGGCCTGCAGGACCGGGGGCGGTGACGGGAGGCAAGGTCGTCCCAGTGTAACCTCCACCCCCAGCAGAGACCCTGCGGGGCTTTCCACCACCACTGAGGAACACGTATGGGGGGCCGGCAGGGCCCGCCCTCTGGGCGCCAAGCCCAGGGCCCCCGTGGGGGTGGTCCCACTTCTAAAAGCCCAGAGAGGCGCGGCTCGGGCAGCAGGCCAGGAGCCGGTGTCTTTGTGCTTCTGGAAGGACAGAGGGTCTGGAGGGGCGGCTCAGGGCCGGCCCGGCCCCTCCCGGAGGAACAGCCCAGGGCACGGGTGGAGCCGCCGCGGCCTGGCCCCGGCCACCCACTCGGCCTCCTCCAGGCAGGGCTGGGACGGGCGGGGCACCCCCACCGCGGCTCCGCGCCCTCTCACGGCTGTGTTTGTGTTGGCTTCTAGAGTGGGCTGGACCCCCACTCGCAGGCTCTCCAAGACAGTGGCCGTGCTCCGGAGGTAGGGTCCCCGCTCCGGGGCGGGTTTCGTCTGGAATCTGTAAGCACACATCGTCTTCAGTGCCAACAAGTAAGTGGAACCACACGGGACGGTTTGAAGCTTCTAGAAGCTTTTACACCATAATAAAAACAGACGAGCTAAGCCCTTGGAGTGCAGGAGGCTCAGAGCTGGGCGTTATCAGCCCCCCGCTGGAGGGCACGGGGCGGGGGGGCACAGTGGGGTCTGGGGATTGAGGCGAGGGGCTGGGGCCTGGGCAGTAGCCCCTGAGAGGGAAGGTCGTGGAGGCCAGAAATGCTCTGCCTCAACCAACTGTTGAGATCTAGCCGGTCCACCAAGCCTAACTTCCAGGCCGCTGCCTCCAGGCAGCTCTCCAAGGTGCTTACCAGCTGGGCACCCTTCCTGCAGTCCCCACAGCCTCCCGTCACCTCCAGGCTTGCATGCTTTGGGACATGCTCTGTGGGTCTCCCTGAGGGGGAAGGGCAGGGGCCTCCCCCCCCCCGGCCTTGAGCACAACAGGGCAAAGTGTACCGAGGCTGGCTGCGTCCAGAGTCCCCCAGAGGGGTTAGGGATGA
>NC_043702.1:1115829-1116968 GCF_006229205.1 Suricata suricatta
AGGTGCTTACCAGCTGGGCACCCTTCCTGCAGTCCCCACAGCCTCCCGTCACCTCCAGGCTTGCATGCTTTGGGACATGCTCTGTGGGTCTCCCTGAGGGGGAAGGGCAGGGGCCTCCCCCCCCCCGGCCTTGAGCACAACAGGGCAAAGTGTACCGAGGCTGGCTGCGTCCAGAGTCCCCCAGAGGGGTTAGGGATGATGGAGGGGCCGTGGGGCTCTGTGCAGGCAGCTGCCCTCTCCCCCCAGCTGGTGAGGCCAGCCTTGTCCCTAGTCTCAGTCCCAGAGCCTGCTCACCGCGCACGCGGCCTCCCGAGGCCACAGCCCGCCCCCCCCCCCCCCCCCCCCCCCCCCCCCCCCCCCCCCCCCCCCCCGTCAAACATGTCTGGCGTCCACACCTCGCCAGGTGCTGACACGCTGTTGGCCTCATTCTGAAGACCAGGGTCTGCCTCTCACTGAGTGGAGGAGCCCCCGAACGGGAGCCGCTGCAGGGCTTGGGCCCGGCCTCGGGGCCACTGATCGCCCACCCCGTGTCCCACGAAGGGAGGTGGACACATCCCATGGGCCATCAGTGGGCCCATGACACCCTGCCCTTCAGTGAGGGGAGGGGAGGGTTTCCTCCAGCCCTGGGGCCCGGCTTCTTCCCCACCTCTCTGGGGGGGCCCTGCCGTGGGCCTGTGAGGGGGCCTCAGGTTCTGCCCCCCACACCGAGAGGAGGCTGATGTCTGCTGGTGTCCAGGGGCCGCCCTGGCCTGCTAAACACTGCCTCCTCCCATCTCCTCTTCCCCCCTCCCCCCTCCCTTCCCCCCTTCCCCCTCCTCCCCCTCTCTCTCCTCCTCTTCCGCCTCCCCTCCTCCCCCTCTCTCTCCTCCCCCTTCTCCCTCCTCCCCTTCCCTCTGTTCACAGGCTCAGAAGTGACTCATGACCCCAGGCTCTAGGGACCTCAGCAGGGCTGGGTTGAGGTCAGTCAGGGCTCCTGTGTCCAGAGGGATCAAGCCCCACTGTCTCCCCGTTCCCTCTCCTTCTCTCCCTCCCGCCCCTCCCACTCTTTCCCCTTCCTTCTCCCCACTTCCCTCTCTAACCCTCCTTCAAGTTCTCTCCTTCCTTCCCTGACCCCTTCCTCTCTCTCCCTGCCTCCCCCC
>NC_043702.1:1117068-1120318 GCF_006229205.1 Suricata suricatta
ACGTCAGGGTGGCCTCTACTTCCGGGAAGTCCGGCTATGGCCTGGTTCTTTCCACGGGCCGAGGGTGGTGGGGGGAGAAGGTCGAAGGCCACACAGCCTGACCACAGCTCCCCTGCCGGTCTCTGCCCCGCTTTACACAGAGTAGGGCTGAAGTTCATATAACAAGTGTCCGGTGACATCGGCATCCCGCTGGGACACAAGGACCATCGTCCTTGCTCTGGAGGCATGGGCAGAGGCTTCTCTGCTCTGCACCCTGCCCTCCGATTAGGCGGGAGCCTGGGGCCAGTTCCAGCCGAGGGACTTGAGGAGAGGCGCCCCGTGTGGGAAGCATGGGCGACAGGGGCCGGCCTGTGTCTGCGTCGGCAGCAGCCGTGCGCTGCCCTGGGGTGGTGGGGTCCCCAGGAGCCTGGGTCCCGGCGTGGAGCAAAGCGCCACACGCCACCTCCTCCCAGCAGGACTGTAAGCTGTGCAAGAAATACATCTTTTTTTAATTCCCGGGATGTGAGGGTGGTTCAAAAGCAAAGCAATCAGTGTGATACCTCACAGCAATCAGAGAGAGGGCAAGAACCACATGATCGTTTCAGTAGACACAGAAAAAAGTATTTGACCAAGCACGACATCCATTCATGATAAAATCCCTCAACAAAGTGGGTCTAGAGGGATCACACCTCAACATAATAAAGGCCATTTATGAAAAGCACAGCTAACATCATCTTCAATGATAAAACACCGAGAGCGTTTCCTCTAAGATCAGGAGCAAGACAAGGACGTCCACTCTCGCCACTCTGATTCAACACGGCACTGGAGCCCTAACAGCACCCAGATAAGAAAGAGAAATAAAAGGCATCCAAACTGGTAAGGAAGAAGTGACATTTTTCACTATTTGCAGTTGACAGGATACTCTATATAGAAAACATTAAGAACTTCACCAAAAAAAAAAAAACTATTAGAAATGATAAATGAATTCAGTGAGGTCACAGGATACAAAATCAATGTACAGACATCTGTTGCATTTCTATACAATAATAATGAAGCAGCAGAAAGTGAAATTAAGAAAACATCCCCATTTACAACTGCACCAAAAGTAATAAGATACCTAGAAATGAACCTAACCAAAGCGGTGAAGAGACCTCTACTCTGAAAACTGTGAAGGCTGATGAAAGAAACTGAAGACGACACAAAGAAACGGAAAGATATCCCATGCTCATGGATTGGAAGAACAAATATTGTTAAAATGTCTACATCACCGAAAGCAGTCTACACATTTAATGCAATCCCTATCAAAATACCACCAGCGGATTTCACAGAGCTAGAACTAACATCTTAAAATGTGTACGGCACCACAAAAGACTCCAAATTGCCAAAGCAATCTTGAGAAAGGAGAACAAAGCTGGAGGCACCGCAAGTGCAGACCTCGGGACCCACCACACAACTGCAGTGCTGAGAGCAGTGAGGCGCCGTCACACACAGGTCGGGGGAACAGGAGACAGAGCCCAGAAGGGGGCCCACAGCTATAAGGTGAACTGATCTTCAACAAAGCAGGAAAAAGTCTCTTCAACAAGTGGCATTTGGAAAGCCGGACAGCAGGATGCAGAAGGAAATGGGACCACTTGTTTATACAACGTACAAACCTCCATTCGAAATAGATTGAGGACCTACATGTGAGACCTGAAACCGTAAAAGTCCTTGAAGGAAGCACATGCAGGAATTTTTCCAACACTGGACATACCAACATTTTTCTAGACCTGTCTTCTGAGGCAAAAGATACAAAAGCAAAAGTAAACTATTAGGACTACATCAAAACAAAAATCTTCTGTGCAGTGAAGGAAGCCACAAAACTAAAAGGCAATCCATGGAATGGGAGAAGTTGTTTGCAAATGATGCATCTGATAAAGCGTTAGTGCCCAAATCATGTAAAGAGCTTATAGAATTCGACACCCAAAAAACAAATAATCTAATTAAAAATGAGCACAAGACCTGAATAGGAATTTCTCCAAAGAAGACCTCCAGATGGCCAACAGACACATGAAAAGATGTTCCGTATCGCTGACAATCAGGGAAACATAAACCAAAACTACAATGAGATGTCATCTCACACCTGTGAGAACGGCTAAACTCAACAACCCAGGAAACAAAGGTGCCGGTGAGGGTGTGGGGAAGGGGAGCCCTCGTGCACTGTGGGGGGGACGCACGCGGGCGCAGCCGCGGTGGGGAGCGGTGTGGAGGGGCCTCAGAAAGTTAAAAATAGAGCTTCCCTAAGACCCAGCGATCTCACTACTGGGTATTTACCCAAAACATGCAAAACAGGAATTCAGAGGGGCACATGCACCCCGATGTTCACAGCAGCACCATCTACAACAGCCAAAGTATGGAGAGAGTCCGAGTGTCTGCCGACTGGTGAATGGATAAAGAAGCAGTTTACATACAAAGGAATATAATTCAGCCAGCAAATGAGGATGAAATCTTGCCTTTGCAACAACACGGATGGACCCAGAGAGTATTATGCTAAGTGAAAAGTAAGTCCGAGAAAGACAAATGCCATATAATGTCACTCATATGTGGAATTTAAGAAACAACACAGGCAAAGGAGAGAGAGAGAGAGATCAAGAAACAGACTCCTAACTATAGAGAATGAACTGATGGTCCCCGGAGGGTGGGGTGTAAGGAGTGCATCTGTCATGATTAAAAGAAAGAAAAAAGAAATACCTGTCTGGTGGCTAAGCCGCTGGGGGCTCAAGGGACGCTTTGTTACTGCGGCATAACCCGGGGAGCCTGACCGATACACCGAGTCTCCCTGCAGCTGGAGGGGTGGTCGGTAAGCACCCAGCAAGTAATCCTCCTGCTGGGATGGGCAGAGGGGGACTGTCCAGTTTGGGGCAGGGGTCCCGGGAGAGTCAGGCTCCTGGAGGGGGAGACCTTGGGAGGAGACCGGCGTCCTGCCTGTGGAGGGAGGAGGCGGGGCCCAGTGTCGTGTGTGCGCCTGGCACTGCTTTGGGCCCCGCTGCCCCTGGCTGGGAGAGTAGCCGAGCGGCACCAGGCCCCCACCCGGATGTGGGGAGGAAGGGGTGTTTGCAGGACTGGGGTAGGATAGAAGGGGCGAGTCCTGCACCTCTGGCCTGTGTGTGTTGTGTTTGTTTTGTGTGTGGGTGTGGGGTGTGTGTGTATATGTGCATGAGTGGTGGGGTGTGTGCGTGGTGGATTCTGTGTGTGCACGTGCGTGCTGGGCGGTTGGGGTGTGGGGTGTTGGGGG
>NC_043702.1:1120418-1125541 GCF_006229205.1 Suricata suricatta
CCCCCTCCTGCAGGCTGAGCTCCCCTCGCCGGGAGCCCGTGGCCCACCGCCCCGCTGCCCGCTGGGGGCCCCTCTGGAAGCTCCGGACCAGCTGGCCCGCGCCGCCCGCGTCCTTGTCCCAGCAGCGGTTCCCGTGTCACCGCCGTCGTGGGCCCGGGGCTGCTCTGCACCACCGTGTGGTCCAGCCGTGGACGCCCGCAGGCCAAGAGCTTCTGTCAGAACCGCACTTGAAGAGGGGGAGGGAGGGGACACGGGGGACTTCATGGGGGGGGCAAAGAACCCTCTGCGGGCCCGGAACCTAATCCAGCTCCTTCTCAGGCCACAGAACCGCAGCTCGGGGACTCTGGGACACGGGGACAGCCAGCGTGTCCGTGTGTAGACCACCCGCGGGCCTGGCCACACCAGCACTGCGCTCAGGCCCACACCAGTTGGGGGGGGTGCAGTCTTACTGCTCGTGGTGATTTAGCTTCTTGGCCCTCACAGGAGGGAGAGTCCTCGGTCACCAAATACGGCCGCATATCGGATCTGTCCCCGTTCCCGCTGTCCCGTGTACACATTTCCCCATAGACCTGAACTGGCTTCTGAGCAGAGGGAGAGAGAGAATCCTTCCATTTAAGCCATAAAAACAAGCCACCTGAGAAAAGCCTTAAGCAGAAAAGTTCTTGAGCCCTCAGGGGAAAGGACAAAGCCCAGGTGGGCGGGGAGGGGGGAGACGCCGGCCCCTCTCTGGGGGCCCCTCTCTGGGGGCCCCCCCCCCGCCCGCCTCCAGCCACTCTGTCCTCCTGGGCGGGGACAGGTAAGGACCTGATAACACAAGGCGGGTTAGCAAGGGAGAGTCGGAAAGGCAAATGCACACGCCCCCAGCCCCGCCCCCAGCCCCGCCCCCAGCCCTGCCAGGAAGGCGACCCCAAGAATGAGGAGTGTCTGTGACCCTGGGGGTCCGTGCGGCCAGAAGCCAGGGGCGCAGACCCGCCTGGCTCTCCAGGGGGTTTTCTCCCGGCCTCCATGCCCCTCGCACGTATTATCTGTTCAAACGTCAGTGTGTTTGGAAAGCAGGCGCACTGGCAGGGTTTCCGCGCAGGCCGCGGGCGGTGCCAGGCCTGGGCTCGGAGGGCGCAGGTCACTGCACACGGACACTGAGAACGACAAGGGGCCAAAGATGGCGAATCAATGCCGAAGAGAAAGGTTATTTGATGCGTTATCAAACCAGACGTTTTGAAAGGAGGAGAAACTCAAGGAAAACATCACACAGCAAAGTGAATTGCGGGGTTGAACGGTTAAGTGTAATAAAAAATAAAGAGTCCTTAAGAACAACAGATACTTCAAGGAGACCCCGATGAACGCACATCCACAGTGAACGTCAAAGGAGCTGTAACTTAACAAACATCGAAGCTAGAATAAAATGGTCATGCGATCAAATTGAAGAAGTGTTACTCTGGTGGCAGTCTTAAGAAAAACCTTTATTCACTGTTGTGGGGGAGCGTGTTATTAGTACAACTATTTTGGACAGTAATGTGTCAAGAAAGTTAAATATTTCTTTAAGTATTTCTTATTTAATTCAGCAATTCCACTCTATCTTAAGAAATAATTTTCTTCGTGGGGCGCCTGGGCGGCTCAGTCACGTAAGTGTCCGGCTTCGGCTCAAGTCATGATCTCACGGTTTGTGGGTTCAAGCCCCGCATTGGGTTCTGTGCTGACAGCTCAGAGCCTGGAGCTGCTTCGGATTCTGAGTTTCCCTCTCTCTCTGCCCCTCCCCTGCTTGCACGGTCTCTCTCTGTCTCTCAAAAATAAATAAAAAACATTAAAAAAATTAAAATAAAAGAAACAATTTTTTTGCAATCCTATATTAAGAAACATTTTAAGGTTTACTTATTTATTTATTTTGAGAGAGAGAGAGAGACAGACAGAGGAGTTCAGAGAGAGAGAGAGAGTCCCAAGTGCTGACCGCACAGAGCCCAGCGTGGGGCTCAAACTCACAAACTGTGAGATCCTGACCTGAGCCAAAATCAAGAGTTGGATGCTTAACTGACTGAGCCCCCCGGGCTCCAAGACAGTAAATCTAAATTAAAAAACCCCATATTTTTGCACAAGTATATTCAGGAAAGAAAAAGAATACCTTGGTGGTATAGCGGTAGAATGGACAAACCAAACACGCCATATTGGTGGGCTGTAATATCATAGGCCATGTAAGATTTCCGTAATGGACAGCGTAGTCCTAATTCATGAACAAACCCTGTCAAACCAAACAAACACACAGGAGGCGGATGGCAGGAACCGCGCCGGTGTTCGAGCCCCGTGTCGGTCGGCGGGCGCGTGCCCGACTCTCCTTTCCGCTCTGCTGCAGCCTCTGAGGCGGAGAAGCAAGTGATGCTTTAATGTCTTTTAAACAATATGATTTATTTTAAATGAATGTATCAAGTGGCCCTGGTCTAGTTGTCTCACTGTTTTATCAGACACGCCTGGTCCTGGCCCGTGAATAGCTGCACTGATCATCGTAACAAGATTAAAAACAGCCTGTATTTTCGATACTCTAGGAGTGAACGTCTGGGCAGTCCAGCCACCAGAGTACAATGGAGCCTTTTAAAATGACTGAAACTTGTCCCTCAATATGAGAGATGATCTCCTTTTTCTACAAAACTTTCTGTGTCCAAGTGATGTGCTCTGAAATATCTCTAGATTTATGGTAACGTGCACTGTTTTCTCCGTGTTGCTCAAAGTATCCAAGTGTTCTATGAAAAAAGTACACATTACTTAGAGAGTCAGTGGGGAAAAAAGCCCGCCTAAGGAAAAGAATGTTCCAGCAAATGTGTTGGGACACTGGGATGTCCACCAGGGAGAGAAGGAAGCTCCTCACATCGGGCCGAAAATTTAAGTTGAAATGAACCACAGGCAAGAACTGAACCCACAGAACTCCTGGACAAAAATCCAGGAGTAAGTCTCTGTGCCCTTGAACAGGCAGTAATTTCTTAGATAAGACACCAAACAGCACAAGTGGCACAAGGAAAAAGAGGTACATTGGACTTAATTGAAATTTGAACCTTTTGTTCTGCCAACAGCACCGTTGAGAAAGGGAGGGACAGCGCACAGAACGGGAAAAGGATTTTCGAGCCCTACAGCCGAGGAAGGATTTGTGCCAAGGGCATATCGGCAACTCTTAACGACACAACGATGAAAGGATGAGTAACCCAGTTAAAAGCTGGGCAAAGAATCAGAGCAGACATTCTGCCAAAGAAGACATCTAAGTGAGTAATAACTACGTGAGAAGGTGCCCAATGTCATTAGCCACTAAGGACGTGCAGTCAAAGCCACAGCGAGAAGCCCCTTCTTACCCGACGGGCTGGCCACAGCGGTGACAGACAGGAACACGTCGGCAGGGATGTGACAGAACCGGAGCTCTAAGATAGCGTGGATTCGGAGGCAAAGGCTGCAGGTGCTTTGGAAAGATTGTGAGCTCTTCCAAATATTTTTTTTTAATTTTTATTTATTTTTGAGAGAAAGAGAGAGACAGAGTGTGAGCAGAGGGGCAGAGAGAGGGGACACAAAATTCAAAGCAGGCTCCGGGCTCTGAGCTGTCAGCACAGAGCCTGACATGGGGCTCGAACTCAGAAACAGGGAGATCGTGACCAGAGCTGAAGTCGGAAGCTTAACCAACTGAGTGCCCAGGGCCCCAGAGCTCTTCCAGATCTTAAACACAGGGTTGTCCTAAGATCCAGCATGTCTATTCCTAGAAATACACCCGCTGATATATGGGAACATATATCAACACATAGACCTACACGGAATGTCTGCAGCCGCGTTACTGATCATATCCAAAAAGTGGAAACAACCCGATGGTCCACCAGCTAATGAATGAGTAATAAACTGTGTATCAAACAACAAATATCACCTGACAACAAAGCAGGGACGTGGTTCCGACACATCTCAGCGTGAACGAGCCTTGAGCGTATACTAAAGAAAGAAGATAGTCACGAAGAAGCACACATTGCATAATTTTGTTTATACGCATCTAAAATAAGGGACTCTACGGAGACAGAGGTACATGAGTAGGGGAAATGTGCAGCGCGTTAATTATATCTCAGTTGTTAGCCATGTACAAAAATGAGACATAAAAGAGCGAAGGGACAGAAGGGAAGGGAGGTGACAACCACCTTTGAGTCACTACTACACTCCAAGCATGAGCCGGAGTTCGACTTGTAACACTGAGCTAGTCCTTAGCGCACTTCCAAGAGTGGGTGGCACAATCTGGTTTTAATTCTCAGCTCGGTGTCCAGAAAGGTAGGATCTCAAAATCCACCACGGCGGAGCCTGTGAGGCACCTCAGCCCACAGGCCCTTTGTCTACTTCCCCAGCAGCTGCCTGGCATCAGGACTGGGTAGGTGATGCCGGAAGCCATGCCTGGCGGCCAGCGTGTGCTCGTCCTGCCAAAGTCACGGTGAGAGAGCATCTCAGGGCTCCGGATGGAAGAGGCTGGGACCACAGGCTCCAGAGACCCATGGCCCTGGGGGTCCCATACAGCACCCTGCAGGACCCCAGGCACCACACCAGCCCCGCCAAGCCTTGTGCAATGGCATGTGGCCTTGTCCCCTCACCTGCATTCATCCCTGGCCACCTCCTCTGAGCTGGGGCTGAGGCGGCCAGGGACGGCTTCTGTCCTCACAAGTCCTACATCCACGTAGATTGCGGGTAGGCGCTGAGCACCTTTCATAGGCTGTGACGGTGAGGTGCTCGGAGCGCTCTGGGAATGCAGGGCGAGGGTGGCTAGCTGCTGGAGAAGTCAGGGCAGCCTCCTGCTACCAGTCTGTTTGCCCGTCAGTCCACCCATTCACTCATCTGTCCACCCATCCGTCCATCCGTCCATCCGTCCATCCACCTGTCCATCCCTCACCTCTCTGTGCATCCATCCATCCATCCATCCACCCATCTGTCCATCCGTCCATCCACCTGTCCATCCCTTCACCTGTCTGTGCATCCGTCCATCCATCCATCCATCCATCCATCCATCCATCCGTCCATCCGTTCATCCGTCCATCCACCTGTCCATCCCTTCACCTATCTGTGCATCTGGTCCATCCATCCATCCGTCCATCCACCTGTCCATTCCTTCACCTATCTGTGCATCCGTC
>NC_043702.1:1125641-1136120 GCF_006229205.1 Suricata suricatta
ATCCATCCGTCCATCCACCTGTCCATCCCTTCACCTATCTGTGCATCCGTCCATCTATCCATCTGTCCATCCACCTGTCCATCCCTTCACCTATCTGTGCATCCGTCTGTCCATCCATTGTCCAATGTCCAAAGCTGTTTGTAGAGCCCCTTTCGCCCCTACAGTCCTTGATGCTGAGGCTTCACCACAGAAGAAGACAAAGTAAGTCAGTTCTCTCCTCGATCTTACCTTCTAGTGTATATAACATAAAACAAATAATTTTACATACAGAAAAGCACCATGAGGAAAATAAAACAGAATAGCAAACGTGAAAGTCCGGAAGCCCGGGACCATTTCTCTGGGAAGGAGTGTCTGAGCTCAGCTTCACACGAGGCGGAGCCATTCCCGTGAAAGCCCGGGGAGGGGAGGCTCCAGGCAGAAGAGTCAACACACACAGAGGCTGCAGGCAGGAATGGAGTTGACTTGTTCAAGGACAGGACAAAGGTCCAGGTGCGCGCAGCTTAGTGGTTGGGAGCAAAGGGAATGGGATGTTTGTGCCGGGTCTCAAAGAACAAGAGCTTGCTGGGCAGAGAAGCCTGTGGGGACGGCGTCCGTGGGGACCGGGGAAGCGAAGGCACCTGGACATACAGGTTAGTCCACTGGGTGCAGTGCACAGTGCACGGCTTCTTTGATTCAACAGCGTGGTGGCACTGGTTTGCTTATAGACAGACAGACCCAGGACTAGAGTAGAAAACACAGAAATAGGTCGGCAGCAGGTGGAATGTGGTCAAGGAGGCTCCTCAGGGGACTGGGGAGAGGATGAGCGTTTTAATGAGCGGCCCCGGGACACCCGGAGAGCCCGGCCGGGGCTGCATCCACGGGCGCCGGGGAGTCGGAGGCGAAGCCATGCCGAGCACTGGGACAAAACTGGACGACTTCTTCTGCATTCTGAACCAGAGAAAAGCGTTTGGAACTATGACTCAAAGCCCTAAAGCAATCAAGCAAAGCTGAATAAATTTGCCTACATAAAATGAAAACAAAACATTCGTATGGCAAAATACCCCGTCAGCAAGGTCCACAGACCCAAGATGTTCACAACTAATATCACAGACGCAGGACTCAGCCCGCTAACACACGAAGTCCCCGACAACCAGGAAAGAGTCCAATGAGCAGCAAGAAAATGGGTGAAATTTGTCAGCCGTTAGTGCAGGAAAAAAGGCACGTGTCTCTTAAATACACGAACAGGTGCCCAGTCTTGATCTCGTCGAGGAAATGGGAAATAAAACATCATTGGTGTTCCGTCTCTTGCTTATCGGATCGGCAAATAAACAAGGATCTAGCAATTTCTTACGCTGGCGAGGCTGGCAACCCAGGTGTCCTTGCTGATCTCGGGTGGGAACGAAAACGGTGCGGCCTCTCCGGAGGGAGCGAGGTCTGTCACACCGAGGTCCGAAGACATTTGGCCTTCAGCCATGACCGCGCCTCGGCACATCGGTGCCCAGGACCCACTGGGGGGAACACGCCGACACACACCCGAGGCCATCGCTGTGGGTGTGCGTGGTGGGAGCGAAGGCTGAAGGATGCCAGCACGGGACGTCAGTCGACTAAATTCTGGCTGACTTTCCCAGGAGTGCGTGGTGGCCGTGGGGGAGGGGGCGTGGGTGGGCTTAGGGGCAGCACGAGGACCCGTGTGCGGTGACGTTGGAACAAAGTGAGGTGCGGGGCAGCATGCAGAGGAGGTTTTGTGGGAGTGCATGTGCTTCTCGTATTTTCTAAGAGATAACCCCCAACGCATGGAAATGACTGTGGGGGGAGGGGAGGGGGAGGAAGGGGCAAGGCTTCCGTGGTCCACCCCCCACCCACAGGCCCCTCTCGCTCTGGAGCCCTAGAAATGCTCTGCTAAATGAGATCACAAAGAAGGTGTCCTTGCCACTTGGGCACTGACAGGAGCAATGAACCTGACGGCTAATCAAGTTGGTGGCGAGAAATCTTGGGGTCACTATAAAAATTGAAAGGACGCAGGTCTGAACCAAACTGACTCCATGACCGGCTTTAAGTTTCCCCTCTGAGCTCAAAGGCCTAAGCTTCGGTTTCCCAGGATCATTAGACAATAGCAGAAAAGGGCACATATTGCTCAACAAGTGACCACCTTGCACACCCAATCAGAAGCGGCCAGCGAACACCCTCAACATTCCTAAGGACACGCCTGGAGATGGGAACCATAGATAGTCACCTGTTGCTTAATGCTAGACTAACCAGTTACTCACCCCCCGTGCGGGTCCTTAGCCCACCCTGTAATAGGTTATTTTCAAAGAAACACTAAAGGTCGTGATTGGGTCCCGCCAAAAGTAACGAACACTCTGGACACTGTGTATGGTTAGAATTGTTACTAAGGCTGGCATATGATGATGATTGGATTACGGTAACTACGTCATAGTTTTCTGTACCCGCCCCCTTTTCCAGACCCCATAAAACCCCTCCCTGCCTTTGGTCGGGCTCTCAGCACAGATCCACTGCGTTGGGAGGTCTGGGAGCCCGAGCTTAAGCCCAAATAAATGCCCTTTGCTTTTGCATGTGTGACTCGGTCTCCCTAGTGGTCTCTGGTCTTCAGGGATATTGTGATCTGGGCACAACAAAAATCAGTATTCAGAGTGTGGAATCTTAGTGAACTATATTCTAAGGCCAAAAAAAAAAAAAACACCTTATGATGTTCCTCTAAGAAAAGGGAATAACAGAAGGGAAAATGTAAGGGAAGTGCCTTCCCTGATGGAAACAGTAAGAACAGCTCGAGGCCCCCCCTCCCCATTTATCTGAAATCTCTCCACAGCTGGGCGGTCCCAGGTCACCCTGGAGACTGAGAAGCTGGCCGGGGGAGACAGTAACCGGGCCCACTCCGCCCACCTGCTCTGGGGGTGTCGAGTCCCTGGGCGAGGGGAACCAGGAGACTCCTAGACATGCACGTGTGTTCTGGACAACGAAGGGGGACCCCACTGTGTCTCCTGGTGCAGGAGCCCTCGCTGAGGCTGGCCCCTCAGGCTGGTCCTCGCCGCCTGTTCAGGAACCTGGCCTTGTTTAGGGTAGGGGATTGCCTCTGGGGCCCCTGCATGGGACGGGGACAACTGGGGGCCAGGGGAGGGATGCAGAAAGGACAGAAGCATCCAGAGCTAACGGGAGGGACACTTTCTTTCAGTAGGCTTGTACCGAGGCCTCTGCATCAACATCATACGCCCATTTTCCAGATGTGGACGCAGAGGATCAGGCATGTTGACTTGGCCGAGGCTGAACACAGTGAGCCGTGCAGAGGGCACCTGACGCACTCACGTTCCCGGGGGGGCAGGGCTGAGAGCGCGTCCCCAGCCCTCCAGCCTCAGGCACAATCTGGTGCCGTGGGACAGTGGGACCTGCGCTGGTCCAAGCGGCAGATTCCTGCAGCCCCGTGGGGACCGGCCGGGCCAGCTCCTCCCAGGCGCGCAGCCGCTCAGGCTTCCAGGCAGCTCAGCAGGGAAGGGCGGAAATGATGACAGGTGCCATCGCCTCCAGGCTGCCTGTCACTGGAAACCAGCTGCCTCCTGTCAGCAGCCTTTCAGGCCCAGGGACAGCCAGGCTGGCCCAGCCCCTGCCAGCAGCCCCCCTGCCCTGGGGGCTGGGCTCCCCGCTCTAACAGGTGGGGCTGCGGCCGGCCCTGCGGGTCTGGGTCAGGCAAGAGTCTGCAGGGAGTTGGGGGGCAGGGCTCAGGGATGGGATGAGTTACAGGGGAGGGGGGAGGCGGACAACTGCTGCAGGTGCCGGCGGCCGGGGGAGGGGCAGAGCTGCTGGAGGGGCTGCGTGGGCAGCGCAGGGCCCACTGGGTGTGAGCAGGGGTGCGGACAGGACCGTGGGAGAGCCAGGCCAGCGGGCTGGAGGCCCAGGGAGAGGCTGGGGGGCTGATCCGGAGCAGAAGATTCCTAGGAGCTGGTTCAGGACCTCAGGGGGCACGAGTCCCTGGCTGCCACAGGGCCTCGGTGCCGGGGGGGACGCCTGGGCGAGGGGTCCATCGATGACCTGCAGGCCGGAAGAGGACGCTCCCTGGGGACAGAGGGGGAGTCACGAGGAGGAGCTGAGCCGGGGTCGGAGGCCAAGCCCTCGGCCGCGCCCGGAGCTGGCCGCCCTGGCTGGCCACCCGGCGTCTCGCAGCCGGAGCCGTTTTTAGCCCGGTTCCAGGCAGGCTGCGGCCGGGGCGGGGCAGGCTCGGTGACCTCGTCGGGGGTCAGCCCGTGCTCATAGGGGCTCACAGGAGGCCAGTCCTGGCCAGGGCCGTGGGGTGCCGGGGCGCAGGGGTGGCCTGGGGCTGGCCCTCCATCAGCCCTGCCACTGCTGTCCCCCCCCCCGGTCACCAGGAAGCAGCCTTACGGGGAACATGCCCCCGAGGGGACACCTGCACGCTCACCATAGGGGGAGATGGGCGGGTGCCACAGGGGTGTCAGTCTCCTTCCTGCCCTGGTGGCACCTGCAGCCTGTGTCCCCCAGCGCCGTCTCCTTCCTCCTGGGTCTTGGCTGCTTGGTGGCTGGCGGCCTCACCGCGCACGGAGACCGCAAGCTCGTGGGGAGGACCCCGCGGGCCGCGGAGCTCCAGGCGGCTGTGGGGCCACGCGGGCTGCCTTGCCTGCTAGGATTCGAAAGCGTCTCGTACTCGTGGTTAGTGCCGCATGATGCCTTCCGGTGGGAGGGTCTGGCTCCCGCTCCTGGGGCCGCAGCAGACACGCCAGAGCGAGGATCGTGGACCTGCCCGTCCTGAGGTCTGGGTCCTGTGAGTGGGCCAGTGGGCGACGCCCACCCCTCCCTGGTTGGCGAGACGTTTGCACTTGGCTCGGCTCCACCCACACAGCTGCCCCGGGGGCTCGGTGCAGCAGGCCTCGGCCCAAGTCTTACAGAAAAGGGGCCAAAGGAGCCGCAGGAGCGTCAGAGCCCGTTTTCCCTGGAGGCTAACTCGGTGGCCGGGTGCCCTGCCTCTCGAGCTACCTGCGAAGTGGAGAGGTCGGGGCGCAGGAACCCAGGTGCAGAGGGAGGACAGCCCTGGACTGGGTCCCGGCCCTGCCGCTTCCGGGCTGCGTCCCTGGGGCAGGTCATTGAACCTCGGGGCTCAGCTTCCTCTCCGGGACCCATGATGGTCCTGCCACTGGGCAGAGAGCTCAGTGAGAGCACTGCACAAACCGTGGGCGAAAAGCGTGCCTGCCTCAGGAGGCCCCCATCTGCCCCGTGCTCTGACCAGGCCACCAGGGAGCCACACCTGAGTCCCGTGGACACAGAGGCACCCCTGGGCGAGTGCCCACTGGTGGGCCTCCGTGTGAGGGCAGGGGGACAGCCCAGGATGACGGCGTACACCGTGAAGACCCACGCCTGCCTCTCACCTTCCACTGAACCAAGCTTTCCTTTCCTGCTTGGGCCACAGCGTCCCCACCCTGGGGGACAGCCCAGGCAAACGGCAGGGTGGAGCCCTTCCCCACTGGGCACCGATGTGACCACAGCACCTCCACAAGCCTGGGCCTGCAGGGATCCCATCGACCCCGGACCATCCGGGCCAGGCACACACCACCACCAGGAGCAAAAGCGCACAGGGGCGGGGCCTTCCTGAGCTTTCTCTCAGAGGTCCAGTTCAGAGGGCCCCGCGGGCGCTTTCTTGAGCTTGAGCGCCCCCTGGCGCCGGTGGGGGAGGCGCTCCGAGGGTCTGGCCTCCCCCCGCCCTTCTGTCCCGGGACTCCCACACCCGGGAAAGACACGCAGAACTGTGGAAAGGAGCCTGTGGGTCTGGGATCAGAAATGGAGGAGTGCAGGCCGCTGGCCAGGGCGTGGGCCCGACAGCAGGTCTGCCCCCTGAGCCTTCCTCACCCACCCGGCTCCTTCTCTGGGCCAGCATCCGGCTTCCGCCCAGGATTGCTCACGGAGGGGTGAGGCTGTCCCCAGAGAGGGGCTGGTGTGGCCCTCTGGGGTCGGTTGCCCACACGGCAGCTTGTCACAAACCGTAGGGGCGGCCGGCCCAGGTGGAGAGAGAAACGGCCCGAGGCCCTGGGAGCACGGTGACCTCACAGACTCCGGGGAGCGAGGACAGACCCTAAGGTCACGTCCCTGAGACCAGCAAGCAGGTCTAAGCAGGGCCATTCGGTGTAAAGTAACTTCTGAAGGACCCGGCCGAGGACAACGGCTCCGGTGTCTGAACAGACGGGGCCCCCCTTCGGGCCGGGAGCAGGTGGGAGCAGGGACACGGGCCTGGGACTGGGGCTCCTGCTTCAGACGCACTGAGTGGGGGCACGGGGCTCCCCCGTGTGGCCCTTCCACCAGGGGCTCCCAGGGGCTCCTTTGGGGCCCTGCCAGCAGCTACAGGCCAACCCCAACACGCCGCGGCCCACCTGCCACGGCCCACCACATTGCGTACCCACCATGCCTGCGTACCCACCACCCTGCATACCTGCCACGCCGCGTACCCACCACGCCAGTGTGCCCACTGTGCCAGCGTGCGTGCTCCTGCTGGCCCCTTATCCAGTCCTGGCCCCGAGCGGAGCAAGACGCCCCAGCCACCTGCCCGCACTTCCCCTGGATGCCGCAGGGATGTGGTTTCCATGGAGAATGCACTGTCTGCCTTCTGATCCACCCTGGGAAAATGTCCACCCACGTGGGCGGTGGCCCTCCCGTTGTCCCTGCTGCCAGCAGCTCTGGTCACTAAGCGGGTGGCCTCATGGACCCCGAGGGGCAACCACACGCCTCCGGCAGCTTGTCCCAGACTCTGTTCTTCCCCCGCCTGCAGCCGCCACCCACTTTCCATCTAAGAAATGGGCAGGTGGTCTTTGGGGGATGCAGTCCTCTGCCTGTACCCCGAGCTGCGGGGGTCTGGGCGGAGGAAGCGGTAGTAAGGTTTTGCCGTATTGATGAACCACAGACGTATTCCGTGAGGAGCAAACACCACAGACCCAGTGCAAATTGTCACCCTTCAGCAGAAGACATCTCTGTGCGTGTTTCCTTGTGCCCACGTGGGAAACTCCAGGCCCAGGAGCAAAGTCATGGACTCGTTCCCCTGCGTGCTCCCTGGGGGTGAGCTCTGGTGGGGGGTGTGGACTCTGGACTGGAACAGCCTCACCCGCCAGCCCAGAGACGCGGGCGCCTCCTCATGTGCACCCGGCTCCGGGTGGAAAGCCTTTCCTGGAAAACCAGCCCCCAGGCCTGCGCCGTGGCGTTTTAGGGGAGGCAGATTTACACCCCAGGGACCTCTGAGCTAAGAAGGTACCGCGTGATGAGTCCTGGGCCAGCGCGGCGTGTGCGGCGTGGACCGAAGCAGAACTGCGTCCGAGGCTCGCTCAGCCCCGACCCTGGGCCTCCCACGGCCCCTGTGGGTGGGCCTTCCTGGCGTGAGGTGAGGCAGTCAGCGTTCACCCAGAGGGCACCGACGGGCACCCCTCAGGACCCCACGTACTGAAACAATCTGAGAGGAAAGATACAGCTTGAAATGAATAAATTATCACATTGAAATCCTGATAGCAGAGCAAGACTTGAGCAAGATCCCAACAAACTTCCGGAAATGCCTATGTAGGTATTTGGAATTTAAACTCCCTGTAACAGTTAAAAAGTAAATTAGATAGACTCAGCTGAAGAGAGAGTTCATGAACTGGAAGATCGAGTTTTTTCCTCAAACTTCGTGTTGAAGTTTTAACTCCTAGTACTTCAGAATGTGGCTATATATCTTTTTCACTTTTTTATTTCTTTAAAGGGTCATAACTGGAACCCAGGTCCTTAGGGTGGGTCCTAACCCCGTGTGACTGGTGTCCTTATTGGGAGAGGAGATCGGGACCCAGACACGGAGGAGCACGGGAGGACGCAGGGGCAGGACAGACACTGTGGGCCCAGGAGAGAGGCTGCAGGTGCGTCAGCCTCCGGATCCTGCCTCCAGGACAGGGACGCAGTTAGTTTCTGCTCTTTAAGCTGCTCAGTCGGTGGTACCTTGCGTCAGCCTGAGCAGATGACAGCAAGCGATGTAATAAGTCACCCAGGACACAAGCGAGAAGGAGGACGGGGCGGAAGGAGGCACGACAGCCCCGGGGGTGGGACGAAGCCCCGAGGGCTCCATGCGCGCTCGGCAGGAGCCCCGGGGGGACGGGTGTGTGCGTGCAGGGGTGCACAGCTGTCCTGCGGCCGACAGACAGGAGCCCTCCAACGAGAGGCACGCGGGGTCCAGAGCAGCACATAAAACTACGTCCCACTGGATGCCAGGCCCGTCCCGTGTCGGCACCGCACATCACCCCGAGCAGCTCCCACCCGCCACCTCTTAGCTTTTCCTCCATGCCTTGTCCACACGCAGGCGTAAAGTGAGCGCAGAGGGGCACCAGGGTGTGAAGCGTCTGACGTGGGCTCAGGTCACGATCGCTCGGTTCATGAGTTCGAGCCCCGCGTCGGGCTCTGTGCAGACAGGTCAGAGCCTGGAGCTGCCTCGGATACTGTGTCTCCCTCTTTCTGCCCCTCCGCTGCTCACGCTCTGCGCCTCTCTCTCAAAGCTAAATACGCATTAAGAAGAACTGGAAAAGTAACCACAGAGACGCCCCCTGGGGTCGTGTGCGGGGCCAGGTAGTTGGGACCCGGGCCACGCCGTCTCGCTGAAGAGGGCACCCTTCGCACCGGTGCGTGTGCCCGTCCATTGCATCTCACCTGCCCTTCTTCTCCGTCGCAGGTTTTCTAGTTTCTTCTGCAGATGAATAAGCACTTTGCGACAATCGCCCTCTCTCGCGCCCCCGCGCTTCTGAAAGTGTTGAAAATAACACCTCTTCCCTCCGACGCTGCTCCTCCTCCGTGGGCGTCCCCTCCTCCTGTGTGCTCACCTCGCACCGCCCGAGCAGCCGGCGACGTCCTCGGAGGCCTTGTGGCCTCCATGCCGTCGCTGGGCCGACTCCCGAGCACGTGTTCCCATGTCTGGCCGTCCCCCTGAGCTCCGCCCGGGCCGCGTGCTCCGCCGCCTGCCACATTTCCGCGTGGACCGGCCACAGGCATCTAAACCTGGTCCCCCCGTGCTGGCCTCCCCTAAGGACGGGTCCTTCTGCTGTGTGCCCTGCCTCAGGAGGAGCACCAAGATCCCAGAGCCCCTCCCCGCCCCCGCCAGGCCTGCTTCCCAGCTCTCCCTCTGGACCACCTCCTCCCACCCAACCCTGTGCCCCCTGGAGCCCGATGGCACTCTCCAGGACTCTGTGCCTGGGTCCCCAGAAGTGTAACGAGCAGGGCCCGTGAGGGGGAGATCCGCAAGCCTGGCAACCCCCCAGACCCTGCTTCTGGCTGATTGCGGGGTGGGGTCTGGGTGTGGAGGCACAGAGCCCCCCTCGCCCAGGGACCTTGAGTGCAGAGCCCCGCGTGGCCCAGGACGCAGACGGTGCGCATTCCTGCACCCACACAGACCCTTCATCGACGAGTGGCTCCGTTTGACCCTCACTAAGTGATTTTAATTACTTCGGCTTTGTAAAAAAACCAAATGCGTACACAGTACTGTGAGGAAATAGAACAACCTGAAAAAATTATCACTAGGAGCTGGGATTAAGGTTGATAGTTATTTTCTTTTGAAAACTTTTCTGTCTTCTCTATTTTTTCAAGGGTAAATATACGTGACTTTCATAATGGACAAAAGCATTTTCCCTGAAGTCATCAGTTTGTAGACGAGGTGACTTCCCAGCTCTGCTCAGTGGGACACAGGTGTCCCGCCTGGCCTCAACCCTGCTGGCCTCCGACCCCCACCCCTGCAGCTCTTCTCGCTGACAAGCCCCCTGACTTCCCGGAGAAGGCATGGTGGCCAGAACCATCTGGTGGCGGGGGCGGGGCCGCCAGGACCGCACAGGGGCCCCAGCTCTGCTGGCCACGCCCCTGGCCCCTCCTCTTCTGCAGCTGACCGCCCAGCCCGCCTCCCGCTACTGCTACTGGCTGGGTGGGGGCAAGCCCCGGTGGTGTCTGTAGCCGCCTCTGGGGAGCCCTGGGGGCTCCCTGTCCGGAGACACAGGACCTGGGTCAAGACCAGCACCCGGCTGGTGGAGCGCCGCACTTGCCTGCGGCGGTCCCCAGGGTCCCCCTCCTAGAGGTGGGATGTTGGGCCGATCCCGCAGCCTCCCCTGTAAAGCCACATGAAGCTACCTTGGAGGTGACGCAACTCTGTGTGGTGGTCCTGCGACCCCGGCTCCCGGCCACTGCCGTTCCAGGCATCAGCGTCCCCGGGGCGTCCTGGACGAGCTGCTAATCTGGCTCACGCTGACCTCAGACTTGGGGTCTGTCCCTCACAAAGGGGCTTCAGCCTCCTGTGATGACACTGAGCTCCTCCACGCGAGCTCCCACCGCGCCTTCACCCCCATCTAGGCAGGTCCCAGGTGCCCCCCATCTGGGCAGGTCCCAGGTGCCCCCATCTAGGCAGGTCCCAGGTGCCCCTCATCTGGGCAGGTCCCAGGTGCCCCCATCTAGGCAGGTCCCAGGTGCCCCCCCATCTGGGCAGGTCCCAGGTGACCCCATCTA
>NC_043702.1:1136220-1151026 GCF_006229205.1 Suricata suricatta
CATCTCTCTCTGGCCGGGGGTGTCCGTCCGCGGGGCTCAGGGAAGAGCAGGCCCGGGAACCGCGCCGTGCTCTCCTGCCTGGCCCGCAGCCCCGGGCGCTGCCCTCAGAGTCAGCACGTGCACAGCCGGGCAGCCGCACATGGCTGTCGGAACCCCAGCGCCGACGGGCACCCTGCCCAAGGCCTCGGAGGCCTGCATCCGCTGTGCTGCCTGCACCGTGGCCCAGGCAGGTGCGGGTGCGTGGGGTGGGCACCCTGGGCACCCGGCCTCGCTCCCGCCCTAGTGCCTGTGCTTCGGCTGTCAGGCTGGGACATGGCCCCTCAGGGTCGGGCTTTCCTTTCCGGCCACACAGGCCCAGGGAGGGCCTGCTTCTGCCTGCGGGGTACCCGCCTTGAGGGCGTGCGGAGCCTCGAGGCCCCATCTGTCCTGCGGTGGCCCGGCCCCGCTGGGAAGCAGGACACACAGCCCCGGAGCCTGGGTCCTCCCAGGCCCCCTCCGTCAGGCTGTTGGGGAGAAAGCGCCAGCTGAGCCCCCGGCCAGTGCAGGAGGGTCACGGCAGACCCCGGTTCTGGCGTTGGGGTCATTCCAGGCGGTTTTCCCACAGGTCCCTTCCCAGGACCTTGCTCAGCCTCCATTCAAAGCAAGACACTTCACGGGCCTGCAGAGCAGACTCACAATCCCACCGGTCCGCTGGGCGTGTGCCCTCACCTCAGCGGGCACCCCTGCAGCCCAGGGCCCAGCAGCTGTTGTAAGAGGACGAAGGGTCCCCGGCCCAGGGCAGGTGTCCCCGGCACCTCCCTGGTGTCTGGTGCAGCTGGGGGGCCCCTCTCGTGTCCCCTCCGTCCTGGGGACCACACACTGTGCTCACAGCATTGCCTGTGTGCTCAGAATCTGTTAGGATCTTTGGCCAGTGACAAGGCCGTGGCTGACGCCTCCCCCGAGGTCCTGAACTGCCACAGGCTGTCCAAGGAGAGACGGCCCCTCCCTGCCGCTGCTCAGGCTCAGCTCCAGCCTGCTGAGCCCTCATTAGCACAGGCTTGTGACAGGACGACGAGCAGGCTCCTGACGGGCCAGGACGGCCATCCAGACGGGGCCGGCTGCTCGGATGTCCCCGCCGTCCCCAGCCTGCTGTGCGGGGCTGCCCGCCTGTCCATCCGAGCACGTCACTCAGGGCAGCTGCCCACGGCCGCTGCCTGGGAGGGATTGGGTCCTGTGCGAGCTGAGAAGAGCCATGCTCTCAGGAGAGGGGCCCGGCTGCTGCCACGGGGGCCGCGGAGACGGTCCCAGAGACAGCGGGCGACTGGCGTGTGGACCCAGTGTGCACCGCCCCCCTTTCACGGAAGCCCCGACCTCAGAGCGATGGCATCAGGAGGTGGGGACTTGGGGGAGGCGGTGAGGGTAACAGGAGGGCATGAGGGTGGGGGACCTATGGTGGGATGGCGCCCTCTTAAGGAGAGGCAGAAGGCTCGCTCTCTCCCTCCTCCCCTCCCCCCTTCCTCTCTCTCTCCCTGTCCTTCCTCTCCCCCTCTCTCCCTCTTGGCCCTCTGTCCCTTTTTCCCCTCCCTCCCTCTCTCCATCTCCCTCCCTCCCCACCACAAGAGGATGCAGTGAGCTCTCACCAGGAATGGAATCTTCCAGCACCTTGACCTTGGATTCCCGGACTGAGAAACAAGTGTGTGTTGTGTGAGCCCCAGTGTGGGGTTTTGTCCCGGCAGCCCCTGGCCAGCGGGCGTGGGGAGGCAGGAGGCCTCTGCCGGGGTCTGAAGGGCTGGCAAGACCCCGCGGACCCCGGACCCCATGAGCCTCCTGTGGGGAGCAGCTCGCTTCCTTTCTAAGTGCAGGCCCCGCCTCAGGGAGCAGCCGCAGCCCTGTCTGGCGGGGAGGCCGGTCTGACCCGGAGCCAGTGGCCAGCGGCAGGCGGGCACCGTGGTGCCGTGTTTGCCCAGGGCTTCCCCTCCCGCCTGGGCCAACGGAGACGTGGGCGCGGGGCCTTGCTGCCCACCCCGCTCCCAGGGCGCTCACCTGCTCGCAGCCTGAGCTCAGAGCCCCACCAGCTGGTCCTGCAGGCTGACCCCCCGGCCCAAGGGTCCTCCCCGGGCGGGCAGCTCCAGCCCGGACCTGCGCTCTCTCCTGGCGGCCAGGGCAGCCCCGCTGGGCTCCCCACCCTGGTCTTGTGACTTGCTCCTTCGCCTCTAAATGTTCTAGCGGCCCTGCCCGAGAAGAATCCGATGCCGCACCGGCGCATGGCCCACACCCACCCCGCTGAATGAGAGCAGAGGGGAGGAGGGATTTGGGAGGGCATGCTGGCATGACAGCAGCCCCCTGACAACCATGGGCTGGCGCCGGTGTCACCTGCTATCCGCGTGGGGGGCTGGATGCGTCCACACAGTGTGCCCACATCCCGCATTGGCTCCAGCCCGGCACCACTCAGCCCACTTACAGGGGCTGAGATGTGGCGCTAGGCCGGGCACCATAGCGTGAAGGGGAGGCCCGCAGGGGTGGGGGACATGGGTCTGAGCGGCAGGAAGAAGCAGCCTCTGAAACCTGCCCGTGTCCGCGCCGCGAGGCTCCCCCGCCTTGGCCTCCATGCTGGTGGCCAGTCAGAGGGCGGAGGCCAGGGACCAGCCGGCCTCTCTGTGTCCCTGTGGCGGGGGCGGTGGGCGGGGGGAGGGCTGCCATGTCTGGAGGGGAGACACAGGGCCTGGCTCTCAGGCTGAGCTGACCGAGACTGGCCTGTGGGTAGGGGACGCAGGAGCTGGACGTGGGGAGCGAAGACAGACAGCCCTCTGCTCCTAGGCCTTCCCTGGTGGATGTGCTGGGTCAGCGCCCGGGGCCTGGGGACTCTCGTCTGTTGAAAGACCCGGGAATGTCTGTGCAGGTGCCTGGCAGGGAGCTGGGCCACGTGGCCCACTAGCTTGCCCAGTGTTTTGGGACCCTTGGCCAAAAGGCCGCAAGGGAAAGGTGCCTGTCCTCACAGAGTGTGCCCTGTGCTTGCTTTGACCATGACGCGGCAGTGTTCTGTGCCCGCTGATCCCATTGGTAGCATCCGGAAGATCCAAGTGACTCCGACCTGGTGAGGAGACAGGGATCCTGGGTACATGCAGGCAGCGGGTGGCCCTTGGCTCCACGGTGTGGGGTGCTGAGGGGCCCCCAGGAGCCCCCGGGGTCTGTAGGCTCAGACTACTAGGGACCCGGCTTGAGGAGCGCCCCGCTGGGCCCCCTGCTGCCCTCTGCGCGTCCCCGACATGCACACAGCCCCTGTGTTTGGGAAGATCTGGAGGTTTGGACTGATTCCCTGCCGCCCTCGGTAATCCTCAGGCTCTGTCGTTAAACCCACCAATGACTCGCGGCCTTTATCTCCCGTGAGGCCTGCTGGTCACGTACAGCCACCTCCCGGGAGGCAGGCCAGCGCTCTCTCCTGGAGCTCCTCCAGGATTTTCAGAGCAAGGCCTGAAGTTTCAAGGCCTAATGCTCCGCTGCCGTAGAGCCCTGTGGTCACCCCCGAAGACCTCGGCCTGCAGCTGGAGCTTGAACCAGAGCTGGGGGACGCTTCCTTCTCCTGGCCAGGCAGGACCCCAGGGCTGGACTCAGGGGCAATGCCCCAGGGAAGCACCTCAGGACAGAACCCCAGGGCAGAGCCCCAGGACAGGACCCCAGGGCAGGACATTAGGGCAGAACCCTAGGGCAGGATCATGGGGCAGAATGCCAGGGGGTGGCCCCAGGGCAGGAATCCAGGACAGGACCCCAGGTCAGAGCCCCAGGACAGGACACTGGGGCAGGATGCTAGGTCTGGAAATTATGGTAGAAACCTCCCGCAGGGCCCTGGGACAGGACCACAGGGCAGGACCCCAGAGCAGGACCCTGGGGCAGGATCTGGGACAGGACCCCAGGGCAAGACCCCAGGGCAGGACCTCAGGGCAGGACCCCGGGGCAGGACTCTGGGGCAGGGTCCTAGGACAGAGCCCTAGGGCAGGATGCCAGGATAAGATCGTAGGGCAGGACCCCGGGGCAGGACCCCAGGACAGGACTCCGGGCTTCACACTAGGGCAAGACCTCAGTTTTTAAATTCTCAGACGCTCCAATTTATCTGTCACTCTCTCCCCTCGGGCGCATCTGTAAGTGGTGCGGCCTGTTGGAGGCTTTCTCGGGCAGAGACTTATAATCCTGGTCGCTACCCATCCCCTGCACTTTGTCGCCCTGTTTAACCCGCTGTTGGTTTGCAAAAACATTCTTAAACTTCTAGGTGCTTTTTCAGATTCTGACACTTCTGGTTTCGAGAGTGATCTCCTGTTTGTTCTTATTTCTTCCCTGTGATGTGGGCACGTGGTCTTCGTGGTTTCTGGTTTGGGGGGTCTGTGGAGCTCCTGTCTGTGAATGACCTCCCCGGGGAGGCGCGTGTGTGTCCTGGCAGGTGCCGCGCCGCTGCGGAAGGGGGAAGACGCACCGTACACGCCGAGGCCACGGCCTTGTGCCCTGTCTCCCCCAGGGACGGTGCTCCCTGACGCACAGTGTGGAAGCACACTTTCATATCCACACCGTGAGTCACAATTTATAAAGAAGTTGACAGGCAGCCTCTACGGGGTGTCCGATCGACAGACTGGCAGTGACCGGTGCGGTGTGGATGGCGTGCAGACGCGGCTGGTGGCACATGGCCTCCGTCTGGGAGCGCTGCCCCGGCACCTACGGGAGCACGTGGTTGTAGGCAGGATCCACACTCAACACGGAAGTGGCGTTCGTGTGAACTTTCTTGTGCTCCTGTTCTAACTTCCTACTCGTGTTTAAATCTGCTTGAGCCGTCCAGGGCTGAGAGACCTCCCGCACCGGCTGGACTTGGTGGAGTTTTCTCTGCACACTTTCCAGCTGTTTCTGTAGCATAAGGGCATTTATTTGCTGCGTTTTGTTCATGAATAATAGCTTTGGCGTGGATCATAACCTAGGTCATTATTAAGTGACCTTTTCATCCTGTCGGATGCTTGTCTTCTTCCAACGCAAATTAGCCAGAAATCGCCCCCCCCCCCGCCCTTCCTCCCGGGCTGAGGGGCGCGTGCCAGGCCTGCTGTTTGGAACATCGGTCCCATAATCCCTCTGAGTGGCTTTGTTTAAACTGCATCCGTGTGTTCACTTTTCTGACGCAGTGTGGACAGTCCACATTCGGATGGTAAGGTTATCCCTATAAGGGGACGAACAATTTTAAGGACAGCCAGCAAAGTCCCCCAGGGGGACCGTCTTTATTCAGAACAGTGCCCCGATCCCCGCTCACCCGGAGGGGCCAGGATCTCCTGCTCGCCCAGCCACGCCCCTGCCACGCGCCCGGGGCTCACGCAGACTGAGGTGCACATGCAGACATGCCTGGAGAAGCCCATCTCCACCCCTGCCTGTGGTTCTGCCTGCAGAGGGGCCGGGGGGGGGGCGGCGGGGGGGGGGTAGGCTGTGGGTGACTATCACCCTCTTAGTCACAGTCTGGGGTGTTCCTTCAGGTTTTCAGAACCAGCGACGCAGGCTCGTGTGCCTTTCGCATGGAAGAAGGTTGACACTGGCTGGTCCCCTGCACATAGGTTCTGGGGCCCCTCCAGCCACAAAGCCTGCGGAGGTGATTCCATGGTGACAGCAAAGCCTCCAGGGGGAGCGTATGGAATCGCAAAGTCCCTAGCCTTGTCTAGGAAGGCGCTACCCTGGATCACGGTTGGCCCTCCCCCCATTTGAGGATCAGGACAAAAGAACAAAGGTCCTGGGAGACTGGGGCGCAGTGCTGTGTGGCCTTTTGGACCCTGCTTCCCCTGCTTGAAAATGTGTGCGCTTGACTGCTTGACCTAAGTGGATCAGAGACTGGCGTTAGTTCTCCTATTATTCATGCCACTTGGTAATTGTGGTTTCAGTAAATGGGCAGACTTTCTGATTGAAACTTCCCCTCCTAGTTAGAGGCACTTTACTCACAGACCATTGTTTGAACTTTTAAAGAAAAATGGCCTTGTCATAGCTTCAGTTAATATTACACTATATACCCAAAATAAGACTCCCGCTGATGTATTTTTAGTGATAAATTATGTATTTTGATCTTCTGTATTATACTCCATTTTTGTCTTTAACTTTCTGTTCTCTCTTCCGTGAAAACAATGATCCTTTCTGAATCATGTGATTCCTAAGAAGTTACAAACAATGTAATCATTCAAAGAAAGATGTAATCACCTGTGGTATATAAGACACTAAGTTTCACAGTAAAGTGTGGTCTCTTCCACCACTCATGTTGTCTGTGTTCTTTCTTGTAGATATTTCGCCGACACCAGCCCCCTACTCAGGGACCCTTAGACTCTGGTGCGTGGGCTGGTCCCCCGCACGCAGGTGTCCAGGGGCTGGGGTGTGGGGGTGCTCGCCCCCTCCCCCCCTGCTCACAGGTGTCCAGGGGCTGGGGCGTGGGTGGCGCTCGCCCCCTCCCCCCCTGCAGTGAGTGCGGTCTGGGCTCCCATCTCACACAAACCCCAGGGAGACGGCTGCTGTGAGCGCAGAAGCCCCTCCCTTCAGGAGCAGGAGCTGCGCCCACTCTGGTTCTGGGTGCCCTTGGAGGGGCCAGGTCTGCGTCCGCTGCCAGAGCTCAAGCTGGCTGTGCTGGTGGCCCTCAGCCCTCCACCCTGCCCCTCAGCACACCGCACCAACAGGGGTGGTGGGGGCAGACCCTGGGGGCCTGGGAGCAGACTGCGGCCAGGAAGAAAGCACTAGAATACCACCCCTTGCTCAGGGCCTGCGTTCTGTCCCAGGGCAATGGGGAAACGGGTCAGTAAATGACTGCTTTTCTATATAAAAGGGGTGGGGACAGAGGCCATCCTGAGCAAGAGCAGAGGTGAGTCCAGATCCCACTGGGAGCCGTGACCCACGACCTACCAGCAGCCCAGCCTAGGGGCAGAGGAGAGGTAGCTGGGGAGGGGTGCCCTCCTGGGGGAGGCCGGGAAGGCGGCTCTGCTTGTTCTGTCTGTGAAGGCTCTTCAGGGAGCTGGTCCCACCCGAGGTGCTGAGGCCCAGCGAGCTCAGGAGCCAGAGGCAGGCCCGGCCCCAGGTGGAGACGGGGGCCCTATCACCCCCCAGGTGAGCTTGCTGGGGGCCACGCCCAGAGGCCCGGAGAGTGAGGCCTCGAGGGGCGGGTTTCCCATGGGCTCCACGTGAGCAGCATCCGCAGAGGCCCACTGACCCGAGGGCCACAGTCCCGTGAGCGCCAAGTGCACCTTCAAGACAGGGGGACAAGTGGGGACGGTCCCGCCTGGGTGCCAGCTGCCCTCCGCACCAGTCACACGGGCTGTGCAAAGGGCCGAAGAGCCGGCTGCCACGGCGGGAGGACAGGACCCCGCCCGGCGGGCGTGAGGCTGACCCACTGCCGAGGACTGGACGTCCCTGGGGGAGCAGGTTGCTGTCCCGTCTGGTGCCTGGCTGCCCTCGTCCGGTGGCGTGCCAGCCAGACAGCGAAGGGCCCGGCTCCAAGCTCCTTGCTTGCCTGAGAGGGCCTGGGGCACTGGGGTGTGGGCATGCGAGCTGGAGCAGGACAGACATGGCACAGGGGACCGGACAGGGCATCGATGCATGCTTTCTGCCCGGTTACTGCCAGTTTATTGTCATGTAATTAATCGCGGTGCTTGATGTGATTGATGAGATCTCCTGACGGGCTGCTCTGGTTCTCACCTCCCCTCTGCACCCCTCCCTCCGGGATTCCTCCCCGCCATCCACACGCCCTCATGCCAGCGAGGACCACCTAGGACCGGCACTTTGGGGGAAATGGATTACTGCCCTGTCCCCGGCCCTGACCCCACTGACCCTGACCCCGACCCCTGGCAGAGGGCTCACTGACCCTGACCCCTGACCGCTGGCCCCTGGCAGCGGGCTCACTGAGGGATGGACGGTGTCGGCATGAGAAAGAGTGAGAGAGCTTTGAGTTTCTTTCCAATCACCAGGCCAGCATCTCTGCTCTGTCTGATTCTCTAGCTTTATTTACAGTGAAACGTACAAGGAGCAGAAAGAGCAGTAAATGATTTCTTGTAGATAATTTTTACAATTCACCAGGACATGGATTCTGCAGAAGTTATAATTCTAGTATAATGATTGTCATAAAAACCCAGCTACAGGCCCTGATGCCATCATATGGGAAAGGCAGGTATCTGTTTACAAAACCTCAGGTCTAGCCCTAGGGAAGCGAACTTCAACTAAGAGGCAAACACCATTGTTTAGTAAAGGTGTCAGTTTTTTATGAGTACAGGTCATTAGGCTGTTTATAACTCCAAGAGAAAGTTCCCAGAAAAATAGGATCCCCAGGAGACATAATGCCGGCTCTCACAGTCCCAAAGATGATTGATACATTGTATCTTTATCGCAGTAGTGACTTTTACAAGAGTCCAGGCCTAGAAAGTAGTCAGTTATCAGTTAATTGCTCAGCTAGGAGGAAAATCACATGCTGCTTGCCTTAGTCACATTAGGGTGTATCTAATTTATTCATCCTTTCCTTGACCAGGTGCAATCACGCCTCAGGGACAGGGCAGGGGGACAGGCCAGGGGGACAGGCCACTTCTGACACCAATCAGCAAAGCACGCTGAGGTTTGGAGCCCAAGCTGAAATGAAAGTTACAAGAGGGTACATTTTGGTAGCTGTCTGGGGGCAAGAGACCACGCAAACCTGCCGTGCCCTCACCAGGAATCTTCACTCAACTGGTGAGTTCAGACAGCTCCCTGCACAGAGCAGACCCTCCTCACCTGTGGCGGTGCACACCGGTCAGCCCCGGTGCTGGGCGTGCGTGCAGCCCCCTCCCTGCTCCCACACACCTTCCGGGGCAGGGGACTCCCGTGCCTCCAACTCCCATGGCTCCGATGGTCACATGCGCCCTGCACAGGGGGGGGCTGCAGTGAGTATCACATGGGGGTGGTGGGCAGAAGTCCCTGGTTGTGCTCGGTGTGGCCTCAGCCCACATCCCACCCACCTGTCCACCCTGCTTTTCCTCAGTCACCGTCTTCCCCAGAAAGCCTGCCAGATCTCAGCACAGGCCCACGTGCCCCATGCACCCCCAAAGCACCCAGGTCTCCCCACCGCAGCCTGGTGACCATGCCTGTCCCCCCATCCCTTTCCTCCAGCGTCCCACGCCCTGCCCTGCTTGGTGCCCGCCTCGGGAAAGGGTCATGGAGGGCAGAGCTCTTCCGCAGAAACCTCAGTGAGGGCAGACCGGACCCCTGGGCTGTGCAGGGACAGGGGACCGGGGGCAGACGTGGCCCGGACTGGGGTGGATGCCAAAGGAACGGTCCCAGTGAACACAGGCGGCTTCACCCCCAGCCTTCTGTTTGAAGACGCCCAGGACCACAACAGTGGCCCTGAGGGACAGGCGGGCCGAGGTCAGCGCCCTCCGGAAAGGCGCCGGGACCAGCGAGGCGTGGGGGGCTGAGCCTCGGTTGTCATTCCTGCTTACAATTTAACGAGTTCTTTGTGAGACGGCCATACTGCTTGCATCTATAAAATAACGTTTATTCATTGTCATTTGTAAGAGGTCTCACATTCAGAAAGTGTAAGAAACTAAATAGGAAAGAATCAGCAGAAGTCTCGCCAGAGTACACGGTCCTTCCAAGCTCTCGGCACGAGACACATGCAGGTAAAACTGCTTCAAGAGAAGGATGATGTTATCAACACTATTCTATCAATTAACGTTTGTACTTGTGCAGAGAAATGGTCTCGGTAGTTTTCCACGTTGATAAGATGCAATTTATATATAAACACCTGACATAAAAAATATATATAATTTATGTGATATAAATGTCGTGTTTTTGCATACACTTACAACATGCCTAATATATTTATGTGTATATATATATATATATGCAAACACACGCACATATATTTCCATCTGTTTTCAGGACAGCCTTAAATTATGGATGTCGAATGGTTTATTTAACCAACTCCGTTTTGACAGACACTTGGCCTGGTTTTACTTATTTAGAACAAACAATATGCCACAATGAGCATCTTTGTATTCTTGTGTGCGAGTTTGTGTCGACGGCTTTCTGGAGGTACCACCGGCGGGTCAGAAGCATAAATCACAGTCTGATGGCCGTTGTCGGGCTGGGTCAGCCTCCGCCGAGCCGACGCTGTGGGGCCGTGGGCCACACACACACACACACACACACATACACACACGGGCCGCGCACACACCCACACATACACACACACACACACGCAAACCCACATACACATGCACATACGCATATACACGCACATGCACACACATACGCACACACATACACATGCACACATACACACACGCACACACAGACACATGCACACGGGCCGCGCACACACGCACACACATACACGCATGCACACACATACACGTGCACATACATATACACACATACACATATGCGCACACACATACACACACGCACACGGGTCGCACGCACACACGCACACTTGCACGCACACACACATACACACACTCGCACGCACACACGCACGCACACACGTGCACGCGCACGCACACGGGCTGCTCCGGAGGCGACAAACGTCTGCTTGTTCCTTTGGTTTCAGCTTTTAACATTTTTACTGAGATGAATATGTTTTCAGATGTTTCTCGACTCTACTTTATGGTTAAAGAAGTAAATACAGTGTGTGCCATCTCCCCCAAATTAATGTCAAATGCATAAAAGATTCACACATTTTACAAACTCATAAAAATGATGTTATGCAACGTAAGGGCAAGGAGGGGACCCCTTTCCTTTACATCACAAGGCCAGAAAGTCATTTTAAAACACAGATTTGGTGGCATTTTTAAAATTTAGAGAGATGGAGTGCCTGGGGGGCTCAGTCAGCGAAGCTCATGGTCAGGTCATGATCTTGCAGTTCGTGGGTTCGAGCCCCGCGTCGGGCTCTGGGACAGCTCAGAGCCTGGAGCTGCTTCAGATCTTGTGTCTCCCTCTCTTTGTGCCCCTCCCCGGTTGTTCTCGCTCTCTCTCTCTCTCTTTGTCCCCCCTCTCAAAAAGAAACATCAAAAAAAAATTAATGAAATTGGGTAAGCTAACAGACATAGAGAAGTGGAGAGACAACAGACTGAAACTGCTCTAGCGTAGAACACAGGTGACAGAACGTTACCGTCCCGAGGGGAACATTAAGCCTGCACTGGAGTGTGTGCGTAGGCGCGTCGGCGTGCCCCCCCCGCCCCCTCCCGTGAGAGGAAACGGCCCCTGCCCTTCCCGCAGAGGCTCTGGGCGGCATCACCGCAGGGGGCCGCCGGAAGCAGAGCAGGTGCAGGGGTGCAGGGCTGAGCACGGCCACCTGGGACTCCCGCCGAGGACAGGTGGCTCCAGGAAGACCCAGATGGAGAAGCAACACCTTCCCCTGCGCGTCCCGTCCTCGGGGTGCAAGGTGGGTCGGAGTCAGGGGAGCGGCTGTGAAATGGAAACGTGAGCGAGTGGAACCAGGACTCCATGTCGGAGAAGCCTTGAGGGCGCCCTGGGCCCGTGGTTCAGCGCTGGGGACATTCACATCGTGGTGACAACGTGGGCCGTGAAGGTGGGGTCAGTTCCCTGGGTGACGGAGCCCAGGCGGGTGCGGGAGGCCGCGTGGAGTGTGGGACGGAGCTGGTGCCCTCAGCTTTCAATGGAAAGGCAGCTGGGAGCTGACCGGGCCGCGCCTGTCTGAGCGGTGGGGGCGGGGGCGGGAGACTGAGGCAGGGCTGCTGGGGTTCCTCGTGGGCCCCACCTCCCGGGTCCTTCCCTTTCCCCAGCACGGCCCGCGGGCCTCTCCAGCTTCCTGGCTGCTGAGGACGGGGTGGGGGGACAGGAGGCGTGGCTGCCAGACGCCATGTGGACACAGGTGACGAGGTCAGGGCAGCCCTTTGGGGCTAAGTGTATCCAGGACAACATAGTCTCCATCCGGGAAGGACGAGGAAACGTTCCATCACTCCGAGAGCAGAAAGAGACCGAAGCGGGACTTTGAGCAGATGCTCGGGAAGCACTCCACGCAGGCTGACGACTGTATTAATGATCAGGGGCTGTGTGACAAGCTGTTCCCACGCTCAGCAGCTGGAGACGGTACGCGCAGGTCCGGGCAGGGCTGGCCAGTGCCCCCCCTCCCTGAGGGCCCGGCTCGCTCACTCCCGCGGCCTCGGGGGCCCCTCCGTGGGCCTCCCCCAGGGTGAGACACCCGGAGACGGCGTGCAGCCCGTGACAGCCCTCCCGCCGCCGTCCCCACTGCCTCCACCGCGTGCCACTCGCCAGGGGTGGGAGGGTCACGGTGGGCGGACACGCCGGCAAGCCCACCACCACGCTGGAGGTGGGGAACCTTCCGTGAGAGGCAGGAAGCAAAGAGAGCGTCTCCAACGGGTTCGGACCCCAGGCTCTGTGCCAAATATTAGCGCCCAGGCTGGATTATGACGGCGTGAACACCAGGTCTGGGGACAGTCACGGGAACTGCATAAATTAGCATTACGCAAGGTCGTCGCTGAGACAGGGTCAGTGTGGCCTATGTGGCCACATGAGCACGTGACGTGGAAGGAGGGGCGGGCCTCTGGGGGGGAGGCCGCTCCTCTGGGGGGCACCTGGCCCCTCTTGGCCCCTGCCGCTCACGTCAGGGTCCTCTAGTTACACAGATGTAAAGGCAGAGCCTGCGCTCAAAGCGGCCAATGTCCTGGGAACGTGGCCACAGGGCTGGCCACCGAGGTCTGCATGAGCGACCCGGCCTTCCCCACCCAGGGCCTGAGGTCCAGACTTGAGGGGCGTGGTGGGAGCCCCCAGATTTGAGCCACATTGTTTGTTCCACCTTGCCGGCCACAGAAGCTGGATCCTTCTCATCAAAAGTCAATTCGGAGTCAAGGCTGGGAACGGAAAAACCCAGAGAACCCTGCTGGCTACAGGAGTGCGTGGCCGTGGCCGGGAGACTGCGGGGCGGTGGGACAGCAGGCCGGGTGGCGGTGTGGTCGGGTGAGCAGGCCCCTGCCCGCGGCCTGGGTTGGACCATCGGGCTGCTGGCCACCTCGTGCACCTCCCGCCAAGCGGAAGCCATCTCATCCCCAGAGCCAATCGGGTCAGCGACCAGCAGGCCTGAAGCTGCGCAGGCCCGCCCCGCCCCCAGCTGGGACCAGCTCCGGATCTCAGAGCCCTTCAGACTTGGGCACCCAGCGGACTCCTGCTCAGAGCCCCTCGCCCTGCCGGCTGCTGCCCTTGGTCCCCGCTTCCTGAGGACCAGGGACCCCACGGGAGGACCAGGGACCCCACGTTGGGCTGGGCTCAGGGACACCTGCCCTATTCAGGAAGCACGTTTACTGGACGCCAGCATCGCAGGGGCTGATCGCTGCCTTGTGACCACGCTTCAGCGTGCGCGGTGCTCTGGCCGTGCCCAACGACCCTTCGTTTCCAGAACGTGTCTGTGCCTTCACGGCGATAGTCACACACAGCCCTGCGTCTGCCTTCAAGTGCACCTGGAAGTTCACCGGGGTTACAGGAGAGCTTTGCCCAAAATCTACCAACTAGTTCAGGAGGGGACTGGCCTCAGCTTTCATCCTGGCGTTCCCGCCTGGAGAGGGCGCATCGCGACTCCAGTGCATCTAAGACACCCCGCCCCCCCCACCCCCAGCTGTTCTGCCCGTGACCCGCCTGGGCCAGGATCTCTCCTTGCGGTTATTCCCAGGAACCTCGCGGCTGGCAGGTGCACGGATGCATCCAACACTGGCCTGTGGCGGGCCAGCCTCAGGGGCAGGAGGATTCCCCGGCCACCGCAGTCAGGGGGCCCTTCTGCAGCGGGCAGCGGGCAACCCTGGGGGGCTGTCAGCAGGGCAGGGACCGAGTCCGACCTGCATTCCAGGTCTTTCTGGGAGAGGTGCCCTGTGGAGGGAGGGCAGCCTGGAGGGCTGAGACCGAGGCCCTTCCCATAGCCCTGCCCACCCACGCACAAGCCCCGCCCACCCCCATGGCCCACCGCACACCCAGGAGCCCCTCTGAGCTGTGGACTGAGAGAAGAAGAAATGCTCAGCACCCCCGGCTTCCTTCCAACCTTCGGGGTGAGGGGGCCCCTGAGCCCGATGGGCCAGGCCGTCAGGACACAGCCTATGTCTACATCCCCGCCCTCTCCTTCTCCCCCACCACACCCCACTCCCCCTGTGCCAGACATGTCTATTCCCTGCATCGGGGCTTCAGGATGGGTAGGAATGACAGGCTGGGCTGCGCCCAGGATCGGGGGGCGCTTTGGTTCACTCCTCACGCTGCCAATCAGCAGGTCAGAGGGTCCTAGGAGAGACGGCTGAAAGGGGATGGTGCCTGTGAGCAACAGGTGGTGTGGACCTGGAGCAGGGTGCTGAGTCAGCACCCAGAGGGCTCACCCACAGACCTCTGCATCAGGAGCCCTGCCACCCAGGACCAGGCCTCATGGTCATTGCTGCAGCCCCAGCTTCCCCGCCCTGCAGACGCCAGGCGCCCGGAGACTTGCTCTGTGTCCTGGGACCTGGCCACGCCGCCACGCCCACCCTTCACCCCACTTCCTGGTCCCACCGCAGGTGGAGGAAGTGCCGCCTCCCCACGGCCTCCTCAGCTCCTGCCCTCCGGAAAGCAGACCCCAGACCCAGAGAGGATCCTGAGCTACAGAAGGATCAATGGGGGGGCCACAGACCGGCGAGAAGCTAAGCGAGGGCACGATTTCAGGTGAAGCCCCACCCGCCTGGACCCGTTACACTCCAGGTTGGTCATCACACCCAAACTCCTCTGGATGTCCTTCTGGGGTGGGGGGGTGCACCTGGGTGTGTACTCGGGAGGCGGGGGGTACCTGGGGTGTGTACTGGGGGGCGGGGGGGCACCTGGGGTG
>NC_043702.1:1151126-1161980 GCF_006229205.1 Suricata suricatta
CTGGGTGTGTACTCGGGGGGCGGGGGGGCACCTGGGGTGTGTACTCGGGGGGCACGGGGCACCTGGGGTGTGTGCTCTGCTCTGGCTTCCTGGGCAGCTGTCTGAGAACAGGAGGGGGCCCAGTGCCCCGGGGGTGTGCGAGGCCCAGACACAAGAGCACCCTGGGGCCGGGGGAAGGGGGGCCTGCCCATCTCAGGGTCACAAAACCTGCTTATCTACTTGGCATCGATTGCCCCAAACTCAACAGCTTGACACAATAAGCAGCCAGAAGCCTCCATGGTCAGGAAGGACTCTGGCTGGAGGTCTGGCCTGAAGGCTTGAGTGGGAGAGCCCCCGCCCCCCGCGGTCCCTCCGCCGGGTCGGAGCCCCTGCGCTGGGGCCTCACAGCCTGGCAGGCGGCTCTTGTCTTTCACACCAACCCCAGAAGGGTGTCCCGCTGCCCAGCCGTCCCCTCACAGCACCGTCACCCCGGCTGTGAAGCCTGGGGGTCACCGGGCCTTCCTCAGACTGCCGCTGGAGCAGACACCCCCTGAGTGGAGGGGACCTCAGTGCCCCAGCTGCCTCCGAGGGGCTTCTGCCTGAGGGCCACAGAGAGGGGCTCAGAGCCCCTCCCTCATCAGCACTAAGACTCTACCTCCCCCACCGTCACCGGGGACCTGCCCCCACGGGAAAGGCTGTTTGATGAGGGGCTTGGAGAAATTCTACCAGAAGATTTCCAGGACTAACACGCTCTCCATTAGGGCAAGCCAGAAGTGTGAAGATCTTTAATTTTCTTTTTAATGAGGCCAGCATGCTGGGGAAACCCCCTAGGTCATCCTGAGGAGCACTTGACAAGTCACGTCCGAGAGACTTAATTAAACCTGTGAAAACACAGCGGGGACGCGCTGGCCTCCGGCTGCCAGCCCACAGGGCAGCTCGCCTCCCCCGCAGACATGGTTCAGTGCGGGCCCTGAGCCTCCGCACGCCACGCCTTCGGCTCCTGCCCTGAGGCCCGACACCCTTTCCCTCCAGCCCGCCCCCTGTCCCCCTGCCCCAGCTGGCCTGATGCCCCTGCATCCCAGCCTCACCCCTACACTCCCAGGTGGGGCCCCATCAGCATCCTCTTGGTTTGTAAACTGTCTCTGCCCCCCACCCCCATCCCCAATCTCTTCCGAAGCCCCAGTGCCTGGTGCCCTGGGCTCTCCTTTGCGGGCCAAGGCAGAGTCTGGACTCGGAATGTACCAGGATGCAGGGGGAGGGGGGCAGAAGCAGCACAGGGAGCGCACAATCGAGCAGGGAGGTAGGTGGCCATGAGGGACTGTGGCGAAGCCCAGGAGCCACACCTCTGTATGTGAGCAGGGGCCAGTCGTGGCCAAAGTGGCCCGGGGACTGAATCCCTGCCACCACGAGGGAGCAGGTGGCTTGCCAGGGCTGAACATCCCAGGAAGGGGGCCGGGTGGTCTCCTCTGGGCGTCCCCTCCTCCCTGGACAGCAGCCCCTCACCCAGAGAACGGGGTTCTCTCGTCTTCCAGGCCAGCCCCTGAGCTCCTGGCGACCTCTCCAGGGAGTCTCTGACACAGACAGCTACCGGGGAAGTGCTTCGAGTGCAAGACTCACAGACAAGGAAACCACGCTGCCACCCCAGGGGGAGGGAGGGAGGAGGAGGGGCAGGGCGCAGGGGAGAATCGGTGGGCCATGCAGCACTGGGGAAACAGGCCGTCCGTGGCATCCAGATGCCCCACCTCCTGTCCCAGTGACAGGGTGGGACCAGGCTCAGGGACACATGTGGGCACGGGGGTGCTGAGGGGGTGCTGGGCCAGGTCACCAGGGGAGACCCTCCCTGTCTCTCAGTGAGGCTGCCCCTGCAGAAGCCAAGACCAGGGCACTCAGCCCTGGCCTTTCGTCCCCTCCCAATAAGAGGCTGCCGTTCAGGGACACACAATCCGGGGACACCAGAGAAATGTGGACACTGAAGATGTGATCTCAGAGTTGAGAGCATCTGGAGATGCAGTGTGCTCACACACCACTGGCAGAAACAGTGGCACAAGGTTTCTGGAAGGACCAGACGGACACCAGGCCACGAGCAAATGCACAAACATGTTCAGCGCAGCATTCTAACACGGGAAAAGTGGACGTGTCTGATGGGCATTTAGCACTCCCCTCTCTCAGTAATGAGAAAACAGGCAGACAGAAAACCCGTGGGGATGTAGCCAACCTGATGCCACCTTCACACACCTGGGACTTAACATTCCAGAGCACTCAGCCCCCAGTCAGCAGAATATGCATGTTTTCAGGTGCACCTTTGATCCAAGACAAACCATATAACGGGCTGTAAAGTGAGGGTCGAAACATGTAAAACAGATTCCGGGGAGACAGAGTATGCCCCTATTAACAATGGAATTCACATAGAAATTGATAGCAAAAGGACATCTGGAAAAATCGCTCATATCTAGGAACTAAGGAACACACTTCTCACTAACCATGGCTCAAAGGAGCAAAATGAAGACAAGAAAAATGTGAGGTAGGCAAAAATGAAAACAAAGCTTGTCAAGATTTGCAGGTGCCTGGACAGCCGTACTAACTCGCCCTGGACGCCTGCATTAGAGAGGAAGAAAGTTCGCACGTCGGTGACCTCAGCTTCTGCCTGGAGAAACTACAGCAGCAGGAACCAATCCAGTGGAAAGAGACGAAGGAAGAGGGGAAAATTGATAACACAGAAAACAGAAAAAAAAGTAGAGACAATCCATGAGACCAAAAGCTAATTCTTAGACTAGATCATAAAAGTGATAAATCTCTGGTCAGACTGATCAGGAAAGAGAAGAGACAAGACACTAATGACCAGTGTCGGGAGTGAGGAGGTGACACGACAGACCCTACAGACGTTAAAAGGGTTTCCAGGAACTGTTACAAACAACTTGATGGTAACAAATCTGACACTTTAGGTGAAATGAATAATTGTTTTTTGAAATGACCAAAGTTCACTCAAGCAGAAACATGTATTTTAGTAACAATATATCCATTAAACAAATTGAATTTGTGGTTGAAAACCTTCCCACCAACAAAACTCCAGGTCCAGATGGCTTCACTGATGCATTCAGCCCAACATGAAAGGAAGAGATAATACCCCCTATGCAGACTCTTCCAGAAAATGGAAGGAGAGGAAACATGACCCCACTGATTCTATGAAGCCACCACCTTGCCTCTGACACCAGACAAAGACGTTATAAGAAAACTACAGAGGGAGCCCAGCTGGTCCAGTCAGTAGAGCAGGTGACTCTTGATCTCAGGGTCATGAGTTTGACCTCCATGTTGGGTGGAGATGTGAAAAATAAATAAGCTTTAAGAAAAAGAAAACTTCAGATCAGTATGTCTCATGAATGTAAATATTACTATCCTTAACCCAAATTTTAACCAATCAGATCCAATCACATAAAGAAAGGATAATTCACCATGACTCGGTATGGCTTACCCTAGGCATGTTAGGTTGGTTTAACATTTGAAAAGTAATGTTAAACTAAAATAAAATTGTACATAGATGATCTCAGGAGATGCTAAAAACATACTTGACAAAACCCAACATCCACTCCCAAAACAAAACTCTGAGAAAGTCAGTAATAAAACAGTCTTCACCTTGATAAAGGGCATCTGTGAAAACCGAGAGGAAACTCTGAGTGCTTTCTTCCTTTGTGGGATCAGAAACAAGGCAAGGGTGCCACTCTTACCCCTTCTACCCAACACAGGTAAGTAAAAAAAGTCACAGAAGAGAAAGTAGAGAGATCTAGATTGGAGAGGAAGTTAAACTGTCTCTAGGTAACTTGATCCTCTACGCAGAAAAGCCCAACAGAGTCACAGAAACGTCACTGGAGCTCACCATTGAGTCTAGCGAAGTTGCAGACTAAAAGATCAACATATCAAAATAAACTATATCTTTACATCCTGGAGACAAACAGCTGGAGATTGAAATGTAAAGAACACCATTTACAGTAGGATCAAAAATATGAACTATTTAGGGACAGACCTGACAGTTCACGAACACCACAAAGCTGAGAAAAAGTGAGGAACTAAAACTGGGAGTGATATTCCGTGTTCATGGGCCCAAAGCCCCGATGTAGTGACGTGGTAATTCTCCTCATTTTGATGGATATTGTCGGTGTGTTCCCAGTCACAAATCCTGGAGTCTCTTTTGAAACAAATGTGACATGTTGATTCTGAAATTCCTTCAGGATGTAAGGGAACTAGAATAGTCAAAACAACTTTAAAAAGAAGAGAGTCAGGGGCACCTGGGGGCTCAGTTGATTAAGCATCTGATTCTTGATTTCGGCTCAAGTCAGGATCTCATGGTTTGTGAGATCGAGCGCCATGTCAGGCTCTGCCTCTCTCATGTGTGCATGCGCTCGGGCGCTCTCTCTCTCTCTCTCAAAATAAATACAATAAACTTTAAAGAAAAGAGAGAGTCAGAGGACTAACACCTGTGGTTTCAGGACTTACTGTAAAGCTCCGTAACCAAGACATCGGGCTATGGGCATGAAGACAGAGGAGACAGGCCAGCGCCCAGAGAGACCCGCACGCATGTGGACAGCTGACCTTTGACAAAAAAATAATCCACTGGTGAAAGGAAAGTTTCCAAAAACGATCCTGGAACACCTGGCCACCCATGTGGAAACAGAGGTCCATAGCAGGAGGGAGGGAAGGAGGGGAGGGTCCCAGGGCCATGAGTGAGGGGCACAGGGAAGCTTCTGGTGGGGACGGATATGCCCAGGTTCTGACTGTGGTGACGACCGTATCAATGATGCGTGTGTTGGAACTTACCAGGCTGGACTCTTTCAATGTGTGCAACTCACTGCAGGTCAAAACTTGCCTCCGAGAGCCTATGTGGTCTGTCCTCCATTCACCCTCTGACCTTAATTCTGAAATCTCTGTCCTTGCTCACGGAGGACTCTTTGCCAGTTTTTGGCCAAGTTCTTACCTGAAGGACTGCATACGCTGTTCCTGATGCCTGGAATGCTTCTCTCCAGGGTCTGCTCGGCTCTGTCTCGGCAGTGCAGACTCCTTAGCCTCGGCAACAACTCCGAGGCTTTCCCTGAGCACGCGGTTTCCAATCAGCAGCGTCCGCCATTCTCTCTCACACACACACCCACACACACACACAAGTCCTGGCCCGCTTTGCTCCTTCATTCTCACCCACGGCACCTGTAAACCTTCTACAGATGATATTCAGTCTTCTGCACCCCGCCCCCCACACTTCCGCAAGGACGGTGCTCCATCCCACTTGCTCCTGCTGCACCCCAACCTTGGAACAGGGCTTGTCACTGTTTAGGCACTCAGCACACCTGCTGTGCAAAGGGACAAAGTAGCCAGTAAGCCCTCCCCAGCTGGGATCTCTAAAGATCCATCCTGATTCAGCAGGACCTCCTCGGATAGACAAGGATGAAGTGTAGTCAGTACAGCGCCCTCCCCTCAGCGCGAAGGAGGCTCCGCATTTTCCCCTGGACTGTGCTGGGGGGACCCCGGCGGTGCCTCCCCTGGAGGCCTCAGGACACCTTGCCAGCAGAGCAGGTGCGTCTCCACCTGCAGCAGCCCCCTCTGTGCCCTGAGCTCTACTGCGGCCTCTTCCTGTGTGACCCGGAAGCAGACCCTGCCCCTCATCCCAGCCCCCCTTGACCCTACCCCTCATCCCGGCCCACCTTGACCTTGCCCCTCATCCCAGACCCCCTTGACCCTGCCCCTCATCCCAGCCCCTCTTGACCCTGCCCCTCATCCCCTCCCACCTTGACCCTGCCCTTCATCCCCGCCCCCCTTGACCCTGCCCCTCATCCCAGCCCCCCTTGACCCTGCCCCTCATCCCAGCCCCTCTTGACCCTGCCCCTCATCCCCACCCACCTTGACCCTGCCCCTCATCCCACCCCCCCTTATACTCTCCCCAAGCTGTTAGCTCCGAAACGGGGGACGTGAGAGGTAAGTGGACAGGGAACGATTTATCCTTACTGCCAGTTCTGCTGATTAAAAATGAGGCAGAGAAGTTTAACGAATCCGAGAAGTCTTCTGGCTTACTTTTGATTCATTTCAAGTCAAATTGTATGCTCTCTCCCTACAAACTCTGAAGATTAGCAAGAGGAAATGGAATCTAAAGAAGGAATTCCCACAGTCAGGTAAAAATCCACTTCCTAATTTTTACCTCAATTCCAAGTTCAGTTAACACCAGACTAGAACCTGAAAACTGGCATGTCTCTGCACAGAGATGTTCAAGATACATGAGTAAATTAAGCAGGTTACAGAATGAACACAGAGATGATTTCAGTTATATCAAATTATGCATACACAAAAGAACATACTGAAAATTGTTCATTATAGCGGTTAACCTTAAAAATAAAACTGCCAGTTATTCCACCAGCAGAAATGGTCTCATTCGGGACTAGCAGAGACACAACTCAGGACAAGCAGGCTATGGCAACACCACAGGCAATTCCCAAGAGCAAAGAGGCGACTCTTTTAGGGGGAGGCAAAGATGGGGAAGCTATCAGTCCACCAGAGCAGAGAGTAAGCTGGGAATTCTAAGCATAGTGGGTTCTCATTGGCTGGGCCGTGCCTGTTTCTCATTGGCTGAGCCATGCCTGTCTCTCATTGGCTGGGCCATGACTGTCTCTCATTGGCTGGGCCATGCCTGTCTCTCAATGGCTGGGCCATGCCTGTCTCTCATTGGCTGGGCCATGCCTGTCTCTCATTGGCTGGGCCGTGCCTGTCTCTCATTGGCTGGGCTGTGCCTGTCTCTCATTGGCCGAGCTGTAATTCTCGGGGTAGGAAGAAGCCATCCCTCCTGCTGCGGGGAGAGTAGAGTGTACCCACAGGGGTTCCCTTCCCGTGGGGCTACAGTGGTCGTCAGCCAGCGCTGAGCCCAACGGCCGTGGCTGCTGGACTCCTTACACTCTTCTAAATGAGGTTTTCCTTTATTAATTTTCACATAGATGTGGGGGGGACTGTGGAGGACTTGCACTGTTCTACATTATACATTTCCGGAAAGTGTGAACATTTTTCATCAGGCACACATTTAGCATCACTGAATGAATAATAACGGTATTTCCGTTGGGGGGGGGGGCTGGGTGGGACACAGCAAAACGAAGGAAGGAAACATTTGCAGTTATTCTGGACCTTCTAAATATTCCAAGTAGGCAGCTCATAAGAATAAATGAAGAACTAGAAGATTGCTGTTTTTGCTTCTAAAACCCCTTTGTTATTTTAAGAATGCTTAAAAAATACATATTGAAATCATGTCACTTTCCTCTAAAGCCCCCATTTGGTACGCATTCCTTCCCTCTTGGCAAGCGCTAGTTTGCATTTGGCTCACCAGCAGACGAGCATGTGTGTCAAAGATAAACTTGGGATCAGGAAAAAAGCCTGTTGCCTTTGCAAGGGGCCCCAGGAGAAAAGAGTAAAAATGACAGAGCATCTCTGTGCTGCAGGGATGTTTTGCTTAATGCAAGTTGTCCTCCTAAGCGAAGCCTGAGCTGGGGGCAGAGCGCACAGGCCAGTAGACGGCGGTGTGCAGAAAATTCCCGGAAGCCCCGTGAACCTGAACACTTCTGTGCAGTAATGCTTGAAATCCTACCGTGGACGCCTCACTCGGGTAAACAAGAGAACACTGTCCCAGAAGGGCTGGCACATTCAGCCACCAGAGTCCCATTAGCTCATTTTCCTAAGGTTCGGGGGACCTGGGGAAGTAATTTGAAGCCGTGGGTACCGCTCCACGTGATTGCTGCAAGAAGGTCGCCAATTCCGGGCAATGGTGGGAACGACAGGCCACCCTGGGCCCGCGGGACCCGACGGGCACGCGTGGAGGTGGGGGCAGGGCGGCCTCACTCTTGGCGGGATCTCCTAACCTCATGGTCGCTGGGTTTCTGGCTGGGTCCCATTTCATGCCCATCTTCGTATTAATGTTTTTAAGAAGTTCAGAAACAATGATTGGCTCCTGCTATTTATAAAACGAAGTCAAAATTCCCCAGCCCAGCACGCTCTCGTTTGCAGCCTCGCTAACCGTGGTCCCCAGACCCCCACCCTCGGGCACCTGGCCTAGGGCTGGAGTCAATTCCGGCCTGCCCCTCCTGGCTGGACATACCCCTTTACACAACCAGCCTCCCTTACATGTGTTACAAACCTGAAGGGACCCGCCGTGAGTCTCACCCTGGCACGGCCCCGCCCCTTGAGTGTGGCCGGAAGAAGGACCTGCTTCCCGCGGTTGTGAGAAGGCCCCCACGGCAGGCGGCCATTCCCGTGAGTGTGTGATGTGAGACTCAGGCATCGCAGGCCGGAGGAAGACGGTGTCCTGAAGGCCTGGGAGAAGCAGCACCGTGAATTCTTCAGCCACAAGGAAGCGAATCCCGCCATCAGCCTGTGTGAGCTGGACAGACAACCTTCCGCTGGTGGGAGCAGCGCCCCGCTGGTACTTTGGTTCCAATCCAGTGAAACCCTGAGCAGATGGCCGGCCGGCTGAGCTGTGCCCGAACGTGGGACCCGCAGAAACGGAGAGGCGCCGAACGGGGTTGCTTTGAGCTGCTGTGCTGGTGGGAATCCCGTGCAGCCTGGAGACGAGCACCTACGGTCGTCCACTCGTGAGGCTTTCGGTGCCCGACCACGCAGATCGCGTGCCTCCCCGTCCCGTGTCCGGGCTCGGGTCGCTGGGAACCCCGGCGAAGGCGTGGGGACTCACGCTCCCGCCGGGGACTTGGCACAGGAAGGGCCCGACTAGGTTTGCTTGAGATGCAAACGGGGTGCTGAGGATGAACCTGGGTAGTGCTTGCAGAGCAGAATGGCCTTCCCCGTCCTTTCAGGAAGGCTTTCCACCTGCGACTCCGCGCACCCGGAGCCCGGCTGGGCCGCCGGCACGTCCTCGTGGGTCCAGGGGCCAGGCGCGATCGGAGGACAGCCGCCGGGGGCGCTCGCCCTTGGCCGGATAAAAAGGGGCTGCTTATCCCACCGCACTACCGACGGGAGCACGCTTTCCCTCCCACCACCGGCAGGGGGAGCCGGTGAGGGACTCTCGCGGCCTCACTCCAGGAACCGCCACCAAACCCCCGGCAGCGCCCAGACTTCACTCGATCAGAGTTCAGCCTTTATTCTCTCAACCAAAACTAGGTGAATGAAAATGTGTGAGAAAATACGTGAGTCACCTTTTTCACGATTAACTTCGTTACATAAACAAACATCTACATCAGCCCCGAAAATTAGATTCCCACTTGACTCAATAACGCAGACTGAGTAAAACATCAAATCAAATCTTGATTTCATAAACAGCTCTATAATCACATTTTATTTATTTATTTTTACATTTATTTATTTTTGAGAGACAGAGAGAGAGACAATGTGAGCAGAGGAGGGGCAGAGAGGAAGACACAGAATCGGAAGCCGCTCCAGACTCTGAGCGAGCTGTCAGCACAGAGCCCGACACAGGGCTCGAACCCAGGACTGTGAGATCATGACCTGAGCCAAAGTCAGACACTTAAGTGACTGAGCCCCCCAGACACCCCTATAATCACATTTTAACCACTCACCGCTTGAGACTAAAGAAAACTAAGAGCTCTGTCTCTGCAGAAATTCTGTCAGGTCCCCGAGGTCCTGCCCGGAGCCGGGAAGTCGCTGGCGGACCCAGCCTGACCACGCGCTCCGAGCCCACGGGCTCCTCGGAGGGAGCAGAGCTTTGCTGAGGAAGGTGACCTCTGTCCTGCTCACGGGGACGGGGGCAGGTGTGGACAGACACCGTGTGTGCTGACCGTCCTGGCCACTCTTCCGGTCAAGTCCGGAGTCAGCAGCCTGAGCGCAGGGCCTCGGGGCCGCGTGATCTGCCGTCAGGCAGTTTCCCTGCACACTTCTGAAAGCGACAGGGGACTCTCCGCGGCGGTGCCAGGCGGCCTCGGGAGGCCGGGATGCTCGGTCGCCCTTCCCCCGCCAGCTGAGAGACCCACCTCCGCGCCTCTGCCTGTGACCGCTTGTCACGGCCATGTGAGCAGCCGCGCCCAGGCCTGGCATCGGCGCTGGCGCGGAGAGACCCAGAACCCCGTGTGGGAGGCGGTCAGTCAGCCCTGGAGGCGGTGCAGGATGTGACTCGCCAGGCAGAGGGTCCCCGGTGCTGACACGTCCTTGCCCGCAGGCAGCGCTCCGTCTTTCCAGGCCGCCGGGCCCACACGATGGAGTGCCCGGCCAGGCAGGTGACGGGCGGGCGAGGCCCCAGGGGAGCGCAGGCTGGATCAGCCTGTTCCGGCGGCCGCAGCTCACTGAGGCAGGGGGACCCGGGAGGGCATCAGGGTCTCTCCAGAGCAGGAAGGGACCTGGGCAGGTCAGGGGAGTTTGAGCCTGGGGCCGGGAGGTCCCGAGGTATCACCAGCACCAGGGCTGGTCACAGCCGAGTCCTAGCCCGGTGGCCTGAGGGCAGGGGTGAGGCAGCAGTCCTCAGGGAGGAGAGAGAGCAGGCACAGAGGGGTGGAGGGCAGGGGTCTGGGGGAGGGGCGGGGGCAGGAGCTGTGAGCCTGCTAACTTTCCTGTCCCCACGAGGTCTGGCTGAGAGTCTCCTTTCGGGACCTGAGGACCATCGGGACCCCTGGGCTCCTCCAGCAAACGTCCTGCGTTCCCAAGTTCCTTCGGGAGGCCCTCTGCCTTGCAGCAGCAGGTCCTAAGCCCTGCAGCCTCCTCATGCCAGGACGGCTGACATCTCTACGGGGTGCGCGGGGTCCGGGCACCCCACCTGGGGGCAGGTGAAGACAGCCTCAGTGGCGTCAGCCAACCTGCCTGAGGTCTCACCGCTGACTGGCGGAGAAACCTGGGCTCCGGCTCTGATGCAGCCACGTGTCTAGAGAGGCGCCCACGCCCCGACCACGGTGGGCCACGCCC
>NC_043702.1:1162080-1168457 GCF_006229205.1 Suricata suricatta
GGGGGGGGGGGGGGGGGGGGGGGGGGGGGGGGGGGGGGGGGGGGGGGGGGGGGGAGGATGTGGCAGGCCCATTGTTCCTTGAGCTGAGTGAGGGCAGTGTGGTACTGAAGTCTCTGTCCCATCCTGTCCCCGCGAGGCCCTCCCCGGGGACAGGCAGATGACAGTCTGCAGACTATGCACTTTACAGAACGCCTGCCTGCGGGCGGAAGGACCGGGGGTGGGCCCTGAGCCACCTCAGAGCGTGGGCAGGGACTGTGGTGCGGGAGTGGCTGCCTGGCCTGGTATGGCTGCCACCAGCACGTGCGCAATGTCCACCCCCGGGGGTGCTGAGCGCCCACAGGCAGGGCAGCGACGCAGCTGGTGGGAGTGGAGGCCACTTCCCAGACGTCTGCGGGGGCGGGTCTAGCAGAGGCTGGCCAGCAGGGGTGAGGAGGGGGCAGCAGAGGGGCGCCCGGTCTGCGAGAAGTTGGGAGACACCAGCCAAGGCCAAGGGCCACCTCCATGCTCACTGAGATAGGCCCGTGGGGCAGTGACCGCCAGCAGCTGGGGCGGCCAGCAGCACTTCCTCCCGTGGCTGGGGCGGGGGTCCTGCCAGCGACAGCGGGGGGTGGCGGAATCTCCTCCCCCAAGCGCTAGCAGGTGGCTGTCTTTGTGCTGCTTTGGGGCCAGGCTGGGGATTCCAGGACCCGCCATGTTGAGGCTCCTAATTGCAGGAGAGGGACCCAGGCCGGGCAGTTTCTCTGCGGCCTGAAATAGATCCATTGTTCAGCCCTATTCATTGCCGCATAAAAGCCGGATTTATGGGAACCGGGGCTCGGCATGTTTCTCAGCCCGGCTGAGGCGTCTGGGCAGCCCGGCCCCATCCCGCCGCGCTCGGGGGCTCCTCGGGCTCTCTTGTCTTTGAGGGGCTCCGCTGGGTGCCGGGCACCAGCCATCCTGTCCCCCTGGCCGGCCGCCCGCCTGGCCTCCTCCCTCTGACTTTTCGGCTCTTTCTTCCCTGACGTGGGTGGAAACAGGTTGACAAAAGCAGGTTTCCCCTTTCCCTTCTAGCTGGTTGCCCCAGATCCGCTGCTCATCCAAGAAGCAGGGAGTGTGAGCCCGGGAGCGGGGGCTCGTGCTGGGCTGACAACGGCACCTCGGAATCAAAGGGCTGGAATCGCCTTTGAAACGCTCGCTAAATCTGTCTGCTTGGATGGCTGGGAGGCAGTCCGAGGACCTTGAAACAGAACCTGGCCTCCCACTTTGCTCCCAGGGCGAGCCCCCCCCCCACTCCAAAGCAGACCACATAACGGGCACACGGTGCAAACAAAGGAATAGTTTTAAGGTAAAAACAAAAAAAGAAAAATGATGATACCCCAGCTCCTACCCTCCATTTCCTTTCTCGGAGCACATGCTCAGGACTGCTGGCCTGGTGTGGACACACATCCCCACCACCCCCGGCCCCTCCCTGCCCGGCCCGGTGCCCTCCGGCCCCTCCCTGCCCGGCCAGGCGCCCTGTGTCCCCTCCCTGCCCGGCCCGGCGCCCTCTGTCCCCTCCCTGCCCGGCCAGGCGCCCTGTGTCCCCTCCCTGCCCGGCCCGGTGCCCTCCGGCCCCTCCCTGCCCGGCCAGGCGCCCTGTGTCCCCTCCCTGCCCGGCCAGGCGCCCTGTGCCCCTCCCTGCCCGGCCCGGTGCCGTGTGCCACCACGGTGCTGTCTCTCCAGCTCCAGAATCAGACCAGGCCACACGCGTTCACGCCTGACTGCGTCTTCGCAGCGAACGGTAGGTTCCGGACACCTGCCAGGTCTCCGTGTATCAGGGTCACTTACTCTTCCCGGCAGCTGATGACACGGAGGCCTGGGGCTTCTCACCCGCACACGGCGGACACGGGTGCACGACTCCCTGGGGTGGGGTGGTTCGCAGCCCCCCAGCCTCCGCCCCTAGACCCGAGTCCACACGGCCCACGGTGTCTCCAGACCGTGCTGCGTCCCCAGGAGCAAGCCCTCGGGAACCGGGCTCTTGCTCTGCGGCCCCCCCGGAGCCGCCTTCACTCAGCACTTGTGCTGACGGACGGTGAGGCTGCTCAGGGCCCCACACAGCGACGCAGGAAACATCTCCAGGTGCATCTTACCTGCACGGCTTTGCTCTGTCTGACCGGCTCTCCAGTCGGGACCCCCTCCCAGGCAGCCTGGATTCAGGCAGTGTGGACGTGAGGACGTGTGTGAGCCGGCCCCAGAGCTGGGGGCCCAGCGCCGTGCGCAGGTGCTCACGCGGTTCTGCGAGTTTTACCAAAAACAAAAACCAGACCGTGATATTCTACCAACGAGTTAAGCCCGTGTCCTTGATCTGCTGCCCGTGTGCACGCGGTGGGCCAGCCGTGGGCACCTGGGGACAGCAGAGGGGACCGTCAGTGAGGGTCTTGTGGGACATGTGTATGAGGCCTGCAGTCGCTTCCATGCAGAGATGCATCTCCATCCTTGTCCTCAGGTGGGCAAGCGGTGGTCCTGTCACCACCTTGCTGGCTCGCGGGGTGGTGACCGAAAGGGGCAGGGCAGGGGTCACGTCACATCCCGCAGGGTGAGCGAGGAGAGGAGGAGAGGCCCCCCCAGAGGATCGTTCGACATGATCGATGCCCTTCTCACCGACACTGTCTCGTGCCGCGGGGGCCCCCGTTCACCTCCTGGGCCAGCCTGCGGGGGCCGGAGGGCACCCCGAGAGCTGCCTGCCATCATTCTGGGTGTGTCTGTGATGGCGAATCTGTGAGCTCTCACACAGTCTGCCCCTTCCACATCTGAGGACCCTCGTGAGGACGCGGGCCCCCCACGGACTCCCCGGACCACGTCCCCTCTCGTGAGCTGGGGGTCAGACGTTATTGGGGCTGCGATCCTGCCCCTCGAAGGCGCAGCTCTGCCCTGAGCGTGATTCAGATCCAGAGACAGAAAGAGGCTTCCTGTGCACTGTCTCAGGGACACCGGAAACACCTCTGGAGATGAGGGTGCCCAAGGGGCGGGACACGCTGCGGGTGCCCCCCTCCCGGGGTCGCTGCCTCCGCACCCCTGCCTGCCCCTGGCTGGGGGCTGGGCCTCCCGGTAACATCGCAGAGCCCGTGACGGGCCGCAGGGGCGCTCGGGGCCGGCAGCCTTCACGTCCTCGGTGGGCTCTTCTGCATCCTCCTCCCTTTCCGCCTGGGTCTCTTGCCCTCACTGCAGGCAGACAGATGGACTGACGGAGGCCAAGCCGCCGCCCCTGAGCAGGAGCCAGGCAGGTGGCTATGAGGCGGCCCCGCGGCTCAGGCCACGCAGCCCCTCCAGGGCGCCTGTGGGCCGCAGAGCCAGACACTGAGGTCCTCCTGGCGCTCGGTGCAGCGGGGGAGGCTCCTGGAGGAAGGTCCTGGGTCTGGGGGTGGGCCCCTGCCAGCCCAGAGGGTGCGGGAGGGAGGGGGGAAGAGCAGGGCCAGTGGGGGGAGGATCCTGAGGGAGGAGCAATGGGCGGGAGCTGGTGTGCAGAGCCGGGAGACAGGGGGGTTGGGGACAGCTCGGGGCCGGCAGCGGGAGGCGGTGAGCGTTGTTTTGGGACATGGGGAGTGGCCGTGCCGGGGGCTCTGGGCTGGGGGCAGTGAAGGGCCGGGCTGGGTGTGAGCCATGCCCCCCCCCATGAGGGACGGAAGGTTCCGGCAGGTGCAGGAGGTGGGGCCCCAGGGGCTTCTCCGCCAGTCAGTCCAGATCCCAGATGGGCCACCTGGAGAAGGGGCTGGGCTCCTCCTTGAGGCTGAGGGTTCCCCAGGCCGAAGCACCTCTTCTTTCCCAACCATGCCCCCTTCCGGGGGAGGCCCCGTGACCCCAACATGCGCCCCCTTCTGGGGGAGGCTCCGTGGCTCAGTGACGCCCACTTGGCCACAGCAAGTCGGCCTTCCGGAACCTGACTTAGCGAACTTGTGGCTGACGGCCTCATTCTTGACCTCCGAGCCTGGCCTTCCTTCTGGAGTGACTAGACGCAGGTGAAGAGGGGCCTGGGGTAGGGCGTCCATGCCTCGAGGCCCCGTGTGCCCAGGCCCACCCCAGGGGCTCTGTGCAGCTGCTCTGATGCGAGTCGCAGCCGGTCAACCCCGGGGTCCAGGCCGGGAGGACGGAGAGGGGCTGCTGGGGGCAGAGCCGGGCCTGGACAAGCTCCAGGACGAGCAGGGAGGGGGCAGCAGGGGCGGGAAGGGGTTTGCAGAGACGGCTCCTGGGGGTTAGGGTAGAAGGTTTGGGGCAGAGGGAAGGACCTGGAGCCGGGAGACCTGGGGTTTGTGGGGGGGGGCAGCCTCAAAGACGGGGCTGAGCAGGGTCGGTGGAGGACAGCACTGTGGCCGGGCCACGCCCCTGCCTGGCCCTGGGGCAGCCATGCCCCCTGGAGGCTTCTGCAGGAGCAGAGGACCAAGCAGGGATCGGGAAGACAGTACCTCCCTGTTGGGGTCGAACTGTGTCCCCAGGAAGATGTGGTGAAGCCCACGCCCCCGCACCAGGATGTACGGGGAACAGGGCTGCTGCAGACGTGACAGGTCACAGGGAGACAAGGTCCTGCAGGAGTAAGGTGGCCCTGACTTCAAGCCAAGGGACCCCCGGAGCCAGCGGGAGGTGGGAGGCGTGGGAGGACCCTCCCCCAAGTCCCCAGGAGGAAGCCGGGCACGCCCACACCTTGATTTGGGTTTCTGACCTCAGAGCTGCAAGGGAGTTCACTGCTGTCGCCCCAGGTTTCTGGTGCCGCATCATGGTGGCCCCAGGACACTTCCTGTCCCCAGTTTGCCCGTGTGCAAGGGGACTTTATGGCCAAATTCTAGCCTCTGGGCCCACTGCGGCCCCAGGGCGGCCATGGTCTTCCCCAGTGCCGTGCTGCTCCCTGGGGCACAAGGCCACACTTCGATGTAGCCAGGAAGACCCCTCCTCCCAGCTCTGGCTCTCTCCTCCAGGAAGTCCCCCGGGCTGCCCCCACCGAAGGCAGCCACTTAGCATCAAAATGAGCAGGCCTGGATTAGGGCGTCCTGAGTGAGACCGGAAAGTCTCCACCAACACAAACAAATGAGCTCACGGCAAGTCTGAAGAGAGACGGGATACACACGCTATTTCCAAGAATCTTCCCCAAAATATGTATTAATGGCCCAGGACGTTTTACAGTTACTTAGCAACACGGCAGCACAGTAACGCCACAGTTTGGAAGCGAGGTGGCCGGCGACGCGGTCACGCATCGGAGGGAACACCTTCCGTGAGGGGCACACGGTCGCCAGGCGGGTCGGGTGCAGCGGGAAGGCCAGAGCCGCCCGGGAGCCGCCTGCCCCTCGCGGTGCCGGGACCCCACGTGCTGGAGCCCACACGAGGGTGGCCGTGAATGCACGGGCCTGGTGAGTGTCACTGCCGGTAAAGCCAAAGATGAGAAGCTCTTTCAGACGGAGGGACTCAGGGGACGTGACAGCTGAATGTGACTCCCGAGTTTTACTGGCTTCTTTGGCTGGAGGGAGCCTTTAAGGACAGCAGCAAACGGAATCGTGGAAATCTGGGCAGCAGCAATGTGCCACCGTCAGTGCCCTAACTGGGCCGGCTCCCGGGCGGGGCCGGCAGGCAGGGGGAGGGGGCGTGTGAGGGCGCGGGCGGACAGGCCAACACACGGCGAGGGCCGGAGGTGCAAGGTAGTGAGAAAACGCCGTTTTCTCTAAACTACAGTAAAGCGACCCAGGAGCGGGACTGCAAGTCGGGGGCTGGGCGCCTGGGCTTCTGTGTCCCCGCTGCGCGGTGGGAGGCAGGCCGGGCCCTCCAGGGTCTTCGGGGTCTTCGCCGCCCCGGGCCGACCCCTTCCCGCTCCACCGGCAGACACCTTCTGCCTCTGCGGGGGGCTCCGGTCACAAGCTCGCCGCCTGCAGCCCCGGGCAGACCCAGGTCTAGGAGCCGGCGCCGCCCCGAGTGTCATGACGCGTCAGTCCAGTGGGGGGAGGCGCCCGAAATCCACGCGGCAGGCGGTCCGTGGAAGGGAGGGGTCCGTGTTAACACGGCCGGGTGGCTTCTCAGATGCCTGTCGCTTCAGGCAGCCGTGACTCTGGAGAGGTCATCAGTGATGATGCCTCAGGTCCGTGCTTTTAAACCAGTGCCGCCAAATCGAACAATTTCCTGCCCTTCTCAATTCATGACCTTGAGCTCAAAACTGTGCCCCCCACCCCGTCAAGGATGGCCAGCAGGGGCTGTGACACATAATCCCCCCCGCCAGCCCCCAGGGCAGTTCCTCTGATGAGGTGAGGACATGTGGCTCAGGCCCGGTCAGGGGGCAGCAGAGGGCGGAGGGCCGCTGGCAGGGCGGGGGCGCCGTGGTCGGGGCGTGGCACCGTGGTCGGGGCGTGGACTGCCATGGTCGGGGCGTGGGCGCCGTGGTTGGG
>NC_043702.1:1168557-1178592 GCF_006229205.1 Suricata suricatta
GCTGGCCCACTGCACCCCGCGAGCTGGGCTGAGATCCCGCCGGGAGGCAGGCCCAACCCAGGTCCCCAACCGGAGAAGGGCTGGAAGGAAGCCGAGGGCTGTCTCCTGGTGGGAGGAGGCGTCCAGGGAGCGGGGCTTGGTGAGCTCGGGTTTGCGCGGGCCTCCCGGAGTGGCAGGGGGACAGCGGGGCACAGCGTCATCCTGCGGGGCCTCTCACCCTCCTTGTTTCTTGTTTACGAAGCAGGACCCGTGTGTGGGGCCCCGGAGCCTGGGGGACACAGGCCGCCCCCCTCCCTCCGAGGTCCTGGGTCCCAGGACGCAGGGGCCCTGGCGCGCCCCGTGCACGCCCCCCGCGAGCCTCACGTGCTGCCTCCCAGACCACACCTGCCAGCCTTTCCTTTCCCGGGGGCGGGGCTGGTCCAGGGAGCCTGGGGGTGAGAGGCCGCGGGCCCCGAGTCCTCTCTGGGTGCAGAAACACAGACCCGCCCGAGGAAAGAGGGGTCTGTGCCCTTGGGTGGGCTTCCTGCGCCAGAAACAGAGGCACCGGCACAGGGCGGCCTCAGGCATAGGCACGTCCTGCCCTGACTCGGGGGCGGCCTGGCGGGTGCGGAAGGCGGGTACGGACGATGGGGCACCAGCTGTGCGTCAGACCCGCTCACGCCCCTCGCTGCTCCCGCACGGGCCCCCCAGCAGGGCCAGCTTGCTGAGATCCACGTGCAAAACCCAGGACACCACCGTCACCTGGCCAGCCTGTGGTCAGGCGTCACTGTCCCCTCCAGGCCTGTCCCCTGCACAACCGCCGGGCCTGCTCCCTCCACCCCAGAGTCCCTGTGGCCCCCCACTGTCCCCACAGCTTCTATAGTCCACCGTCCCCACCATCCCCACTGTCCCCACCGTCCCCCACTGTCCCCACTGCCCCCACAGCCCCATCCCCTACCAGGCCCAGGAGAATTGGGACACACTCCCACGGGCCAAGAACAGACCCCCCCCCACCCCCAGCCCCTCCTGCTGGACATCTGGGCTGAGGGGGCCTGGGTTTCCAGGAAGTGGGTGCTGCCGGCTGACACAGAGCCAGAGCGGATGCTCTAGTGGGCCCCCGGGATCACGTGGGCATCGGGGATGCTTGGAGGACTGCTCGTGCAGGTGCCCCTCCCTCGTGCCCGGTGCTGCCGGAACCCGTGCTTACTGCCAGCTTGCAGACTCAGACTCTGGACGGAAGGGCTGGCGTCAGGCCCAGAACCCGGAAGAACACCACTGTGGCATTTTCTCCCAGGATCCGCTGCCAGGCTGCCACCCCCTGCCCGTGCCCACGTCTGGATGGGGGCCTGTGTGCCCGCCTGGCTCTCACAGTCTGCGGCCAGGCAGACCCAGAATGCATAGCTGGACCACTTTAAACTCGAGCAGCATCCTGCTGCGGCAGCAGCGGGGCAGAGCCCCTGGGCCAGGGTGGACCTCCAGCCTGCGCCCTGGGCCCTCAGCACACGCGGGGGTGGGTGCCAGTCCCCAGGGTGGGCCCTAGGGTGCTGTCTGGGCAGGCCCCCCGGAGGCTCCAGGCCCTGCAACCCCTGCCCTGGGAAGACCCGCCACCTCCGGGAGCACATCCGCAATGGGGAAGTGGGGTGGGCAGGCCAGCCTTCTGACCGGGACCTGAAAGGGGATGGATGTGCACATGGTTCAGGGTGTGTGACGGCCCGGGGGAGGGGGAGTCTGACCCTCCTGCAGGGGCCATCCCCCTCCCCGGCCTCCACTTTGCTGTGGTCTCCGGCACGTCCCTGATTTGGAAAGCCTCAGTCCCCTCCCCCAGACAGTGCAGCGGGGAGGGGAGCTCCGAACCCACCAGGAGCAAGGATGTGGGTGGGCAGTCCCTGAGGGGGCCGGGCACAGAGCACCCACCCAGAGAGGTTTGCTGTGAGGACGAAGCAGGCTCCAGGCACGGGATCGTCCGAGTAAGCGTCTCCCTGTTCATTGCACAACAAGGGGAGGAATGTGCACTGGGCTCATGCCTTCCGGTTCGCGGGGCACCGTGGTCGGCCTTCCTCGAGAGTGTAGACCAGGTCTGGCTCCGTGTCCTGGGGGGACACCTGAGGCACGAGGACTGAGGAGTACGTGGTCCTGGGGCGGCTCCAAGCCCCTCACTCCTGCCCCACAGACGCAGCGTCGGCCACAGGACGAGCTCCAGGCCTCAGCCAGCCCTGGATGCCCGCTGGGCCCCTGGGTCAGGGGACTCAGCCCCAGGGGCCGGCCCCCAGCCAGCGGAGACAGAGGACATGCCGTGGTCTGCCTTTCCCCGCCAGGCCTCCCTCGGGCTCCCTGCCCCTGCCCCCGCGCAGAGCACCCCTGCGCACCACGCTCATGCACGCACACACTGAGCTGGCATGGATTAGGTCTTGGGGTGCTGGGGCATGACCCTTGCAAGCTCTCAGCACCCTGGAGGGAGAAGGATGGATGGGGAGCCCCAGGTTCTGCATCTCCAAATATTCTCCCAGGCGGGACTGGGACCCCCAACCCGGTCTCTCTCCTTCCCTCCAGCCAGGACCACAGGGCGGGATTCTCACACCACCATGGTGCTGAGGCCTTGGGCGGCCCTCCTGGGGAGTCCTTCCAGAAGGAAGACTCTGGTGGGGGCTTTGGGGGCCCGGGGGTGCCGAGCATCCAGAGTGGGCAGGTCCTGGGACCTGGGCACCTGCGGCAACTCGCCTCTAAGGCCAGTGCTCCCCTGTCCCAAATCCTGGCCCCATCCTGGCCCCAAGCCTGGCGGGGGTGGGGGCCTCTGCTAGCCATGTTGCACCCCACCTCTCCAGCCGCATCGAGTTCTCTCTGAGCGGCCCCACCGGGCTGGCTGTGGAGACACTGGGTGTGCTGAGCCAGGAGCCTCGCTGACCCGGGGAGATCAGCCCACCTGCCCGTCGGGGCCAGGACCAGACCCTGCAGCTCCAGGAGGAAGGGTCCTGGGAAAGACATGCTCCCCCGCCAGGCCTGGAGCCCCCTCCCCGCAGCCCGTGCCCCCCTCCCCGCAGCCCGTGCCCCCTCTCCCCTAGCCCATGCCCCTTCCCCGCAGCCCGTGCCCCCTCCCCCCAGCCTGGCCGGGAGCAGCATATGTGGGATCACCAGACTCAGCAATAACAATATAGTTTTCCCAGTTAGATTAGAATTTCAAATAATCAATGAATACGTTTCAGCATTGAGTCCTGTATTTTACGAGTCCGCCCTAGAATCCTGATGGGCCCCACTGCCTGGCCTCAGGCCACCGCAGGCCAAGGTGTCCCGGCCTCAGGGGAAGCCCTCTCACGGACCAAACTGGGACCCGATCAGAAGTTCTCACAAATCAGCTAAAGGAAAAGATGAGTTTTACAAAGAATCGTGTGGACCTTACACGTTTCAGCTTTCAAATCTAACCGGCCCCGTCTGGGCCCATCCATCCTCTGGTCCCTGCGCCTTCCTGCGGCTGCGAGGATTCCAGCGGCGACGGCGCCCCCTGGCGCCCACTGCCGGGATGTGCCGGCCAAGATTTCAGGTGCGGGTTTTCCCAGAGGCGGGAGCTGAAGGCAGGTCCCAGGGGCTTGTGAGGGTTTGGGTCCAATCTCAGCATCGCCCAGGTCACAACTAACGGGGCAGTAATTTCCGGCAGTGTCCACCTTGAGTGGGCCTTTCCAAGGCAAATTTGTTTTCATCCACAAAACTCTTCATGTTCATTAGATTCTGTGATATTTAATCCTTTTCTCAAAACGACATGTACAGTCAGAAACTGTGGATCTGGGGACAAATCAGGTGAGTGTGAGAGGGTCCCCTCATCTTGCAGGTGCAGAGGGGCTGATGCTTCCCGAGGGGACAGGACCGGCCAGCGGGTTTTGCGGATGGAGAGCGGCACCCACAGCCAGGCGCTGGCCTGGATGCTCAGGCCACAGGTGAGAGAGTGGCCTGCAGGACGTGGCCCTGATGCTCACTGGGTGGCCCAGGAGGGGCCCTGACCCGCCGTGTGTTCAGCCCATCAGCACTGTCACCAAGCCCCACCCACGGGGCACCGGGAGCGGTCCAGGCCTGAGCCACTCGGGAACGCTCAAGCAGCCAGCAGCTCAGAAAGTGGCCGGAACCCGTGGCCAAGCAGGAGGGCAATGTCACTCCTGGGGCCGAGGACACGGGCAGAGTGACTGGCTGTGTGCCGGGGGTCGTGGGGGCTCCAGAGGGGGCAAGGATCCAGGGCTCGGGGAAGGCTGGACGGAGGCCCAGGGCTGATGCAGCAGGAAGGCCGGCCGGCTGGTTGGAAGGGACCCAGGGAGCCGGCCTGCAGCTGGAGCTCAGGTTTCCAGCCTGGAGTGGATGAGCAGTGTGGATGTTTCCAGAAGCAAATGGAGGCCATGGATGGGGGCTGAGCCGGAGGTGGCTGTGGGAAGGGTCGGAGAAGAGGCCCGTCCGGGAGGCACGCCCAGGGGAGGCACCTATGGCTTTAGGACTTAATAGCGAACAGGGCTCTGGCTTGTGTTGGGATGGCTGGAAAGGCCTTGAGCCCTGGAGTCCCGCCACCCTCCCCGGAGATCTGAGGTGGGCTGGCCCTTGTTCTCCAGGGCCGAGGCCGGGGTGTCTGCGGCTCCCAGGGACCTCGGCGAGAGGCCACGCTTAGGGTTCCCCAGTCAGACGGCAGAGGGCGCCCCGAGACCTCTTACCAGGAGTGTCTGCCGTGTCGGCTTCACCGGGGTCATTTGGGTGGAGCCGCAGAGGACAGAAGGCTCCAGGCCAGCCACCGCCCCTCGAGGCTGGCGGAGCCCACCGCCCACCCCCGTGTCTCTGCGGAGTTGGCCTGGGGGCAGACCTTTGTCCACCAAGACCCGGCTCATGCAGCCAGGGCGGCTCCTTGCTACGGGTGGGGGCGCGGGCTTTGGAGGGAGAGAACCTCCAGGTGGGGCTAAGGAAGGTCTCTGTACAGGCCAGCCAGCCAGGGAGAGTGGCCTGAGGGCCGCAGGAAGACAGAAAAGGTGTGGGGGTGGGTGGCGGTGGCCACGTGGTTGTGGCAGACGCGGGCAGCGGGGAGCTCTTGGAGGCTGTGGGTACCGGTCTCTCCCTCTCACAGCAGCGCTGAGCTAAGGAAGAGATGTACGCGCACAGAGAAAACAAGTAGCCACCCATGCTCGTAGCTGTAGCACCCAGCGTCGTCACTGCTCGCTCCCTGTAGGGTTTCCAAGGCAGGCTTTTTATTAAACTAGGAAAATGGTCACAAAGAGACAGCACAGGAACGGTTCACTGGCCCTCACCTTCGGACGCGGAGCTGTCACTGATAAACGATGAGCCATCACCCTCGGGCGCGGAGAGGGATGGCAGCAGGTCCTTATGCCCTCCAGGCCCTGCCCAGCTCCGCAGGCCGCTGCCCGCCCCAGAGGTCCCGCCCCCACAGGTACGCAGGCCATGGGTGGGGGCTTCCTCAGCCCCCCGGGCTCCTAGCTCGGCAGTAAGCCTCCTGTCCCACAGCACGCCCGGGTCAGGGGGTAGAATGCTGGAACCCGGAGACATTCGCCCCCAGGGGGTCAGGTTCCGGATGGAATCTAGAGTCGGTTCTCTGGCCTGCCCATGGTGCTGTTCGTAGCGGTCCAGGGCGCCGCCGCCCACGGAGCCACAGGGCCCCAGGGAGCCTCAGACCGCGTAGTAGTGGGAGCAGGCAGGAAGGGCTGCGGGCGGCTGGCAGCTGCCAGCGGGCTGGAGAATGTGGGAAAGACAATGGTGAGCTCAGAGCTTAAAATTCCCAGCTGAGGGAGCAGATAAGGAACCCAGAATCTTCTGTGCTGTGCAGAAAGGGTGAGCAAGCAGGCCCCCTGCCCTCCTCGGGGACGCCGCCTGCCAGGGGCCCGCGGCCGGAACTCCGGGGAGAGTGCCCGGCACCCTCACGGATAAGAGGACCTCGCTGCCCCCTGACATCGGGGCAGCGTGGTTCATGCTGAGAACCCGCTTCCTCCCGGGCCTCCGGAATCGACACCAGGCCGAGGGGGCCCCGCGCCCAGACCCGGATAAAACCCCTGGGCGCTGCGTCTCTCACGGGCACCTGGTGGCAGCCTGAGTCCACGGGGAGGGGTCCTGGGAGCTCAGGCCTGGCCCCCCGACTTCCCCTGTGCATGTCCTACCATCTCCGTGCTGTGAATCCCAGCCGGGAGTGTGCGGAGTCCGGGGCGGGGGTGGGAATCACTCTTGGGGACCCTGACACGATTGCCCTAAAGGAATTATGTCTTTCAGGCAAGGAGTCCAGATTAATGAAAAGAAAACCCGAGGTCTAACCTGGTGGGTCTTATGCTCACAAGGGAAGTTGGGTTTCTGCTCTCTGAGGCCATCCTGTGCAGAGGGCAGCGCTTTGCTGGGCAGGAATGAGTGTCTCATCCCTTGTTAGGGACGTGTGGGGAGGCTGATGAAGCTGGAGGCCTGAGCCCCTAAATCCTGCCGAGACTCCCCCGCTGGGAGGCGCCCTTCTCCCAACCTGGTGGGTTAGGTCCCCCCTGTGCCTAAACAACTTGTAGTCCCCACTACCCAGCTGTCCTCTGCAAGAGGCTGATCCCACCCCCAACCGTGACTCTGTTTCCAGATCTGCGACCAGACCCCGAGGCTGAAATGTGACCCAGAAGGTGAGGCACAAAGCGTGCTCCGGGGGCTCTGCATACACCGTGTGTCGTCCGAAGCCTGGGAACACATACGGGGCAGGTCAGGGTGCAGGCGACCACAGTGCTGGCCTGGGCCCACTTGTCTGAGATTCTGGATTCGCGGGGTGACCAGGAGCCGTTCTAACCATTTGTGCAAAGCCCGCCTGTGCAGGAGGCTGAGACGCCAGACCGTGTGCTCCCCAGTCCAGGCGGTGCTCAAAGACTTGGGGACACAGGGTGTGTGTTGGCCGGGTCCATCATGAAGACAGATCTGTTCTCCACCAGCCAGACCGCATGCCAGGACCCCAGTCGTGTGGGTTCTGTGGGCGATGGAACCCTGTGGGCAGGGCCGCAAGGCATGGCTGCAGGCTGGAGGGGCAGCCCTGGGGTAATCGGAGCAGCCAGCCTGACCCACAGAGACCCTCGGAGTCGTCCGCGGTGTGCCTGCGGCCGGACGGCTGCCTTCCTGACGACAGACTTCCTCCTTGTGCCTGAGCAGGAAGGCCTGGTCTGCATGTGAAGTGGGGCTGGATGCCACATTTCCCGCAGGGACTGTGCTCAGCAGGTCCCGTCGTGGGGGGTGCTGATCCGAGGCTGCTCCCCAGAGCCCTGTCCTGCTGCCCAGCCCCCAGGGCCAGCTCTGCGATCGCCTTGTTCCTGTAAGGGGGGGGGGTCTCAGCCCCAGTGTCACACTGAGAAAGGCTTTCTCTCCCGGCGGAGAGGAAATTGCGTTCGAGTCCCGGTGTTGAATTCACTCCTAAAATCCCTAGTGCAGAGATGTTTTTCTCCGAATTTGATCTTTGGATCAGATTCCCCAAGTGGACTCCAGATCCCGCTGCCAGCAAGGTCACAGAAGCCCTCAGTGCCCTGGCCAGGGATGAAATATTCAGTTTGACGGCTCGGTGACGTCTGTCTCCTTGCCTCCTGCCTTTTATAAAGAGGAGCCTGCAGGCGGCCGCAGACGCCCCTCCGTGCGGCCCAGGCTGAGCACCAGGACGGCAAGGTAAGCTCCGGAGGGTCAGACGCCCGGTCGCCCCACCGTTCAGTGCTGGCCGGCTGGCAGGTGGGGCTCAGCCTCAGGGCCGCAGTCTGAAGCCACCGAAACTGAGACTGCTGTGAAAACACCAAGAGCCTGTGTTTTCCGGGGAGCTGCCCGGTTCAGGGGTGCTGGGAGGAAGGGGGGCCCCCACGGGAGGCTGGCCTCAGCCTCCGGGACCCCCGTGCTGCAGGGGGACCGGAGCCCCATCGTTGGTGGAAGACACGCCCGGGGAAGATGAAGGCCTGGCTGGTGCGAGGGGTGGCCCTCTGCCTCCTGCTGGGGCCTCTGGCTGGTGAGTCCCTGCCCGTCCCTCGTGCTGTCTCCCCGGCCACTCGGGCAGCTCGTGCACCGCGGGCCCTGCCCTAGGGGGCTCTGCGGGGTGACTGCTCTCTCTTCCTCCGCAGGGACCAAGCCGGTGCAGGAGGAGGGAGGTATGGTATTGTCCTCCTGGTCTTTTCTGGTGTGGGTTTGGGTGGGGCGGGGCCCGAGGAGGGAGCTGGGTAGGAGCTGGCTTCTGGTCCTGAGCAGAGGAAGCAGGAGCCCTTGGCACTCAAGGCCAACTTGTGCGGTCAGAGGGACCGGAGCCTTTTCCCTGGGCCCTGCCCTCCAGCCACCTGGGGTGGCACAGGGCAGGAGAGACCCTCCGAGCCCCCGTGGCTTGGCATCTCACCCCAGCCTGGACTCACCCCATGGTCCTCCCACCGAGTCCAACCCCACGGCAGCGGCATCTGGACTCCAGGGCTGGGGGCTGCAGTCCCCTCTGAAATCCCACTGGGATGCTCCCAGAACAGGAGCCAGATTTCCTGCCCCTCCCTCCTTCTCCTCCTCTCCCCTCTTCTCCTCTGCCTGAGCTGTTTCCCCCGAGACCATGAGTCCCGAGAGACTCAGGTCATCACCCAGATGGCAAGGTTCCGGGATGCTCCTGCGAAGGACCAGGGACAGCCCAGGTCCTGGCTCCCAGCTGGGAGGGTCCCTTCTCTGCATGGGGCCGCTGGGCACCAGCCACCTGCCAGAGGCATCTGTGGAGGGGCAGCCTCCAGTCAGGACGAGTGGGGACAGCCCCTGAGGCCGGTGGCTGTGTCTTCCAGACCCCTACGTCGAGCCACCGGCCATGCCCTACTGGCCTTTCTCCACCTCGGACTTCTGGGACTACGTGCAGTACTTCCAGACCCTGGGGGCCTACCCCCAGATCGAGGATCTGGCCCGCACCTTCTTCGCTCACTTCCCCCTGGGGACCACCCTGGGGTTCCATGTCCCCTATCAGCAGGACTGAGCCCCAGCCGGGATCCGCAGCTCAATAAACTCACTTCGGACGCACACATGCTGGTGGTTTTCTTTCAGGAAACAGCTCCAGTCAGGCCACGTTTGCTATCATTCGACAAATAAGCCACAGCTCTGTCTCAGGGCTCTGCTTGACTTGTCACCCTCACAGCTAAGCTCACAACGCCCTGGGAGGGGCTGCGGTCCGCAGGGTGCAGCGGGGAAGGGGTCTCATGGAGTGCAGGGGGGACAGTGCCCCTCGGAGGGGCTGCTGGTCCCCCAGAATGCAGGGGGAGCTGACGCAGACACAGCAGGGCACTGCCTGACTTACTGATGGGACGCAGATCCAGGCAGCCACCCCCCAAACACCCTGCCTGTGGCCACTGACCTGGGCAGCCGCCAGGACCCCCGTGGCACCCCTGGGCTGGGGCCCCGCCTGTCCCCCCTTTCCGCGGTGCACTCCTGAGAGCAGCTCACACCAGGGCAGCAGGGGCCTGGCCTCGGAGGAAGGGCCCTCAGGGTGCGGAAGTCGAGGTGGGGAAAGCCAGTAGGCCATGGCTGGTGACTCGGCGTTTGTATATCAAAGCGATTTTCCCATGAGGAATAGTGAGAACACAGATGACTTGTTTTGAAACCCAAAAATACTCATATAAAAATGATTATGATACTGTAGTATCATACAAAATAATAAAGAACATACAAACCGTAAGTTAACCTGCACGTCCCTTTGCAAACTTTCGTGGCTGGTGGGAGGGAGACCAGAGAGCCAGTCTGAACTTGGCTTCCATAAACTAACACCACAGTCCCCGTTCATATGACCGCCAGGCGTGAGGGTGGGTCTGAGCTCCCAGTGGGGACAGTCGGGCCTCAACCAAACACAGCCGACAGCGGACACGCTTGGCCGCGGGATTTCCGTGTCATGAACTAGCAGGCCGTTCCCCTGCGAGCGCCTTCATATTCCACTCGGAACGTCACGCTGTGAGCGGGGGCAAGACTGGCGGACAGCGGCCCAGGTCGCCTGTGTGCAGGCCCTGGGAAGGACCGCAGTCTGCGCGCCCTCGGGAAGACCGTGCGGCGTCCAGGCCGGAACCACGTCCTCAGGCAGCAGCTGCCGGGAACACG
>NC_043702.1:1178692-1180894 GCF_006229205.1 Suricata suricatta
TCTTGGTGGCTGGTGACCTGGGGGACCACGTGCCCTGGTACCCAGCCGTCCACACCTGTCGTCCTGGGGAGTCATGAATAGGGTTCCTTCCATTCTCAAAAGGACATGGGTGGGATTCGGGCCCCACAGATGACCCAGATCCACTAAGTGCTCGGTGACACCTCGCATCCCCAGTTCTGCCACCCCGTGAATATCAGAGTCCCTGGGGAGGCCCGGATCCTGCCTTCCTGGAAGGTCTGACCCCTCTATGGGAATAGGGGCCCCTGTTTTAAAACCACCCCAAAGAGAAGTCTGTCGGTGACCATGGAGTCGTGGCTTCCTTGGTCTTTTGCTTGGGTACTTCTAAGTGATTCGTGTCACGTGTCATCTGAGACTCACCCACACACCCAGTCTCTCCTCGCCTCTCCTGAGCCCCGCGCTGCCTACTCAGGCCACAGGCCCCCTCCAGCCAGGCTTAATCCCTGTCTCCCTGCCCCGCCCCTCCCCTCCTCCACTTCTCTTGCCGCCCAGCCCCCAAGCCTACCTGCTTCCAGAAGTCTAGCTCAAGTATCTCATGCTCTCCCCCCTCCCCTCTCCCTTTCCTTCCCCCTCCCTCCTACTACCCCCTTCTCTCATTCACATGCTTTAAAAAATTATGATGAAATACACATATCATAAAATTTACCACTGTAACTATTTTTAAGTGGCGTTAAGCACATTCACGTTGTTGTGCATCCATCTGCGCCATCCATCTCCAGAAGTTTCTCATCTTCCCCGACTGAAACTCAGTCCCCACTAGACACTGAGTCCCAGCCCTGCCCCCACCCCCACGGTCTGCCCACCCGGCCTCTATCTCCGTGAATCTGACTATTGTAGGGACCTTCTGTGACAGCTCATTTCGCTGACCATAACGTCCTCAAGCTTCGTTCATGCAGCAGATGTCAGCACTTCCTTTTCATGGCTGAACAGTATCCATCTCATGTACAGAACACCCCTTGCTCACCATCCACCCATCAGTGAACACCTGAGATCCTTCCGCACTTTAGCTATTGTGAATTGGACGGACAGGGTGTGCAAACGTCTCAGGAGGACCTTGCTTTCACTTCCTTTGGGGACACACCAGAGTGGGACATTGGATCAATGGCATTTCTAGGTGTAATTTTTGAGGCCCCCCCCATACCGTTTTCCACGAACGCTGCACCAGTTCCCTGCCCCGCCCGCAGTGTGCACGCGCTCTACTTCCCCTCACCCTCTCCAGCACGTGTTATTGTCTGGGGTTTTAAATAGTATCTGTTCTGTTAAGTGTGAGGTGGTGGCTCACTGTGGTTTTGATTTGCATTTCCCGAATGCTTAGCGGTGTTGAGCATCTTTTCATGTGCTTATTGGCCATTTGAACATCTATTTCAGGGAAAGGTATATTCAAGTCATTTGCCCATGGGTTTTATGGGTTCTTTATATATACTGGATATTAATCCCGTACCATATGCGTATGTATATATACATATATACATATGTATGTGTGTAATTTCAATACTTGCTCCCATCCGGTGGGTTGCCTTTTCACTCCGTTGACCATTCCCATTTTCTTTTAAAGCATAGTTTATGCACGATATTATTCGTTTCAGGTGTACAACATAGTGACTTGACAATCGTACACACTCTGTCCCCATGCAACGTTATGACGATGTCCTTGGCTATGTCCCCAGGCTGGACTTTCCGTCCCGTGCACCTGCACCTTGAAGCTGCGGGTTTCTCCTGGTCCCCTCTCCACTGTCGCCTACCCCTCACCCCGCCCCTCTGGCCACCGCCCCTCTCTTTCTGAACACGCACGTCCTTTAACGGGCATCTCTTGGGCAGCGCTTTGTGCCAGGCCCCTCGGGCCGAGCCATCGGTGGCCGCGGACCACTTCCAAGTTCCTGCGCAGCGTCCCTGTGCGCCAACGACCCGCGGGAGACCATAGAGTCGGCGGTCCTCCGGCGTCTAGACACACCGCGGCCGCGCGCTTACCGGAAGAGGCGTCAGGCGGGCCGGAAGTGAGCCGGGGACGCGGGAGAGGCCGCAGGTGAGATGAAGCCGGCGGTGGACGAGATGTTCCCCGAGGGCGCCGGGCCCTACGTGGACCTGGACGAGGTGAGGGGGCGGCTGCGGGCAGCGGGGCGGGGAGGACGGCGGCCTGCGCGGGCCCCGCCGCCCTCCGAATGGCCCCCCGCGGGCCCGCGCGCC
>NC_043702.1:1180994-1200071 GCF_006229205.1 Suricata suricatta
GCCTGCGGCCCCTCGGGGCGGGCGCTGGGCTGCGCTCGGTGCTGGGCTCCGGACCGCGCCGGCCGGCGCCGTGGGATCGTCTCTCCCGGAGGGGGCACGACTGCAGTGAGGCTGGGACGCGGCCGTCGGCCTAGGGAGCTGGGGAAGGCGCGTTTGGCACGTGTGCGCTCTGCACAGGGACCCTGTTCTCCGGCCGTCGTGCGGGGTTATGCAGGGGTCTTGCGTTTTTGTCTCGCCGCGTCCTGGCCACGGGGTGGTCTCGGCTGATGGTGGCGTTTGTGAGCTGGTAGCGCCACGGCCCATCTCGAAGTGTCCGGTCCAGCCCATCCGTGTCTGGGCGTGTTTCTCTTTCTCAAAGCTTAGGGGGACAGAGCCTGCGTCCGTGCGCCCTGAAATCACGGCCTGGCTGAGGCAGATTGCAGATGCTGAGTGGAATAGAGTCGGAGGTGCCCTGATGGAGGCTTTGGGGTGGCCCAGCTCAGGTTTAGGAGAGCAGCTGACCGTGGGCGAATGCCGACGGCCATGCTGGTTTTGGCTAAATAGTCGGGGTGCAGGAGCGGAGTCCCGGGGGTTTGAGGGAAGGGCAAGCCTTGTAGTTTAACCGCAGACTGTAAGGTGCCTGGGGTGGGGGGGGCGGATTGCGGCTGCAGAAGGTGGCCCGTAGCTGTGCTAGGACTGGTGGGCTCTCTGCGCCCCACGCCTGAGGCACTGCCACCAAATCCCGGCTTCTCAGTCCTTTGTTAAAGGCCCTGCCTTGGGCGGGTGGCCTCACTGGTGGGTTTGCCGTGGGGGGGTGTAGGCTCCGATCTGCTTCATGGCAGGTCACTCTGGAGAGTTTGGGGATCGGGTTTGGAGGTGGGAGGGTGGAAAGCGAGCCCTGAGGAGGCTCTGAACGAAGGCCACGCCTGTAGGTGGGGGTCGGACACACTCAGCCTGTCTTCGGTGGGATCTGCAGGGCTTACCTGGCCGCGGGGAGAGAGGAGGGAATCCTGGGCTTTTCTCCGGGTTTGAGTTTGCGTTACTGAGAACAGCAATGAAGAGGAGGGTGGGGGCTGCTCAGTACTCAGGAGCCAGGAGGAGGTGGGGCAGACAGCCTGGGAACTCGGGGGTCGCAGCGGGGACCTGTGGGTGGAGGCCTGTGCTCTGACCTCACAGACACCCCGAATCCTGGGTGCGGCAGATTGCCCGCCTTTGGCCGTGGCACGATTTTCCTGCCACCAGAGGTTGTGGCAGTGGGAGGTCCTGTGACAGCACCCACAGAGCCCCCGGTGAGCAGGCCATTTCCAGAAGAAGCAGGGGGCGGTCCAGAGCGGAGAACTCGGCAGGCACAGTTTTGCACGTTTCGGGCCTGGCTTCTGTGGCAACATCTCATAGGGAATGCGAACTTCTGCTCTAGGCCTACAGAGTGGTGGGGTTCAGGGCGTTGGGGGCGTGGGGGGTTCAGGGCGACAGCAGGATTCTGTTTCAAAGGCCAGAGGAATCAAGGAATGTAAGACCCTAGGCGACCTTCAAAATAATTCCCTGGAATGCCGCCTCTCCCACCCACTTCCTCTGCCTGGAACTAAATTTTGTCTCCCACCTGGGCACCTTTCCCTCCCTCACCTTCCCCTGCCCTGCAGGGGCGTCAGTTCACTTGGAAAACCCACACTGACACAGCCTCACCTTTCCCTTCCCAGGCTGGAGGCAGCACCGGGCTCCTGATGGACTTGGCAGCCAATGAAAAGGCAGTTCACGCTGACTTTTTCAACGGTAAGGACACAGGGATGGGGGTCCCGGTCCTCATCCGAGTGTCTGTTGTGAGTGTGACAAGTAGGATGCTTTGTGACGTGGGCAGTGGGGCGGAGGACAGGAGAGCCCGCCGAGTGCGGATCTCAGGTGCAGAGTGGTTTGTGAGGTGACCGCACGGCCGCCAGCCTCGTCCTTCAGGAGGACGCTTAGGGTAAAGTTGCCCCCCTTCTTTATTCCAGTAGTTGAACTTGGTCGTGGCTGTGGGAACCCCGTCCTGCCTCCCCGTGTGGGCTGCGTCCTGACCGCTGGTCTCCTCTCTTTTCCTTTCCTGTGCCCCCGGGACCTGGTCCCTCGGCTCCAGCCCGCTCACCCCGCCCTGGCCTCCGAGGGCAGGACTCACTGGGATTTAAGACTTTAGTGCCAGGACCAGGCACGTGGATGGCAAGCGGGGTGAAAGCAGTGTATGTGCTGCCGGGGGTGTGTCTCTACCCGGGTCCACCTAAGGCTGCTCCCGCAGAACGTGCCGGTTCTCGCTGCGGGCTCACGGGCTCACGGCAGAGCAGAAACACCGGGCGTCTACCCGGGGGCCAGGCGCTCGTCTCTCTTCGTCACCCTCCTTTCGTCCGGGCGCCCGCTGCTCCAGAGGACTTCTGTCTCTGGTTGGTGGCAGCTGGGACGCGACCTGGCCACACTGGTTTGATGCACCAGCACCCCCCGCCCCCCGCAGTTGTCCGAGTCTGTGGTGTTTCATCTGGCGTCTTTTTAGCAAGTTGTCTAAGAAGAGAAACCAGCCTGTTTAATTAGGTCCGTCTTCCCGGGGAGCCGGGCCGCCCGCCCACAGCCAAGAGGCCTGGATGGCGTCTCTCTAGCTTTCTAGAGCACCATGTGCAAGCCCTGGCTCCTGGGGGGACCTCCGGGGCCCTCACCCCAGGCAGGGCAGGGCGGGGTGACCCCTGACGCCTCCCGGCCCGCTCCCTTGGGGGATGACCTCCTTCAAGGTCCCACGCGTCTTGTGGGTTGGCAGACAGTTGGCTGTGTTCTAGTGTTCAAGTTCACGTGCCTTCTGAAAGTAGCCCGTTCACTCTGCCAAGGTTGTCTGGGAGGGGCCTGGGCTGCTCCTCGGGGGCAGGGCAGTGCGGGCCTCCTCCACTGCGTCAGGGCTGGAAGGGAAGGGGCACAGAAGGGCTCGGCGCGGCATTGGCCTGCTCCCGACCGCTCGCGAGGTGCTCGCTGCCCCTCGGGTTGTGACGGTCCCCACTGTGCCGCGAGTGTTTGCCTGGCGTTTCTTCTTGGCTCTTCTCGCTGCTGGAGCAGAGGCTCTGCCCTCTTGCCCCCTGGGCTCTGGGCTTCAGACCGTGAACAGAGGAGTGTTAGACACACTGGGACAGTTGTCACGAGAGCCCTGGCAGAAGCGGTGGCATTGCTTCTGAGAACACATCACAGGGCGGTGTCCTTGGGGAGGACACACCAGCAGAGGTTGGACTGTGTGATGAGTTAGCTAGGGCTGGGGACAAAGTGCTCAGTGCTGTAGGACCACGGGCCAGCCCAGCCGTGGCGGGAGCGCTCACGTCTGTGTGGTGGGCGCACAGCCGAGCGGGAGGTCTCTGGGATGGCACCTGCCTGTGACAGCCTGGATGCGCAGACGTCACCGGGGCCTTCCACTCACCTCTTTGTAGCTCACTGTTTACCCTGCACCGTTTGGAACGCCCAGGACCGCCGGGGCTCTTCGATGTCCCCTCCCCGCAGTGGCCACACAGCGTGCTCCTGGTAGTGGGCAGGGCTGCGTGGACACATAGACTGTGACTGCCACCTCGCAGGTAGGGCGCTGTGGGTTTGTAGCGTTTCGTTCGGTAGGAAGGGCTCAGACTGTTTTTCAAGACTCCCTTCGAGACAGCCATTCTTGCATGGCTCAGTTCTTCTAGCACCTTCCTCCCGCCTGCCCCGGCCCCCCCCTCGCGGTGGGGTCTTCTGCCAGCCGCACCGCCTCACCTCCGCCTGCGTTCTCGTAAGATGGTCGCCGACACCGAAGATTAAAGATGTGTTCCAGACCCGGGGACTGCCTGACCTCGGGTAAAACGGCCCGTCCCGGAGCCCCTTCCCCGTGACGAGCGACTGTGCGATTCATCTTGACGTTGTTTTCTCCTTGTTGACCTCACGTGCCCCGTTACCGTGTGGTTTTATTCGTTTATGTAGATTTTGAAGATCTCTTTGACGATGACGACATCCAGTGAGGCGCCGACCCGCAGCGCGTGCGGCCGAGGCCGGTCTCAGGCTCTGACGAGCTGGCGGACGTCACTTGCCGTCAGGCCGTGGCTGACCGAGGAACACGAGGACGCTGTGACCATCTGCTCGCTGGAGTGCGGCCGCCCTCTGTCCGTCGATTAAAACAAAAGAGCTGCTGTCAGTGGCCGGGTAATCTTAGTTTTTGCATTTTGAGCGAATGTTACTCCCTGGAAGTCTCTGCGAGTGAGCGTGTGGGTGCGGGGGTGCGCTGGCTGGTGCAGGGGTGCGTTGGCGAGCCGAGTGACACACGCTCATCAGCTCAGGGACACGCGGTGCGCTTTCTCTCTCTGTCTCTAAGGGAGCGTAACATCTAAGGGGAAAAAGCGTTTTTTAACTTTCTCTTTGGGGCACCACGCAACAGACAACGTCTGTAAAAATTAAGATTCCTGTTTCAGCGAAGACTGTTTCCTGGACAGGGGACGGCCCGGCCTCAGGACTGAGCGGTCCCCGTACTGTAGTCAAGCAGGGCCCCTTAGAGGGTCAGCACACGCCACCTCCATCTGCTGAGCTCGCTGGACGGCGCCACCCGCCAGTCTGTCTGTGCGTGAGGTGCCCGCTCTGACCCCGCCTCTGGTCTGTGAGTGCGGGGACCCCTGAGAGGGTGCCACAGACCCGCCGTCGGGACGCTTCCCGGGCCAAGAGGGCAGCACTGTCACAGCCCTGTGTCCCCGCGGTGGGGACAGACGTCTGTTTGTGAGACGCCTCGGGAAGGGGCCGTCCCCGTGTGGACACAGGGCGACAGCTTCCCCGCAGGTGGGCCCTGCGCTGTCTGCTCCAGCGGCTCTCCCACCCTGTGCCCTGTGGTCACCTCGAGCCCTTGCCACCTTCTCGCTGTCTCCTTGACACCTTCTGTGGGAAGCAGCCAGGCACCTGGGTGAATTCTTCAGTGATCCTCATCCGCCCAGGTCACAGGAGCCCCGCGGGGCTTGTCCCCACACAGTCAGGGCCATGGCTCAGACCCACAGCAGCCCTGCATAGGCCCCTGGGTCGCCAGTCACCGAGGAGCTGCGGGCACTGCCCAACCAACCCGCTCCCTTTGGGCCTCGTTACTCATGGGCACGCAAGGCGCCCGGTCCCCGAGGTGCCGCCTGGTTCACGGGTCTCTACTCTTCGGCAGGAAGGAGAGGCCGACACCACGGGCCCCAGCGAGGGGCGGTGGGGCGCTTCTGCCAGGGGACCCCACGAGGCTGGTCTAACCCGAGCAGCGCTGCGCGTGGTTTGCACACGGCCAGGCCTGTCTGGGCATCGAAGCTGTGGTCCAGCCACCTCCCCTCCCAGAAGCTTCGCGGGCTCCCTTGTGCCGTGAGGCTGAGGCAGCACCTGCACCTTCCCCCTCCCTTGCTGCGCCTGGGCCCCTGGGCCCCTGGGGATCGCGGACACCCCGCGGAGGCACACGGCAACTTCTGCTCCTCCCTGTACCTGTGCTCCCTCCTCTGGCCAGACGTGCCGCTGTCAGCAGTCATACGTTCCTTTCGATGGTGACGATCTCTGCAGCGTGTAGAAAGCCCTCTGCGTGGCCACGCGGGTGACTGCAGGCCCAGCTGCCGGCAGGTTGTGGAGCGTCGGGGGTGGCGCAGCCCGGCTGGAGCGGCTGCCTGGAGGACTGGGGGCGGAGGAGTCTTCTGGGAGCTCGGAGCAGACTCCTCAGCGAGAAGGGCAGGATGCTAGAGCCTCTGGGGGCGGGAGCAGGCCTTTGTCGCCCGCTGGAAGGGGGGGTGGGGCCTCGGGGATCCCCCGGGCTGGGCCACCTCCCGCCTTTCTCTGACCTCCGGCTGCTCTGGCCAGGCCTGGGCTACTGGTCCTGTACTACTGGTCCCACGTCACCCTTCTGGGGTTGTGTCCCTGAGAAGGCCTCTGATTGGCCCTCCGTCCGTCCTGCCCCCTGGCCTGTCAGTGGCGGCCAGGCTTCCTTGGTGAAAGGAGCTGCAGCACCCCGCAGACCCTTGGGGTTGGGGGAGCGCCTTTCTACGACACGGGGAGGGCCTCCAAGGGAAGCCCACTGCTTGGGGGCTGAGATGGGGTCTTCAGAGAACATTCTGTTAACTTTTTGGGGACCCTTGGGTCCTGAGCTCTCTGGTTCTTGGACATGAGAACACTAGTGGGCAGGGGGGGAGGGGGCGACCCCTGTCCACACCTTGTGGCCAGCCGCAGAGGTGTGGGGCTCGGGGCAGGTGCAGAGCAGCGTCCGCCTGCCCAGCTATTTGCGGACTTCGGTCAGGGTCCCTGAAGGAGCCCCTCCTTACCCTGCCCTCCGCCTTTCCCTCCTGGCCTCCTGCCGGCCTTCAGTCCTTGGAGCAGGGGCCTGCTGGGGGCCTTTGTCAGGATTCTGAGCAGCTGGGCCAGGCCTGCTTCCAAAACAAGTCCTGCTTTTTAAAAAGCAGCCTTAGTGATTTTGGAACGCTTCCTGCTGTGAGCTCTGTCGGGCCGGGATGAGAGAGTGCTGAGGTGGGGAGTGCTGGGACCACAGCCCTTTGTTTCTCAGAAGGCTGAGGACGGGCCCTGGGGAGGGCCTTTCGGACCCCAGGAGTCCCAGGAGTGAGGCCTCATCCCAGGGTGGAGACCACTGGACCCCACACCCTCCGCCTCACCCCCCGGGGCGCGGCGCCCAAGGACAGCCCGCAGCTCCCCCACCCGCGCCTCAGGCCTGCTCCTCACACGCCCCCTCCTCCGGCATCAGCGCCGCCTCAGCCACGGGTGCTTGTGCTGTGTGAACAGTCGTCACGGATCCTAAGTGTGGCTCTGATGACTTCTGTCACTGCTGTGTGATTCTGGGGGGGTGGTGACAGGTACCCTGTGGTCAAGTATGATTATCCCTGGGGGGGAGGGGGGCAGTCACCTGACCTGCAGGTTGACAGACCAGAGGGACAGCCTGTCCCTGGTCCCTGTAATCAAGCAGTGTCTGCCACACAGTAGGTGTCCAACAAATGTCTGCTAAACGTAAACAAATGGCATCAGGTCTCCGTGGTGGCTGCACCGGTTGGCATCCCCAGCTGTGCCCCAGGCTCCCTGTCCACGTCGTCTCGGGCACCTGTTTCTTTCCGAGTCCAGCTGTTCTGGCAGGCGGGAGCAGTGTCTCGACGCCGTTTAGGTGTAGACTGCCCTGGTGACGAGTGGTGTCCAGCACCTTTCCATGTGTCTCTTGGCTTCCTGAGCATTTTTGGACCAATGTCTGCGCATTCTTCAATCGTATTGTTGGGATTTTTAGTGTTGAGTTGCATGAGTTCTTTACATATTTTGGATATTAATCCTATTTGCAAATACCTCCCCCATCCAGCAGGCCGTCCTTGTCATTTTGTTGACTGTGTCCTCCACCGTGCAAGCGCTTTTTATTTTGATGTCGTCAGCGGTAGTTTATTTCCACTTACTTCCTTTGCCTCAGGGGACACGTCTAGAGGAAGTCGCCCCATCTGACGTTGGCGAGGTCACTGCCTGTGCTCTCCTCCAGGAGTTGTATGGTTTCACGCCTCACGTGTAGTCTTTCATCCACTTTGAGTTTAGTTTTGTGGGTAACGGAAGAAAGTGGTCCAATGTCAGTCTTCTGCGCGCTGCTGCCTGGTTTTCCCAGCGCCGCTGGGTGAAGAGACGCTCTCCTTGTCATTGCACGTTCTTTCCTCCTCCGTCAGAGGCTGACCGGCCGCGTGAACGAGGCTTTCCTTCTGGGCTGTCCCTCTTCCGTCCCACCGAGCTGCCCCCTGCTGTTCCCTCGCTGCTGCTTCGTGGTGTGTCTTGGCGTCAGGGATTGCGGTGCCTCTGGCTTTGTTCTTCTTTTCCAAGATCGCTTTGGCGGTTTGGGTGCTTGTGGCTCAGTACAAAGCTTCGTAATTCTGTTCTAGTTCTGTGAGAAGTGACCCGGTGATTCCACTACTGGGTATTTACCCAAAGAACATGAAAACACTAACTAGAAATGACACACTGCTGGGTGTTTATTACAGCGTCATTACAGTGTGGGGATGCGGAAGCAGCCAGGTGCTCATCAGTAGATGAGTGGATGAAAGTGTGTGTGTGTGTGTGTGTGTGTGTGTGTGTGTGTGTGTGTGTGTGAGAGAGAGAGTGTGTGTGTGTGTGTGTGAGAGAGAGAGTGTGTGTGTGTGTGAGAGAGAGTGTGTGTGTGTGTGTGTGAGAGAGAGAGTGTGTGTGTGTGTGTGTCTGTCACCCATAAAAAGGATGAGACCTCACCATTTGTGACACCACGCGCGGGCGTAGTGTGTGTCCCGCCGAGGGAAGCAGGTCAGAGACACCGTATGGCCTCACGTGTATGTGGAATCTGAACAAAAACGAACCAAAAGCAGGAGGAGACCCGGAAATGCAGAGAACACACTTGGGGGTGGACCGATGGGTGCCAGGGAGGGGGGGAGGGGTGAGTGAGCCACAGGATGGAAGGCCCGGCTTGGGGACACAGCCGGTGGCGCTGAATGAGCGTCATGCAGTGACAGCCAGAGCTACGCTTGTAGTCACTGTTGTGGCCCGAGGGAAATGTGACGTCACGTGCCGACTACATTCAAGTAAGAGAAAACGAAATAAACAACTGTGTCTGGTGTGCAAGGGACTTTGAAACTACGCTGGGTCCTGCTGCAGCGGGAGAGAGGCAGCCTGGAAGGTTCTGAGCTGTGTCCACACTGCAGCTCCTCCCGGGCTTCCAGCGCCCCTCAGGGTAGGGGCACAGCTACGGGCAGCTCGGATGGGGGAGGGGGGCTGGCACTGGCGCTGCAGGACCCGGATCTCCATCTGTCTTCAAGTCACACCCGGAAGACAGAGGCTGCCCTGGGAGACCCCTGACCCAGAGTCCCCGGAGGCGGGACAGCCCCTCACCCCCAGCAGTGCCCAGGCTGCGCTGACCCTGAGAGGGCCGAGGCCTCTAGGGCCTGGGCAAGACTGCAGGCCGTGTATTCCTGGAGCTGGGTGCACGCTGCGCATTGCAGGGAGCTCCCCGTTCCTGCCCCGGGGAGCAGGCCCTGTGGGGCTCCCAGCTGCCCACTCCCATCCCCGCGAGGAGAGAGGACAGACCCCACTGTCAGTGGGGCCCCGGACCTGAGCTGCAAGGCCCCGTGGACGCGGAAGGCGGGGAGCAGCTCAGGCCGACGGTGAGATTCGAGACAGAGGAGACAGGGCCTTGGGCTGGAGGGACAAGCAGCCGAGCAGCTGTGCAGATGGGCAGCCGCGGGTCTCCCAGGCCGGAGGATTCCCAGGAGATGGGGTCCTCTCCCCAGCCGCACGGCACTCCTGTACGGGGTCCTGGGGCACTGTGGGGTCAGAGCACTTGCAGGGAGGGATGGCCCCTGGGGGACAGAGAGCCAGGAGGCGGAGAGGGGCAGATGGACGCACGGGGCGGTGGTCGCCAGGTGTCTGGAGCTGCTTCTCCCCTGGTGGTGCCAGGACAGCCCACTCCCCCCACCCCCGAGGCTGAGCCTGGGAAGGGGTGGGGTGCTGAGAGGTGACCGTGAGCAAGCTGCAGTCCCACCCGGAGCAGCCCCTGCGGCGCGGCCACCTGTGCTGCGAGCACCTAAGGGGTCACAGGAGGACCGCATCCCCCGCCCTCGGCTCCCTCCCCGAGCCCCATCTTCTGCGCCCCTGCTCCTCACACTAGGCCTGTATCCCCGCTCCCCAGAGATCACAGGGAGGCCAGGGGACAGGCGGTCACTTTGGAGGGCGTTACGGGAGCCCTGGGTCGCAGACGAAGGGCTGAAGTGTTCGTATTCGCCAGCGTAGGGCGCCCACACAAAGTGGCACGAGTGCACCCACGCGGAAGGAGACGATGGGCACGGACACCCAGCGCAGGTCACAGGAGGGCCGGTGGGGGGGTGGCAGCAAATCCTGAAAGGGGCCCCGAATCTCGAGAAGCTGCCAAGATGTCCGTTAAGACAACGGGACATCACTCACCACAGGGGCAGACATTTCACATATTTAGGGGCGCCTGGGGGGCCCAGTCGGTTAAGCGTCTGACATCCACTCGGGTCATGATCTCATGGTTCGTGGGTTCGAGCCCCGCGTCATGCTCTGTGCTGACAGCTCTGAGCCTGGAGCTGCTTAGGATTCTGTCTCCCTCTCTCTCTCCCCTTCCCCTGTTCTCTCTCTGCCCCTCCCCTGCTCTCCCTCTCTTTGCCCCTCTCCTGCCCCTGCTTGCTCTCTCTCTCTCTCTCAAAATAAATAAACTTAAAAAAGGAAGTCTCTTGGGCGGGGAGGCCGTGCTCCCGCAGGAGGGACTGGTGAGGGCCTGGCGGCCCTTCTGCGGGCAGTCTTTGGACGGGGTTACTGGTTTAGTCCTCTTTGGTTTCTTCTTCTTTTTACTTTTTCAACGTTAAATTTTGTTTTGGTGAGACTTAATTTATCCTGTCACTGGGAGGGCAGACTTCTGTCCCCAGCCGTGCGGCAGAGGTAAGTAAATGTTGAGAGAAGCTGGTGGAACGGCAGCTGGCACAGGAACACCACCAAACGTGCGGAGAGAACATTCCGGAACAGTTAGCTGTGTTGTTTTCTTAGCGTCTTGCTGCTGATCTTAAGGATCCCAGGAGATGCCATTCTTTGAAAGCCCGCTGTGAACAGAGCATTTATATTCTATCCTTAGGTCCCCGGGAGGTCCCAGAGGGGCTGGTGGTGCGCCATTTGCATGAATAAACTGAAGCACTCAGCCAGATGGCCCTTAGGGGACCGGAGGCCAGGAGGCTCAGGGCTTTGCCCTGGAGAAGCACAGCAAGGCATCCTTGCCTAGGGGACTCAGGCTCTGGGCTAGGTCTCCTGCTAAGGCGTGGGGCCTGGGGAAAACCTTCCCTGCCTCTGTTTCCCATCTCCACAGTGAGCATTACAGACACCCAGCTCAGAAAATTAGTAATTTCCACTTGGCAAAAGAAGCCAATAAGGAATAGACATTCAGGTTGCAGACTGAGGAGTATTACAGTCCATTGACTGGCAGGGCCCATATTCAGCATATATAAAGAGCTTCTACAAATCAACAGTAGAACAAGAACAACCTAATGAAAAGGTGGGCAAAAAACAGGAACAGAACATTTATAAGTGGCGGTATGCAAACGACCACGGGGCTCCGAGAAGATGTGCAGCCTCATCAGTCAGGGCGACGGAGATGGGATGTGATCTCACACTTCCCTGGGTGGCTGATGTCTAAAATCACAAATACAGACATCAGGGGTCCTCAGGGGCATGGGGCTTCCTCTGGAACCCGCCTGCTGGGGGGCTTGTAAGGTGTGCCGCTTCGGGGAGTGGCCTCGCAGTGCCTTAGAACCCTAAGCCAGCATGGGGGCGCCTGGGGGGCCCGGTTAAGCATCGGACTTCATTCAGCTCAGGTCATGATCTCAGGGTTCATGGGATTGAGCCCATGTTGGGCACTGTGCTGACAGCTCAGAGCCTGGAGCTGCTTCCGATTCTGTCTCCCTCTTTCTCTCTGCCCCTCCCCTGCTCATGCTCTGTCTCTCTCTGTCTCTCATAATAAATAAACGTTAAAAAAAAGTATTTAGCAGCCTAATTCGCAGGGGCCCGGGATCCTGAGCCAACCTCTGCCCAAGTGCGAACAGCAGGGGACCGCGCGCTCCGTGGTGAGAAGGGGTGCTGACAGAAAGGAGGCAGACACAGCCCCTGATGAGGACTCGGCTTATATGCAGTCCTGGTCCACGCAGAGCCCGGCCTGGGGGTCCCAGGGAGCGGGGACGGGGCTGAGCGGGAAGGATGAGTGAAATTCTGTGGCGATGGTTTTCTGTCTTGTCTGCAGGTGGTAGTTACAGGATCGCGCTTAACTGTCAATCCCAGAGGAGCAAACCTGGGTCAGAGCACTGGTTATGTCTCAGTTGCCCCTCATAATTTTTTTTTCCTTTTTTTAAAAAAATTTAAGTACAGCTGAGTCGACATATGGTGTAGTATTGTTTCCAGGAGCAGATTCGGTGATTCATCCCTCACGTATAGCACGCAGTGCTCATCCCAGCCAGTGCCCTCCTGAGTGCCCCCCCCACCTCCCTCCATCAATCCCCAGTTTGTTCTCTGTATTTAAGAGTCTGTTGGGGCGCCTGGGTGCCCAGTCCTTTGAGCGTCTGCTCTTGATTTCAGCTCAAGTCACGATCTCATGGCTCGTGAGTTCAAGCCCTGCATCAGGCTCTGCACTGTCAGCGTGCAGCCTGCTTGGGATTCTCTCTCCCTCTCTGTGCCCTCCCCCACGCGTGCACACGCACCTTCTCTCTCAAAATAAATAAATGAACTTTAAAAAAAATAGTCTCTCGTGGTTTTTTATCTTATTTTGTTTTTCCTTTCTTCCCTTATGTCCATCTCTTGTTTCTGAAATTCCACACATGAGTAAGATCATACGATGTTTGTCTTTCTCTGGCTGACTTCACTCAGCATAATGCCCTCTGGTTCCATCCACATGGTGGCAGATGGCAAGATTTCCTTCTTTTTGATGGCTGGGTAGTATTCCATTGTCTCTATGTACGCATTTTTTTGATGCAATTTTTTAAAGAAAAGTGTGCCGCTCTGTGTGCCCCTCTGTCCACGGCGGCCACTCTGTCCCGGCGGCCCCTCTGCCCCGATGGCCCCTCTGTCCCGGGGGCCCCTCTGCCCCGATGGCCCCTCTGTCCCGGCGGCCACGGCAAAGCACCACATGCTGACGCTTCAGTCACAGATTCATTTTCCCTACTGTGCAGGCAGCAAGGCCAAGACTGAGGTGTTGCCAGTGTGGTTTCTGCTGAGACGTGTCTCCTTGGCCGGTGGCCGTCTCCTGGCGTCCTCGTGTGGCCTCACCCCCGCGGGTGTCCAGTGCTTCCTCCTTTCCTGCCAGGACAGCAGGCCTGTTGGACGGAGGATGCCTTTTGGACCCCCGTAGCCCCGGCTGCCCCCACAAAGGCCCTGTCTGCAATGGGTCACATTGTGGGGCCTCCCCATGTGAACTCCGGGGGACACGACTCCGTTCACGACGGGCTTTAAAAGGAAAAAATAGCCATTCCTACTTTGCAGAGCGGCTGTAAGGATTAAAGAGTCGCTCAGAGCGCCACCGCTAAATGAGGGGGGCCGTCAGCACTCGGTGTTCTTCAGAAGGCCAAGTGGTTCTGCCCCAGCTCTCAGGGACTGCTGACCCGGAGCACGTGTGGGTCCTCGCTTGTCTGACAGAGATCCCGTGGCGGGAGGAGCAGGTGTATGGAGGTCACGCTGGGGGAGGGGGGTGCAGAGAGAAGCACGTGTACAGAGATCCCGTGGCGGGAGGAGCACTGCGTCGGCTAAAGGACTTGCCTCTGCCTACGCTTCTGCTCCGGGCGCCGCTTGCTGGCCAAGGCCATTGCCCTGGACTGCAGGCCACAGGGGGTGGTCGCCCAGGTACATCTGGGTCCAGCCATGTTCGCCTCACCCCTGGAAGCAAGATACAAGACACTTGTTAAATCCTAGAACTATGTTCTATGGAGACATGTGGAAATCAAGGGAAAAGGAAGAAGACAAATAGGCCTGTAATTTGCCCTGCCGCAGATGTCTGCATTCGGAGCCTGAAGAAGCAGCCACCCTTGTCTTGTCACAGGCAGCCCAAGATGGATTTCCAAGAGGTTATTTCTTTTTAAGCAACTTTGTTGCTATATAGTTTACAAGGCGCCCGTGTGACTTCTGTCACATTCAGGATGCAGGACGTGTCCATTATCCCCAACGCAAGAATTCCCTCTACTCCTTGTAGTCAACCCTCCACCTGCCACGTCTGACCTGCTTTCTGTGGACACAGCAAAGCCGTGCTGGGCCGGCGCCTCGCACAGACACGCTCATGCTCACGCCTCTAGCATAGTTTGCTGAGGGCACGGGGAGACCGAGCCATGTTGCTGGGTGCTCCGTAGTTCATTCTCCCTTATTCCCGACTCCTGTGCCACTGCGCGGATCTAGTCATTTCCTAGCCACTTCTCAATGGCAGACACTTGAATGGTGTTCAGGTTTTAGATACTATGAGGAAAGTTGGTATTGGCATTACGGGCAAGTCTTTTTGCAGACATATTTCCATTTGTCTTTATTAAATATTTAGGAGTAGAATTGTACGGTCATATCAGAACTGTATGTTTGGCTTTACAAGGATCTGGTGACTGCATCTTCAGGGGTGATGTGCAAGTTCCAGAGACTCCACGTGTCCTCCAGTATTTAATATGGTCAGACTTCTATTCATAGCTACTCAAGTGAGCGTGTAATAGTATCACGTGCTCTTATTTCTGTTTCCCTCCTGTCTGAGGATGTTGAATATCTTACTTGCTTATTGGCCTTTTGTGTCTCTTCTTTGGTGCAGTACCTATTAAAATGTTTGGGCCCCCTTTTTTGGAGGGTTCTTGTCTTATTATTTATTTCTGTGAGTTCTTTATATAGTTTGCACACAAGGCTACACGTCTTTTGCCAGATAGGTATGATAAAACATCCACCACCACCCCTCCCCCGCTGTGGCTTGCCCTTGCATTTTCTTAACAGTGTTTTCTGGAGGAGCAGAAGCTTTAAATTTTGATGGAGTCTATCTTTTTCTTTCCTTTTTCGGTCAGTATTTTGGGGTCTTGCAATCTTTGCCTACTGCAAGGTTGTGAAGATTTTCTTCTATGGTTTTTTTTTTCTCTAGAAATTATATAGTTTTACATGTATAATCCATTTCAAATTAATATTCATGCGAAGTAAAGGAAAGAGTTAAGGGGGTTCCTGGGTGGCTCAGTCAGTTAAGCATCCAACTTTGGCTCAGGTCATATCTCATGGTTCATGGGTTCGAGCCCCGCATCAGGTTCTGTGCTGATACCGCAGAGCCTGGAGCCTGCTTCAGATTCTGTGTTTCTCTCTCTGCCCCTCCCCTCCTCGTGCTCTGTCTCTTGGTGTCTCAAAAATAAATAAAACAAGAAAAAAAAATTAAAGCATTAAGGATCACTTTATATTTTCACATGGATATCTAGTTGGTCCAGCAATTGATAGAAATCAATTGAAAGTAGTGTCAAATAATCAGTCTATTTTGTCTTGATCACTGTTGCTTGTAGTAAGTCTTGAAGTTAGGCAGTATCAGCTCTCCAACTTTATTTTGCTTCTTTGATATTTTGTTGTCTCCTCTTAGTCTTTTACCTATCCATAGAAAATTTAGAGTCAGTTTGTTAATATCCACAAAATAACTTCCTGTGATTTTGATTGGGTTTGTATTGAATCTATACATCAAGTTGGAGAAAACTGCCATCTTGACAATATTGAGTCTTCCTATCCATGAACATGGATTATCCCTCTATCTAGTTCTCCTTTGTTTTCTTTCATCAGAATTTTGTAGGTTTCCTCATATATATTTTGTACATCTTTTGTTAGACATATGCTTGAGTATTTCATTTTTGGAGGTGGCAGTGTAAGCAGTGACAATGTAAACAGTATTTCGTTTTCTTTTTTTAATGTTTATTTTTCAGAGAGAGAGAATGAGAGACCAACAGAGAGAGAGAGAGAGAGAACAAGCAGGGGAGGGGCAGAGAGAGAGAGAGAGAGAGGGAGACACAGACTCCAAAGCAGGCTCCAGGCTCTGAGCTGTCAGCACAAAACCTGACACGGGGCTCAAACTCATTAACTGTGAGAAAATGACCCAAGCCGAAGTCACACACTTATCCGACTGAGCCACCCAGGTGCCCCAATCTATATTTTCAAGTGAGATTTTTATAGACAACATATAAATGGGTTTTGTGGTTTTTCATTCTGACAATCTGTATCATTTAATTGGTGCATTTAGACCATTGACATTCAAAGATAATCATTGACATGGTTGGATGAGTATCTACCATATTTGTTTTGTTTTTCCCCTTGTTCCATGTTCCTAATTTTGTCTCCCACTTTTTCTGCTTTTTGTGGTTTGAACTGAGCATGTTAATAGATTTCATTTTATCTTTTCTTAGCATAACAATTTTATTCATTTTTTAACTTTTTTTTTTAGTAGTTGCTCTAGAGTCTTCAGTGTATGTTTGCAACTAATGGAAGTTTGCTTTCACTCTACTGTTTCATAGGCACTGAATCCTGAAGACTTTTATAACAACGTAGGCCTACTTGCTCCTCCCATCTTCCATATCATTGCTGCCATTTAGTTCATTTACCTGCAAGTGAAAGAGCACGCCAACCTGGATGTGGGCATATAGATGCACAAAACTGAGTACTGTGTTGCTGTTATTATTTTGAAAAAATGTTTTGTTAGATCAGTTAAGAAACAGAAAAATAAAAATTTTTATTTTACCTTCTTTCTTTTTCAACAGTATTGGTCTACCAACAAAAGATTCCTTAAATCTTTGTCTGAAAAAGTCTTTATTTCTCCTCCCGCCCCCTTTTTTTTTAGAGAGATGGAGAGAGAGAACAGAGTGTGAGTGTGGCAGGGTCAGAGAGACAGAATCTGAAGCAGGCTCCAGGCTCTGGGCTGTCTGCAGCACAGGAACTCGGGAACTGAGAGGTCATGACCTGAGCCGAGGTTGGACCCTAAACCAACAAAGCCACCCAGGTGCCTCTCTCCTTCACGTTGGAAGACTGATTTCCCAGGGTACAGAATTCTAGGTTGGTGGGGTTTTCTCTCAACACTTTAAGTACTGTACTTCCTCTCTTCTTGCTTGCATGGTTTTTGAGAAGTTGGATGTAATTTGTTATCTTCACTTCTCCATAGATAAGGTGCTCTCTTTCCCCTCTGGCATCTATCAGGATTTTTATCTTTATATTTGATTCTGAATATATATGCTTAAGTATAGTTTTTTGCAGTTTTGTTTTTCCTTTGTTTTTCAGTATTTATTTTTTTTAGAATAGTTTACTGTCAAATTAGTTTCCATATAACACCCAGTGCTTCTCCCCACAAGTGCCCCCGACCATGACCATCACCCCCTTCTCCCCCTCCCCCTCCCCCTTCAGTCCCCCAGGTTCATTTTCAGTATTCAATAGTGTCTCATGATTTGTGACCCTCATTCTCCCCAGCTCTCTTTCCCCCTTCCCCTCCCTATGGTCCTCTGTTAGGTCTCTCCTGTTAGACCTATGAGTGCAAACATATGGTATCTGTCCTTCTCTGCCTGACTTATTTCACTTAGCATGACACCCTCGAGCTCCATCCACTTTGCTACAAATGGCCAGATTTCATTCTTCCTCATTGCCATGTAGTATTCAATTGTATAGATAAACCACATCTTCCTGAACCATTCATCAGGTGATGGACATTTAGGCTCTTTCCATGATTTGGCTATTGTAGAAAGTGCTGCTATGAACTTTGGGATACATGTGCTCCTATTCATCAGCACTTCTGTATCTCTTGGGTAAATCCCCAGCAGTGCTATTACTGGGTCATAGGGGAGTTCTATTGATAGTTTTTGAGGAACCTCCACAATGTTTTCCAGAGCAGCTGTATGAGTTTACATTCCCACCAACAGTGTAGGAGGGTGCCTGTTTCTCCACATTCTTGCCAGCATCTATAGTCTATTGATTTGTTCATTTTAGTGACTCTGACTGGTGTGAGGTGGTATCTCAGTGTGGTTTTGATTTGAATTTCCCTGATGATGAGTGACACTGAGCATCGTTTCATGTGCCTGATGGCCATCTGGATGTCCTCTTTGGAGAAGTGTCTGTTCATGTCTTCTTCCCATTTCTTCACTGGATTATTCATTTTTCAGGTGTGGAGTTTGCTCCATGTATATTTTGGATACTAGCCCTTTAACTGATATGCCATTTGCCACTATCTTTTCCCATTCTGTCGGTTGGCTGTTAGTTTTTTTTTTTATTGTGTCCTTTGCACTACAGAAGCTTTTTATCTTGATGAGGTCCCAGTAAACTCTGGTTTCTCCCAGATTGCATCTATCTTTCCAAATATCCTTCCAAAATAGAAATGGAAGGAAGACTACTGGACTCATTCTACGAAGCACATATCACTCTGATTCCTAAGCCAGGCAGAGACCCAACAAATAAAGAGAACTACAGCCCAATATCCTTAATGAATACAGATGCAAAAATACTCAACAAGATACTAGCAAATTGAATTCAACAGCATATAAAAAGTTTTATCCATTACAGTCAAGTGGGATTTATTCCTGGGTTACAAGGCTGGTTCAATATTCGCAAATTCATTAATGTGATACATCAAGTTAATAAAACAAAAGAAAAAACCCATATGATCCTGTCAATATATGCAGAAAAGCATTTGACAAAATACAACATCTCTTCTTAATAAAAACCTCGAGAAAGTCGGGATAGAAGGAACTTACTTAAACATCATAAAAGCCATTTACGAAAAGCCCACAGACAATGTTATCCTCAATGGGAAAAAACTGAGAGCTTTCCCTCTGAAATCAGGGACACGACAGGGATGTCCACTCTCACCATTGTTGTTTAACATAGAGATGGAAGTCCTAGCATCAGCAATCGGACAACAAATGGAAATAAAAGGCATCAGAATCGGCAAAGGAGAGGTCAGACTTTCACTTTTCGCAGATGACATGATACCCTACATGGAAAACCAGATCAACTCCACCAGAAGCCTTCTAGAACTGATCCATGAATTCAGTAAGGTTGCAGGGTAAAAGTCAATGTACAGAAATCAGTTGCATTTTTATACACCAAAAATGAAGCAACAGAAAGAGAAATCGGGAAACAGATCCCATTCACAATTGCACGAAAAACCATAAAATATCTAGGAATAAACCTGACTAAAGATGTAAAAGACCAGGGCGCCTGAGTGGCTCCGTCAGTTAAGTGTCCGGCCTCAGCTCAGGGCATGATCTCACAGTTCGTGGGTTTGAGCCCCACATCGGGCTCTGTGCTGACAGCTAGCTCAGAGCCTGGAGCTGCTTCAGATTCTGTGTCTCCCTCTCTCTCTGACCCTCGCCTGCTCACACTGTTTCTCTCTGTCTCTCAAAAATAAATAAATAAACATTAATAAAATATATGTAAAAGACCTATATGCTGAAAACTATAGAAGACTTATGAAGGAAGTTAAAGAAGTCACAAAAAAATGGAAAACATTCCGTGCTCATGGATCAGAAGAATAAATATTGTGAAAATGTCATTACTACCCAAAGCAATTTACACATTCAATGCAATCTCCATCAAAGTAGCACCAGCATTCTTCTCAAAGCTAGAACAAACTATCCTCAAATT
>NC_043702.1:1200171-1205253 GCF_006229205.1 Suricata suricatta
ATGGTATTTGGCACAAAAACAGACACATGGACCAATGGAATAGAATAGAGAACCCAGAGCTGGGCCCACAAGTATATGACCAATTAATCTTTGACAAAGCAGGAAAGAGTGTCCAATGGAAAAAGGACAGCCTCTTCAACAGGTGGTGTTGGGAGACCTGTTTTTCAGTATTTAATATGCATGTCATTCTCCGAGTTCCCTGGATCTGTGGTTGGTGTTTCCTATGAGGTTTGTGTCATCTCCCCAATAAATATGCTGAATCCTTAATCTCTAGCATGATGGTATTTAGAGATGGTACATTGGGCCCTCATTCTGGGACGGGTGCCCTTACAGGGAGGGACCGGGAGAGCTTGCCTCCTCCTCTCCGTGTCAGCCATGTGAGGACAGCGAGAAGGCGACCGTCTGCAGGCAGTGAGAGCGTCCTCACCATCACTGGGTCTTGGACTTTCAGGCTCTAGAACTGTGAAGAAAGCCCCCAGTCTACTGTATTGTTGTTATAGCAGCCTGAACCAAGACAGCGTCTGACGTTAGTTTAGAAAAAACGATCAGTCGTTACAGTTTTCTCAAGAGGTTCTTCTGTTCCTTTCCCTGTCTCTTCCCCTGCAGGTGCTCCTTTACACGCACCTGACTGCTCAGTGCTTGGATATTCGGGAGATTTTTTTCCCATTTCTGTTTTCCTTTACTTTTCAGTTTTGGAAGTTTCTGTTGTCATGTTTCCAAGCCCAGAGGTGCTTCACTTGGCTGTGGCCCTCTCCTGATAAGCCCATTAGAGGCATCCTTCATTTCGTTTAGTGTTTTCTATGTCTAACACTTCCTTTGGGTTCTTCCTAGGAATGTCTCTTTCTCTGTTTACCTTTGCGCATCTGTCTTTCGATGCTGTCTGTGTTATCCAGTGGACTCGGAGCTGTTCTGACATCCTGGTCTCGGGATTCTGGCATCTCTGTCACACCTGGGTGTGGCTCTAATGCCAGTGAGTCATAATTGAAGAATTGATCCCTGGGAACCACGTCCACACGTGGGCCCAGTATAAGTGATGAGATTCTAGACCTTTGAGGGGATGTAGACATGAGATAAGATTGGGGGGAACCTTGGGACGGAATGAGTGTATCTTTCATGTGGGAGAGAAGAAAGTCCAATGAATACAGAAAAACAATGGGTTTTCTGAGGTTAGACCATAAAATGACTCCACTTCCATCTCAGGGTCTCCCCCTGCCCCGCATCCCCAGCCACGGTCCCATTTCTCACTGTCTGTGTGGAGGAAGTTAGCTGCAGTGTCATTGGTCAGTCCTAGGGGCAAGTTGCATGAGGGATCTTGGGAGGATGCCCTTTGGGGCCTTTCTGTGGACACACGAGTGATATTGAGCCTTTAGGGGACTGCAGCCTGGCTGACACTTTGCTTCTTCAAGGGAAACCCTGAGCGTGGGCAGCCTGCTAAGCTGTCTGTCCATTGCTGGCCACAGAAACTGACATGATAAATGTTTGGTGTTTTAGCCTCTATGTTTGGGCTAATTTATTAATCAACAATAACTAATGGGACTATTTGCCTTTCTAGGTAAATTTCAGAATTAGCTTATCAATATCTTTAAAAAGCCTATTGGGATTTTGATCAGGTTTTTACTAAATCTGTATATCAAACATGGGTGAATGGATACCATAAGAGTATGGAGTATTCCAGTTCATGAACACAATTTATTTCTCCATATATTTAGGCTTTCTTTAAATTTTTAAACTAGTCTTGATAGTTTTACACAAATAGATCTTGTACTTATCTTGTTAGATTTATATTGAAGCAATTCATATCTGTGATGCTGTTGTAAATGGTACCTTTCAAATATCAAATTCTGACTGTTTATTGCTAATCTATAGAAATATGATTGATTTTGTATTCTGATTATGTATCCTGAGACTTTGCTAAACTTACTTATTTTTCTGGGGATATTTTGTAGATTCTTTGAAAATTTCCATATCACTGACATTATCAACTAATGTTAAACAGGCCCCAGAGAGCCAGAAACTTTAGCTTACTGCCATCGTTGCAACCCACATCAGTGCTTATGACCATCAAGAGGCATGCAGAAGACTGTTCGTCACAGTTTGAATTGTGATAGCCCCCAAATTGGAACAGCTCAATGGCCATCAGCAGTCGAGAGGACAAATATGTTGTGTGTCTATGTGATGACATACCATGCAGCAGTGAGAAAGAGTGAACATTTGGGACTCGCAACAGCATGGAGGACTTTCATGGCCTTTACACTGAGCCAGACAAACCAGACCAGAGGACACAGTGTTTAATTCCATTTTTATGATGTTCAAAAGCAGAAAAAAACTCATCATATCATTAGAGATCAGAATGGGTGTCATCCTAGGACAGGGCATTCATCGGGAAAGGGTACAGATAGGCCCCTTAGGTTCTGAGGATCTTTCGATCTTGACAAGGGTGACAGTTTCATGCAATTTTCATATGAGAATCACTGAGCTGTACATGTGGTATTTGTGCATTATGGATGGAGATATAGGAGACTGGATGAGAAGGTCCCCTGTGGAGACAGAGACCTCTGAGGTGGTGGACCCTGGAGAGATGAGGGCCAAGAGCACCCCTTGGGGGCACCGCATTTAAATGGCATGAAAGACAGAGCCCAACATGAGTGTCTGGGTTGTAATGATCTGATTCATTTAGAAAGAACAGAAATTGCCACGTGTCCTTGACATTAAGGAAAGAGGAGCTTTCAAAGAAGAAAAGGGTTACACTTGGGTAACGGATAAGAACCAGAAAGTGTCCATTGGACTTGGGGGCACTGTTGTTAGCAGTGAGCATTCTGCAGTGCTGGAGCAGAGGCATGATTACAAAGGGCTGCAGGACAGCACAGGCAGGGACAGTGAGTCCAGAGTATGAGTATAAAAAATGTTCATGGAGAGTGAGAGAGAGATATAAGCAGGCCACAGAGATGTCTGGGCTAATGGGAGGTGTGAGAGATCTTTGCACATATTTGAAGCCTGAGGAGAATGAGTCAGGAAGGAAGAAAGGTCAAAATTAAGTAGAGAGACAGTGCTTGTTGGCAGAAGTCCTACAGGAGCCCAGAGGAGTGGATATGGTAGAATTCCACAGCCAATATAGGGTTGAGTCTTGAGCAGCCTGGGGACAGTTCACCCTGGGAAGATAAGGGAAGTAGGTAAAGATGGAAGTAGGTAACATGCCTAATGGCCCCATGTTTTTCGCAAAGCAGGTGATGACCTACTCTGCTGATGCTGAGGCAGTTTGGGTGACTCATTTCCATTCAGCAAACATTCTGCGTCCACCAGATGCCATGACCAGGGGCTACAGAGACAACTGAGAAGTGGTCTCTGTGGTTGAGGAAAGTGCACTGCATGCATATGCACACACTCATACACACACACACACACACACACACACACACACACGAGTTTCCATTCATGTAACATGGGAGATACTTGGTAGCAGTATCTACAGCGGAGAGAAGATATGCAGAAGAATACATAGATTTGTCCTGGAGTTGGATGCAGGGACTGGGGGGGGGGGGGTAGGGCAGAGGGAAACAAGATGAGGTGGAGCCAGCAAGCGAGGGAGGAGGTTCGATCTTGGCACTGTTGCAGACCTGCAACAAGAGGAGGACTGGCTTCCTGGGACAAGGGAGGGACTGTGGTTTTCCAGAGAGAGTGCCAACATGGCCAGACTTCTCTGGGCTTGGTCTTAGTAGCCGCACCATAAGGGTCCCCATCCTTTGAGTCTAAGGCTGAGGCACAGTTAGAAGCCCTTTCCAGGGGCTCTGATAAACTGCCTGGTCTGAGGCTGGAACAGCAGTGATTTGCAGAAACACCATGGTGGGCAGCAGGTGCATGGAAAAGGTCAATGGACTGAGAGCCAAAAATATCAGGGCCTGTGCTTAGGGTCCATTCATTATTCAACCTGGTGTGGTCTTGATTGTGCGAGAGTTTTAGGTAAGAAAGGCATATTCCTTCTCTTTTCTCTAATTTTTCATGTAAATTTGGTATTCTTATAGCTAGCTTCTATGTAGAAATTTAGAATCACTTGTCCAGTACTATAATAAAAATCATATTAGGATTTAGACAGCACTGAGTATATTGGATACATTGCACAAAGATATTTATGTTAAAATTTCTTATCCATGAACATGGTATATCTCTTCATTTACTTCTTTTTTTTAAAAGAATGTTTATTTTTGAGAATGCATGAGTGGGGGACAGAGGGAAAGAGAGAGGGTGCCAGAGAATCCAAAGTGGGCTCTGCACTGACAGCGCAAGCCCGATGCAGCGCTTGAACTCATGAACAGTGAGATCATGACCTGAGCTGAAGTTGGACGCTCAACCAACTAAGCCACCCAGGCACTGCACTCAGTTCTTTTATATATTTCAGTAGCATTTAAATTGTATTCTGAAGATATTGCACATTATTTGTTATATTCATATATACTGAAGAGCTTATGATATTTTCTTTTCAAACATGCAACAGTACATTATAAAATTGCACAAGAATAGATAAATAGCCCAATGGGACAGAATAAGACTCTAGAAACACACCCACTTATATATATAGGGAAACTTGGTTTATGACAAAGTTGACACTATATAGCAATGGGGGGGAACATACATGTGTATGTATATTAAAAAGATCAGTAGGATAACCATATGGAAAAAATACTGAACCCGCCATCACAAAAACCACTAAAAAAGTTAATTCCATGTGAAGTATGGATACGAATATAAAAGACTAAGGAAGAAAACTTCTACTAGATAACATAGAGAAATCTCTCTTTGGATCTAGTATGGACAATGGTTCTTTTAAACATGCCACAGAATAAAGTAACCATGAAGGAAATGATTGATAAATTAACTTTCCTGAGTAAATTTAAGAACTTCTACCTAAATGTCCATCACCTGACGAATGGATCAAGAAGATGTGGTATATATTCACGATGGAGTACTACATGGCAATGAGAGGGAATGACATATGGCCCTTCGTAGGAAAGTGGATGGACCTTGAGGGTGTCATGCTGAGTGAAGTAAGCCAGGCAGAGAAGGACAGAAACCATATGTTTGCACTCA
>NC_043702.1:1205353-1208992 GCF_006229205.1 Suricata suricatta
GAGGGGGGAAGACAGGTGGTGGTGATGGTGGAGGGCACTTAAGGGGAAGAGCACTGGGTGTTGTATGGAAAGCAATTTGACAATAAAATATGGAAAAAAAAAGAACTGCTCATCGAAAAAATTTTTTCAAAATGAATACAAATGCAATGTAGAAGCGACAAAGAGGAAGAAGATGTTTGCAAATCATATAACTTACAAAGGCTCATATCGGTAATGTAGAAAAAATTCTACCATTGATATGAAAAAGAAAAACAATACAGTGGAAAAACTGAGCAAAGCATATATACTTCCCCAAAAAGGGTATACAAATTGCTGCTAAATATATGGAAATCTGGTCAGCCCATTGTCCGTTGCAGAAATGAAAATGAAGCTATCATGATATGTGGCTACACCCCCACCAGAATGCCTAAAATTGGTGACAGGGACAACATGACGTATTTGAGATGATGTGCAGCATCAGGAGCAGGAGCTCTCACGCACTACTTCTGTGAACAAGGATGGCTGTAACAGTTTTGGAAAACGTGAAGATGAGCAACTGCTCTCCCAAGAATGCCCAACAGGAATTCACTCACGGCAAAAAACACGTAAAGGAATTTGATAGTAGCATTATTTTATAAAACAAATAACTAGTAACAACCCGAGTGTTCATCAACAGTAAGATGAACAAATTATGATGTCTTCATATAATGAAACTTACATATTAAGGACAATGAACTAACTTCTATATACAATCACAGGATTAATGTCACAAAGAATATTAGGGAAAAAAATGTCACAAAAGAAGAGACACTGTGTGGTTCTACTCATAGGAAGTTCACAGCAGGGAAAACAAATCTGTGTGGTAGAGGCAGGATAGGCAGGGGTATTATTGTGTAAACTAGGTAGGTTTCTTTCTTGGCCTGGGTGGTGACTCCATGAATGGATGTGACTTGAGTATTGCTCCATAGATACATAAAAATTAAATCTATTTGTTAATACATCTTGTCTCTCATCCTTTGACTAAGAAGCTAGATGTCCTGGCTGGAGCTCTGGTGACAGTGTCTCCCATGCCCTTGGTATCATGAAGCAGAGCTCAAAGGATCTTCTCCCCTTGAACGAAACCACTGCATTTGCCTCAGACCATCAACCTGGCTCCTCAGTGAGAGAGGCCCTGTAGTCAGACCTGGAACACTCCCGCCAAGCCTATTCCAATGGACGCCAAACTTACCATAGGGAGTGCCTTGGCCATGCATTAAATTGTTTTAAACAAATATCTCTAGTGATGGTGTTGAGGAGGGGCTGATGAGAGGTAAATGGAGGCAGGTGCCCCTTTCAGTTAACACTCTTGTCTGGCCACCAAGAGACAGCAAGGCTCTGCATCTGGAGGACTGGAGGGTGGAGGTACAGTGTATGCAAACATTTTTTCCTTCCAAGTTTGATCGAGATCACAAACATTTGTCTACTTTCCTACTAAATCCCATGGATGGCCCAGCGAACCATGATACCACCCCTGCCTTGACACCCAGAAATTGCTCTATCTTCATGTGATTTAAGTAATTTCTCCTTCTTTGAACATTTAGAGTTTGGGGTGAAGAACACCCTTATTTGTCCATGCATTTCAAACTTAGTAAGTATGTGGTCCATTAAATGCTTTCAAGCAACATTGATTGAATGAGTAAATGAATGAGTTTCTTAACACATTTAATTCCATCTGGAAGTGGAAGAGGTTTGAAGGGATCCTAATAGTTCACTGTCTCTCGGAGGCCTCCATCCAGCCCGCAGGACACACTGTCTTTCTCCAGCACATCCTTAACGTGGCCATGTGTTTCTGGCCCAGCCTCTGCAGGGCCTCCTGCACATCCTTGTTTCGCAAACTGTAGATGAGGGGATTGAGCATTGGGATGACCAACGTGTAGAAGACAGAGACCACCTTGCCTTGCTCCATGGACTCAATTGCTCCTGGCTGGGCATACATGACAAAGACAGTCCCAAAGAAGAGAGCCACTGAAGTCATGTGGGGGCCACAGGTAGAGAAGACCTTGCGTCTCCCGGCTGCTGAGCGCATCCTCAGGATGGTCACTGTGATGTAGCCATAGGAGATGAGGATCACAAGTGCCACACCCATAATGATGAGCCCACAGATGCCAAACAAGAGAAGTTTATTGATGGTGGTGTTGCCACAGGCGAGCTGGAGCAGAGGAGGCACATCACAGAAGAAGTGGTTGATGCGATTGGAGCTGCAGAATGGGAGGCGGAATGTGAAGGTGGTCTGCACAACAGAGTTGAGGCAGCCTCCACAGTAGCTGCCCAGCACCAGGCGCGTGCAGGCAGAGTGGCACATGGTGACGGGGTAGTGCAGGGGGCTGCAGATGGCCATGAAACGGTCATAGGCCATGACGCCCAGGAGGAAGCCTTCAGTGGTGACCAGCAAGGAAAAGAAGAATAGCTGGGTGGCACAGCCTGCAAAGGTGATGACCTTGGATGGGGAGAAGAAGTTGGCCAGGGCATTGGGGGCAATGACAGATGAGTAGCACAAGTCCAGGAAGGAGAGGTTCTTGAGGAAGAAGTACATTGGGGAGTGCAGGCGGCCATCCAAGGTGATGACCACAGTCATGGTGAGGTTTCCCAGCACAGTCACCATGTACAGGGTCAGGAAAACAGCAAAGAGCAGAGCCTGAGTCTCCAGACCACCTTCAAATCCCTCCAGCACAAAGTCTTGGTAGTAGACCATGGAGAGGTTTCCATCTCTGTGCAATGGCATGAGCCTCGGGCCCCAGCAGGGGAGTTAGAGCTTCGGTATTGGCAGACTGAGTGGGTCAAACTAAACTTCCTGCTGAAGACTTTTAAGAAAAGATAAACAACATGGGCTGCCTCGGTGACTCAGTTAGTTGAGTGTCCCACTCTTGATTTCTGTTTAGATCATGATCTCATGGTTCATGGGTTTAAGCCCCACATCAGGATCTGTGCTGATAGCTCAGAGCTTGGAGCATGCTTGGGAGTCTCTGGCTCCCTCTCTCTCTGCCCCTCCCCTGTTTAAGCCCTCTCTTTCACAAAAATAAATTAACTTTCTAAAAATGATAAAAAAAAAACCAACCAAAACAAAATCTAACTGAAGGTATAAGAGAGTTAACATTTTAATAAAGAGATACTAAACAAAATTCAAGATGAACACACTAGCCCAGAGATTCCATAAGTGAGAACATCTTTTTTTCCCCTTGAGACACAGCCAGTTTTGAAGAGGAAGTCTGAGAGACCAGGTGCCACGCAGTGAGTTTCTGTCTTGAGAACTAATGCTGACAGTGGCTAGTGACAAGAAACCACCCAGGGTGCACGTTAGGAGTGAGTTTATTTATTTTTTTATTTTTTATTTTTTTTACTTTTATAAAATTTTTAATTAAAAATTTTCCCCCCAATATTTTAATGTCAAATTGTTTTCCATATAACACCCAGTGCTCTTCCCCTTAAGTGCCCTCCACCATCACCACCAACTCTTTTCCCCCCTCCCCCTTCCCCTTCAACTCTCAGTTCATTTTCAGCATTCCATAGTCTCTCAAGTTTTGCATCCCTCTCTCTCCCCATCTCTCTCTCCCTTCTCTGCTCTCCCTGGCTCTCCATTAGGTCTCTCCTGTTTTCCTACTAGACCTATGAGTGCAAACATAT
>NC_043702.1:1209092-1214777 GCF_006229205.1 Suricata suricatta
GAAGGAATGGCAGGAAATCTTCAATGTGATGAGCAGAAAAAACATGCAGCCAAGGATCCTCTACCTAGCAAGCCTGTCTTTCAAAATAGAAGGAGAGATAAAGGTTTTCCCAAATAAACAAAGTTGAGAGAATTCATGACCACCAAACCAGCCCTACAGGAAATCCTAAGAGGGACTCTATGAGGGAAAGATCACAAAGAATACAAGGTGCCAGAGACACCACTATAAGCATGAATCCTAGGGAGTACACAATGACTCAACCCACATTTTTTGATAATAACATGGAATGTAAATGGAATGAATGCTCCAACCAAACGACACAGGGTAGCAGAATGGATAAAAAGACAAAACCCATCTATTTGCTGTCTACAGGAGACGCATTTTCGACCGAAAGACACCTTCAGGTTGAAAGTAAAGGGATGGAGAAATATCTATCATGCGACTGGAAGCCAAAAGAAAGCTGGAGTAGCCATCCTTATATCAGACAAACTGGACTTTAAAGTAAAGGCAGTAACAAGAGATGAAGAAGGACATTATATAATAATTACAGAGTCTCTCCATCAGGAAAAGCTAACAATCATAAATATCTATGCGCCTAACTCGGGAGACCCAAATACATAAAGCAATTAATCACAGAAAGAAACAATCTTATTGACAAGAATGTGCTAATTGCAGGGAACTTTCATACTCCACTGACAGCAATGGATAGATCAACCAGACAGAAAATCACTAAGGAAACAATGGACATGAACTACATATTGGAACAGATGGAACTGATAGACATATTTAGAACTCAGCATCCTAAAGATAGGAAATTCACTTTCTTTTCAAGTTCACATGGCACATTCTCCAAGATAGACCACATACTGGGACATAAAGCAGCCCTCCATAAGTATAAATAAATAGAGATCATACCATGCACACTTTCAGGTCACAATGCTATGAAACTTGAAATTAACCACAGGAAAAAGTCTGGAAAACTTCCAAAAATGTGGAGGTTAAAAACCACCCTATTAAAGAATGATTGCGTTAATCAGGCAATTAGAGAAGAAATTTAAAAATACATAGAAACCAACGAAAATGAAAATACAACAATCCAAAATCTCTGGGATGCAGCAAAGGCAGTCCTAAGAGGGAAGTATATTGCAATCCAGGCCAATCTCAACAAACTAGAAAGAGTGCAAATTCAAAAACTAACAGAGAACCTACTGGAACTAGAAAGGAAGCAGCAAGAGCACCCCAAACCCAGCAGAAGAAAAGAAATAATAAAAATCAGGGCAGAAATAAACAATATAGAATCCAAAAGAACAGTCGAGCAGATTAATGAAACCAAGAGTTGGTTCTTCGAAAAAATAAACAAAATCGATAAACCTCTAGCCAGACTCCTCAGATAAAAAAGAGAGCACTCAGATAGACAAAATCATGAACGTAGAAGGATCTATTACAACCAATCCCTTAGAAATACAAGCAATCATCAGAGATTACTATGAAAATTTATATGCCAACAGACTGGACAACACAGAAGAAATGGACAAATTCCTAAATACACATGCACTGCCAAAATTCAAGCCGGAAGAGTTTAATAAAGAGCAGGTATGCATCTCAACCTGTGACCGCTTCAGTCACTGAGATTGTGTGAAGGTGATATCTGAGTGCTAGTGCCTCTGACTCCTTGCAAAAGCAAATATATTTCAAGAGAAGACATGGTATCCTAGACCTCACGTATTGTCTGTAAAAGTTTTGCATAGATACTGCCAGACACACAATTTGGAATTTGAGGAGTTCCCACAACATGAATTAAAATCACAGAAACAATAGACAGAACAACCCAGAAAGATTTCAAATTTTGGAGGTAACACACATAAACTTTTAATTAAAGTTATTATGTTTAATGGATAAAAGATAAAACCAAGAATTTTACCAGAAATATGGAAGTAATAAAGAGAATTGTGTTTCTCTTTTTAAAGTACAATGGATAAAATTAGGAGCTGAATAAATGAGTTTTACAGGAGATTAGAAATAGCTAAAGGGAAAATTTTTGAACAAGAATACAGATCAGTAGAAAATATTCAAAGCGAAACATTAAGAGATAGAAGTTAGAAAAATTAGGAATGAAGGTTAAAAACCAAAGATATGGAGACATACATAGTATGAGTCCACCCCCCCCCCGCCCCTGCAAGAGAGGAATAAGACAAATAGGCTGAATAAGAACTTGGAAGAGATAATGGCTAAGTATGATCTCAAACTAGTGAAAGATATTATTCTACAGATTCATTAACCCTCCAGAATCAAACCAGAAATCATAGAAAGTACACCGCACTTAGATACATCATAAAAAATAGTTTAGAATGGAAACCAATTTGACAATAAACTATTTTAAAAAAGTAAATAAAAATAAAAATAGTTAAGAACGAGAATAAAGAGAAAAATCTTAAAAGCATCATGATAACGAAGAGATAGTCGCCTCAAAGTATCAACTTTTCAAGTCAGACTGACAATTGGCTTCCTATCAGATTAAAAATAATGAAAGCTAAAGTCAAAGAAATTATATTTTCCTTTGCTCAAATTAAATAATTACTAACTAGAATTCTACATCTACCCTTCAAGATTCAAAGCAAATTTATCAATAATAGTTTAAGACTTAAATACTCCACTTTCAATAACAAATAGAATAACAAAACTAAATACCACCAAGGAAATAAGAGATTTGAACAACATTACAAAGCAGATAGACCAAACCTAACAGGCACATGTAGAACACACATTATCCAACAATAGCAGAAAGCTATTCTCTAGTGCACATGGGATAGGATTCAGGATAGTCACCCCAATTACCCACACAGTAGTTCACAAAGCAAGTCTCAGTACATTGTAAAAGACTGAAATTATACAAAGTATGTTATCCAAACAGAATGGAATGAAAGCACAAATCCAGCAATTTGGAAAATTTACAAATACATGGAACTTAAACAACACATTTTGAAATCACCAGTGGGTAAAATAAGGAATCACACAGGAAATTATAAAGTATTTTGAGATTAATGAAAATGGAAACACAACGTGTCAAATTTTATGGAATGTAGTGAAAGGAGGACTCCAAAATGTATAGGTAGAAACACCAACGTTAGAAAAAGACCTCAAATCAGGACATATGGGTGGCTCAACCGGATAAGCATTGAACCCTTTATTTTGGCTCAGGTCATGATCCCATGGTTTGTGAGATCAAACTCTGTGCTTGATAGGGCTCTGTGCTAGCAGTGCAGAGCCTGCTTGGAATTCTCTCTCTCTCTTTCTCTGCCCATCCCCTGCTCATGCTTTCTCTCTCAAAATAAGTAAGTAAACATGTATAAGAAAAAAAAAGAACCTCAAATCAATAACATAACTTTCCATCTTAAACAAGAAAGTAGAAAAAGAAGACCAAATTAGCTGAAAACATATAGAAGGAAGGAAATAATAAGAGAAGAGATAAATGAAATGGAGAATAGTAAAATAATACAGAAAATCAATGTCTCTGACATTTGGTCCTTTGAAAAGTGTAACAAACTTGACAAACCTTTAGCTAGATTGACCAAAAAACATCAGAAGACTTACATTTCTAAAATCAAGAATGAAAACGGGTATTGCCTTTGACCTCCTAGAAATAAAAGGTATTATAAGAGTATATAACAACAATTAAATGTCAACACATTAGCTAACATAGACGAACAAATGCCTGGAGACACACAAGCTAATAAAACCGACTCAAGGAGAAATAGAAAATCCAAACAGACATATAACAAACAGGTGAAGTCAGCGGTGAAAAACTTTTCCAACGAAGAAAAGCTCAGGACCAGATGGTGTCACTGGTGAATTCTACCAAATACTCAAAGAATTAACACCAGTACTTCTCAGTCTCTAAAAAATAGAAAAGGAGAAAACACTTCCCAATTCTATACACTTCTCTACACTTCCATAAGGCCTGTATTTTCTAATACTAAATGGAGACAAAGGTATTACAAGAAAATGAAGCTATAGATCAATATCTCTTATGACTATAGATACAAAAATCCTTACCAAAATGCTAGCAAGCCAAATCCAGCAGAACATTAAAGGGATTATACAGCATAACCAAATTATCCCAGAAATGTAAGTGTGGATCAATATACAAAAACTAATTAATAAAATAAACCATAGAAATGGGATAAAGAAAAGAATGATCATCTCAGTAGATGCAGAAAACTACAAAACAGTACTGAAAGAAATGGAAGAAGACCTACATGAATGTAAAGATCCTCCATGTTCATGGCCTAGAAGACTTAGTGGGGGAGAGTGAGGGACACAGATCAAGGGAGACTACTGAATACTGACAAGGAACCATGGACTGAAGGGGGAGGGGGAGGGATGGGTGATGGTCATGGTGGGGGGCACTTGTGGGGAGAAGCACTGTGTGTTATATGGAAACCAATCTGACAATAAACTATTTTAAAAAATTAAAAAAATAACTTCAAGATGCAATAACCCAAATTTAATGTACAGATTCATTGCCATCTTATCAAAATTCCAATTGCTCTGGGTGAGTTTTGGGCAGAAATTGACCCCAATTAGCCAAAACAATATTTAAGTAAAACAAAGTAGGTGGACTAACACTTCCTCATTTCAAAACTGACTACAAAGCAGAAGAGTGTTGTGTTTGTATAAGGATAGATATAGACCAATGGAATTGAATCAAGAATCTGGAAATAAACTCATACATTTGCGATTGTCAGCAAAGGGACCAAAGGCACCATTTAATGGAGAAAAAATAGCCTTTTCAACAAGTGGTGATAGGAAAAAAGAATATCCACATGCAAAATAATGAATTAAGAGCTTTGACTCACAGCCAAAATTAACCCAGAATGGACAAAGACATAAATGCAAGTGCTACAACTATAAAACTATTAGGAAAGAGACATTTGTGTACCTTACTGTGACTTGGGGTTAGTCAACAGTTTCTTAAATATGACATCAAAAGCATACGTACCAGCAACAAAATAGGCAAACTGAACTTCAAAATTTAAATCTTTTGGCATCAAAGAACATTATCAAGAAGATGCAAATAAAACCCATTTGATGGAAGAAAATATCAACAAATTCTGAATCTAATAATGATCTAGCTAGCATCCAGACAATACACAGAGCTCTTAACAACTCAGCAACAAAAGACAGTCTCATTTTCATATAGGCAAAGGACTTGCATAGACATTTCTCCAAAGAAAATATACAAATGACCAGTACGTATAAGAGAATCTTAATGCCAAAATCTGACCACAGTATATGAAAATTTTAAAAATATTCTCTTCTCAATCATAAGCATATAAGCAGAATTACCAAATAAAATCTACGTAAGTAATATATAAAATTATAGTGAGTCCACAACCAAGTTGTCTGTATTCCAGGAATGCAAGATTAATATTCATAAATCACTGTACGTCACCACCATAACAGAATAAAGAGGAAAATCATATCCTCTCAATAGATGCAGAGCAAGCACTTGAAGAAAATCAATATCCAATTGAAGAGGCCCTGATAAAGAGTCGCTATGACGGCTCACCACACACGTCGTTCATGATGAAAGACGGAACACTTTCCATCGAGGTGGGAGCAAGATGAGGTTACTCCCCTCCCCAATTCCTGCCAACGCTGAGCCGGACATGGCAGCCGGTGCAG
>NC_043702.1:1214877-1218214 GCF_006229205.1 Suricata suricatta
CACTGTCAACAATAGCCAAAACATGGAAGGAGCCTAAATGTCCATCACCTGACGAGTGGATCAGGAAGATGTGGTATATATTCACGATGGAGTACTACATGGCAATGAGTGGGAATGACATATGGCCCTTCGTAGGAAAGTGGATGGACCTTGAGGGTGTCATGCTGAGCGAAGTAAGCCAGGCAGAGAAGGACAGAAACCATATGTTTGCACTCATAGGTCTAGCAGGAAAACAGGAGAGACCTAATGGAGGACCAGGGGGAGCGGAGGAGGGACAACGAGTGGGGGAGAGAGAGGGATGCAGAACTTGAGAGACTATTGAATGCTGGAAATGAACTGAGAGTTGAGGGGGAGGGGGAGGGGGGAAAAGAGGTGGTGGTGATGGTGGAGGGCACTTGAGGGGAAGAGCACTGGGTGTTGTGTGGAAAACAACTTGACAATAAAATATTGAAATTAAAAATAAAATAAAATTTAAAAAAATAAAGGCTGAATAGTGTGTGTCACACTGTCTGTATAAAACCACAGTTTCTTCTTTTAAATTAATTTATTTAAATGCAAGTTAGTCAACATACAGTATAGTCCTGGCTTCAGGAGTAGAACCCAGTGACTCATGGCTTCCATATGACACCCAGTGCTCATCCCAACAAGGGCCTCCTCGTGCCCATCCCCCATCTAGCCTCTCGCCCGCCCCTTCCCTCCAGCAACTCTCCGTTTGTTCTCTCTCTCTTTTTAAAATAGTTTATTGTCAAATTGGCTTCCATACAACACCCAGTGCTCTTCCCCACAAGTGCCCTCCACCATCACCACCACCTCTTCTCTCCCCTCCCCCTTCCCCTTCAACCCTCAGTTCGTTTTCAGTATCAATTGTCTCTCAAGTTTTGCGTCCCTCTCTCTCCCCAACTCTCTTTCCCTCTTCCCCTCCCCCTGTTCCTCCATTATGTTTCTCCTGTTCTCCTGTTTGACCTGAGTGCAAACATATGGCATCTGTCCTTCTCTGCCTGACTTATTTCACTTAGCATGATACCCTCGAGGTCCATCCACTTTGCTACAAATGGCCAGATTTCATTCTTTCCCATTGCCATGTAATACTCCATTGTATATATATATATAATATATACCACATCTTCTTGAGCCATTCATCAGGTGATGCATATTTATGCTCTTTCCATGTTTTGGCTATTGTTGACAGTGCTGCTATGAACATTGGGGTACATGTGCTCCTATGCATCAGCACTTCTGTATCCTTTGGGCAGATCCCCAACAGTACTCTTGCTGGGTCATAGGGGGTTCTATCGATAGTTTTTTGAGAAACCTCCACACATTTTTCCAGAGCGGCTGCACCAGTTTACATTCCCACCAACAGTGTAGGAGGGTGTCTATCTCTCCACACCCTCGCCAGCATATATAGGCTCTTGATTTGTTCATTTTAGCCACTCTGACAGGCATGAGGTGGTATCTCAGTGTGGTTTTGATTTGTGTTTCCTTGATGATGAGTGATGTTGAGCATCATTTTATGTGCCTGTAGGCCATCTGCATGTCCTCTTTGGAGAAGTCTGTTTGTGTCTTCTGCCCATTTCTTGTTTGGGTTATTTGTTTTGTGGGTGTGGAGTTTGGTGAGTTCCTTGTAGATTTTGGATACTAGCCCTTTATCTGATATGTCATTTGCAACTATCTTTTCCCATTCCGTCAGTTGCCTATTAGTTTTCTTGATTGTTTCCTTTGCAGTGCAGAAGCTTTTTATCTTGATGAAGTCCCAAGAGTTCAGTTTTGCTTTCATTTCCCTTGCCTTTGGGGACGTGTGGAGTAGGAAATTGCTGCAGTTGAGGTCAAGGAGTTTGTTTCCTACTTTCTCCTCGAGGGTTTTGATGGTTTCCTGTCTCACATTCAGGTCCCTCAGCCATTTTGAGTTTATTTTTGTGTATGGTGTAAGAGAGTGGTCTAGATTCATTCTTCTGCATGTTGCTGTCCAGGTCTCCCAACACCACCTGCTAAAGAGGCAGTCTTTTTTCCATTGGACACTCTTTCCTGCTTTCTCAAAAATTAATTGGCTGTACACTTGTGGGTCCAGTTCTGGGTTCTCTATTCTATTCCATTGGTCCATGTATCTGTTTTTGTGCCAGTACCACACTGTCTTGATGATGACAGCTTTGTAGTGGAGGCTAAAGTCTGGGATTATGATGCCTCCCGTTTTGGTTTTCTCCTTCAAGAAATATACTATTCATGGTCTTTTGTGGTTACATATGAATTTGAGGTTAGTTTGTTCTAGCTTTGAGAAGAATGCTGGTGCAATTTTGAGTGAGATTGCATTGAATGTGTAGATTGCTTTGGGTAGTAATGACATTTTCACAATGTTTATTCTTCCGATCCATGAACAGGGAATGTTTTTCCATTTCTTGGTGTCTTCTTCAGTCTCTTTCATAAGTTTTCTATAGTTTTCATCATACAGATCTCTTACATCCTTGGTTAAGTTTACTCCTAGGTATTTCATGGTTTTTCCTTCAATCATGAATGGGATCAGTTTCTTCATTTCTCTTTTTTTTTGTTTGTTTGTTTTTGTTTTGTTTTGTTTTCTCTCCATAATATTTTATTGTCAAATTGTTTTCCATACAACACCCAGTGCTCTTCCCCTTAAGTGCCCTCCACCACCTCTCCCCCCCCCTTCCCCCTCAACCCTCAGTTCATTCTCAGCATTCAATAGTCTCTCAAGTTTTGCATACCTCTCTCTCCCCAACTCTCTCTCCCTCCTCCATTCCCCCTGGTTCTCCATTAGGTCTCTCTTGTTTTCCTGCTAGACCTCTGAGTGCAAACATATGGTTTCTGTCCTTCTCTGCCTGGCTTACTTCGCTCAGCATGACACCCTCAAGGTCCATCCACTTTCCTACAAAGGGCCATATTTCATTCTTTCTCATTGCCATGTAGTACTCCATCGTGAATATATACCACATCTTCTTGATCCATTCATCCGGTGATGGACATTTAGGCTCCTTCCATGTTTTGGCTATTATTGACAGTGCTGCTATGAACATTGCGGTACATGTGCTCCTACACATCAGCATTTCTGTCTCTCTTGGGTAAATCCCCAGCAATGCTATTGCTGGGTCATAAGGGAGTTCTATGGATAGTTTTTTGAGGAACCTCCACACTGTTTTCCAGAGTGGCTGCACCAGTTTACATTGCCACCAACAGTGTAAGAGGATGCCCGTCTCTCCACACCCTCTCCAACAACTGTAGTCTCTTGCTTTGTTCATTTTAGCCACTCTGACTGGTGTGAGGTGGTATATCACTGTGGTTGTGATTTGTGTTTCCCTGATGATGAGTGATGTTGAGCATCGTTTTA
>NC_043702.1:1218314-1221818 GCF_006229205.1 Suricata suricatta
TAGGAGGTTTTTCCCTATTTTCTCCTCGAGGGTTTTGATGGTTTCCTGTCTCACATTCAGGTCCTTCAGCCATTTTGATCTTATTTTTGTGTATGGTGTAAGAAAGTGGTCTAGTTTCATTCTTCTACATGTTGCTGTCCAATTTTCCCAGCACCACCTGCTAAAGAGGCGGTCTTTTTTGCTGCTCCATTATTGGTGTATAGGAATGTGACTGATTTCTGTACATTGATTTTGTACCCTGCAACTTTACTGAATTCATTGATCAGTTCTAGAAGGCTTCTGGTGGAGTCTGCCAGGTTTTCCACGTAGAGTATAATGTAGTCTGTGAACAGGGAAAGTTTGACTTATTCTTTGCCAATTCTGATGCCTTTTATTTCCTTTTGTTGTCTGATTGCTGATTTTTGGACTTCCAGCACTATGTTAAACAGCAGTTGTGAGAGTGGACACCCCTGTTGTGTTCCTGATCTCAGGAGGAAAGCTCTCAGTTTTTCCCCGGTGAGGATAATATTGGCTGTGGGCTTTTCATAAACTGCTTTTATAATGTTTAGGTAAATTCCTTCTATTCTGACTTTCTCAACGGGTTAAATAAGAAAGGGTGCTGTATTTTTTCAAATGCATTTTGTGCATCTATCAACAGGATCATATGGCTTTTATCCTTTCTTTTGTTAATGTGATGGATCACATTGATGGATTTACGAATATCGAAACAGCACTGTAACCCAGGAATGAATCCCACTTAATCATGATGCATAATTCTTTTTATATGCTGTTGAATTCGATTTGCTAGTATCTTGTTGAGTATTTTTGCATCTGTATTCATTAAGGATATCGGTCTGTAGTTTTCTTTTTTTTTTGCTGGGTCTCTGGATTGGGTATCAAGGGGATACTGCCTTCATAGAATGAGTTTGGAAGTTTTCCTTCTATTTCTATTTTTTGGAATAGTTTGAGAAGAGTAGGTATTAGTTCTGCTTTAAATGTCTGGTAGAATTCCCCTGACAAGCCATCTGGCCCTGGGCTCTTATTCATTGAGAGATTTTTGATAATGGATCGATTTCTTCATTGGTTATTGGTCTATTCATGCTTTCTATCTCTTCCTATTTGAATTTGGCAGTGCATGTGAATTTTGGAATTTTTCCATTTCTTCTAGGTTGTCCAGTTTGTTGGCATATAATTTTTCATAGTAATCTCTGATGATTTCTTGTATTTTTAAGGGATTGGTTGTAATAGATCCTTTTTCCTTCATGATTTTGTCTATCTGGGTGCTCTCTCTTTTCTTTCTGAGGAGTCTGGCTAGAGGTTTATCGATTTTGTTTATTTTTTCAATGAACCAACTCTTGGTTTCATTGATCTGCTCGACTATTTTTTTGGATTCTATATTGTTTATTTCTGCCCTGATCTTTATTATTTCTTTTCTTCTGCTGGGTTTGGGGGGGGCTCTTGTTGCTTCCCTTCTAGTTCCTGTAGGGCTCCGTTAGATTTTGAATTTGTGCTTTTTCTAGTTTGTTGAAATTGACCTGGATTGCAGTATAGTTTCCTCTTAGGACTGCCTTTGCTGCATCCCAGAGATTTTGGATTGTTGTATATTCGTTTTCATTTGTTTCCATATATTTTTTAATTTCTTCTTTAATTGCCTGATTTTTCCCACTCAATCTTTAGTAGTGTGGTTTTTAACCTCCCCATTTTTGGAGGTTTTCCAGACTTTTTCCTGTGGCTAATTTCATGTTTCATAGCATTGTGATCTGAAAGTGTGCGTGGTATGATTTCTATTCATTTATCCTTATGGAGGGCTGCTGTATGCCCCAGTATGTGATCTATCTTGGAGAATGTGCCATGTGCACTTGAGAAGAAGGTGAATTTCCTACCATCAGGATGCAGAGTCCTAAATATATCCATCAATTCCATCTGTCCCAATGTGTTGTTCATGTCCATTGCTTCTTAAGTGATTTTCTGTGTGGTTGATCTATCCAATGCTGTCAGTTGAGTATTAATGTCCCCTGCCATTAGCACCTTCTTATCAATAAGATTGTTTCTGTCTGTGATTAATTGTTTTATGTATTTGGGCGCTCCTGAATTTGGGGCATAGATTTTTATAATTGTTATCTCTTCCTGATAGAGAGACCCTGTAGGTATTACATAATGTCCTTCTTCATCTCTTGTTACTGCCTTTACTTTAAAGTCCAGTTTGTCTGATATAAGTATGGCTACTCCAGCTTTCTTTTGGCTTCCAGTCGCATGATAGATATTTATCCATCCCTTTAGTATCAACCTGAAGGTGTCTTCAGGTCAAAAATGAGTCTCTTGTAGACAACAAACAGATGGGTTTTGTTTTGTTTTTTATCCATTCTGCTACCCTGTGTCGTTTGGTTGGAACACTCAGTCCATTTACAGTCAGTGTTATTATTAAAAAATGTGGGTTTAGAGTTATTGTGGTCTCCCTAGAAATCATGTTTATAGTGGGGTCTCTGGCACCTTGTATTCTTTGTGATCTTTCCCTCATAGAGTCCCTCTTAGGATTTCTTGTAGGGCTGGTTTGGTGGTCATGAATTCTCTCAATTTTTGTTTATTTGGGTATGCCTTTATCTCTCTTTCTGTTTTGAATGACAGGCTTGCTGGATAAAGGATTCTTGGCTGCATGTATTTTTCTGTTCATCACATTGAAGATTTCCTGCCATTCCTTCCTGGCCTGCCAGGTTTCATTAGATAGGTCTGTAACCACTCTGATAGGTTTCCCTTTGTATGTGAGGGCCCTTCTCTCCCTAGCTGCTTTCAGAATTCTCTCTTGATCTTTATATTTTGCCAGTTTCACTATGATATGTCATGCCGAAGGCTGATTCAAATTACGTCTTAAGGGGATTCTTTGTGCCTCTTGAATTTAAATGTCTATTTCTTTTCCCAGATTTGGGAAATTCTCAGTTATAATTTGGTCTAGTATCCCTTCAGGACCTTTCTCTCTGTCTTCCTCTTCAGGAATTCCTATGATACTGATATTGTTCCGTTCGATTGTATCACTCAGGTCTCGAATTCTCCTTTCCTGCTCCTGGATAAGTCTCTCTCTCTTTTTTTTCAGCTTCCTCTTTTGCTATAACTATATCTTCTAATTCACTGATTCTTCTCTCTGCCTCATCAATCCTTGAGGTGGCTGCCTCCATTTTATTATTCACCTCATTTATGGCTTTTTAAAATCTCATCCCACCTATTTTCAAAGTGTCTAGTCATTGTCTCAGTTGCTTCTTTGATGCTTTTTTCAACCTCAGTGATTAATTTTATGACAAGTTTTTTTTTGATATTATATTATTCTTTATTTATTTATTTTTTTCCATAATATTTTATTGTCAAATTGGTTTCCATACAACACCCAGTGCTCTTCCCCTTAAGTGCCCTCCACCATCACCACCACCTGTCTTCCCCTCTCCCCCCTCCCCCCCAACCCTCAGTTCATTCTCAGCATTCAATAGTCTCTCAAGTTTTGCATCCCTCTCTCTCCCCAACTCTCTCTCCCTCCTC
>NC_043702.1:1221918-1223018 GCF_006229205.1 Suricata suricatta
GTCTTGGGTGTAAGACTTTTGTCCCTTTTGAGTTTATATTTGTGTATGGTATACAATAAGGGCCTCATTTCATTCCTTTGTGTGTCGATAGCCAATTTCCCCAGCACCAGTTGTTGGAGAGAATGTCTTATTCTGTATTCTTGTACAAACTGTCAAAGATCAATTGAACATATGTGCATGAATTTATATCTGTGGTCTCTAGCCTGTTAATTGCTCTATACATCTGTCTGTACACCAGTATCATGCTCTTTCCATTATTATAGCTTTATGATATATTTTGAACAAGAAAGTATGATACTTTCAGCTTTGTTTTCCTTTCTAAAGTTGAGTTGGCTATTCGTGAATTTTATTTTATTCTTTTTTTTATTTTTTAGTAGTTTACTGTTAAATTGGTTTCCATATAACACTCAGTGCTTCTCCCCACAAGTGCCCCACTCCATGACCATCATCCCTCCCCCTCCCCCTTCAGTCCATGGTTCGTTTACAGTATTCAATAGTCTCTCATGATTTGTTCCCTCTCTCTCTCCAAATCTCTTCCCCCTTCCCCTCACTATGGTCCTCTGTTAGGTTTGTCCTGTTAGACCTATAAGTGCAAACATATGGTATCTGTCCTTCTCTGCCTGACTTATGTCACTTAGCATGATACCCTCAAGGTCCATCCACTTACCTACAAATGGCCAGATTTCATTCTTTCTCATTGCCATGTAGTACTCCATTGTATATATACACCACATCTTCTTGATCCACTCGTCAGGTGATGGACATTTTAGGCTCTTTCCATGATTTGGCTATTGTTGAAAGTGCTGGGGTACATGTGCCCCTATGCATCAGCACTTCTGTATCTCCTGAATAGATCCCCAGCAGTGCTATTGCTGGGTTATAGGGGAGTTCTATTGATAGTTTTCTGAAGAACCTCCACAATGTTTTCCAGAGTGGCTCACCAGTTTACATTCCCACCAACAGTGCAGGAGATGTCCGTCTCTCCACACCCTCACCAGCATCTATAATCTATTGATTTGTTCATTTTAGCAACTCTGACCAGTGTGAGGTGGTACCTCTGTGTGGTTTTGATTTGTATTTCTCTTATGATGAGTGACACT
>NC_043702.1:1223118-1226781 GCF_006229205.1 Suricata suricatta
ACCCTCAGTTCATTCTCAGCATTCAATAGTCTCTCAAGTTTTGCATCCCTCTCTCTCCCCAACTCTCTCTCCCTCCTCCGCTCCCCCTGGCTCTCCATTACGTCTCTCCTGTTTTCCTGCTAGACCTATGAGTGCAAACATATGGTTTCTGCCCTTCTCTGCCTGGCTCACTTCACTCAGCATGACATCCTCAAGGTCCATCCACTTTCCTACAAAGGGCCATATGTCATTCCCTCTCATTGCCATGCAGATCCGATATGTTGTCTAGATCTGCCTTGAGCAGTTCTGTGGCTGTGACTTCTACCTGGAGGTTCTTCAGGGGAGAGTTCCTTCGTTTTGTCATTTTTGTTAGTTTTCTGTCTCTTGTCAGCTTTATAAAGCTTGTTGTGAACTGTGCACCTGTTAATATTGCTCTGTTAAAGGAGGCTTATTGACTGTCCTAGGTCTGTCATTTCAGAAAATAATTTTTTATTGGAGTCTCTCTGTGTCTCTTGTTGTGCCTTTGAATATTTTATTTCCCTACTCAGCGATTTAGGGGCTCCCCGCATCCACACTTTGGCTTGTTTCTTGGTGTAGCCCTAAGAAAGAAAACAGACAAACACAGACGGAACAGAAGCACACAAATGCACAGACAAATCAAAGAAACAAACAAATTATAGGGTGAGGGGAAAGAAAGAAAATGGAGAGGAAAGAGAAGAAAAGAAGAGAAGAGGAGAAAAAAAAGAAAGAGGGTCAGAGGCAACGAAGGACAATGGACAGTCTAATAGTGTATGACCAGTTGAGAGAAAAGATAAGGATTAGATACAAGAGAATATATCTGGATTGCAAAAAAAAAAAAAAAAAAAAGAAGAGGGAGAAAGGAGAAGGGAAAATAAGGAGTAAAAATTTTTTAAACAATTTCAAGTAAAAAAGGTAATGATAATAAAAAACGAGTCCAAAAAAAAAAAAAAGAAGAAAGAAGAAAAAAAAGCAGCAGCTCCCCCTTGCTGATAGGCGTGGTTTGGTGTAGTAGGTTGTGGGGGCTGCTCTCAGAGGCTCAGTCTTGGTGGCTGCAGAGAGTGTATTGGCGGCACACCAAGCTCTGTTGCAACTAAGCACTGTAGGCCACTCTAATGAGTTTGATCTCCTTGTGCCGCAGCTGAGCCAAGTTGTATTTTCCAGGCCCGCCTAGGTTCAGAGTCCTAGTTCATGCACTTTTATGCTACCCCAGATGAGATGTACTTGCTTTGGCAGCTGGCTTCTTAAGGGGAGGGATCAGTTTATCTAGGCTCCAGCCAGGATTTGCACTGCCACTGCCTGAGGCGAGCTGTGCTGCCTGAGGCGAGGTGTGCAGCAGGAGGTATAGTGCATGCCCTCATAGACACCACTGTAGACTCCCATCCCCCAGGCAGGATAGCGATAGCCTAAGGGGAGGGAGCAGTTTCTCTAGGCACCAGGTGGGATTTGCGCTGCTGCTGCCCAAGGCACTGAGCGCTGCCAGAAATGAGCTGCGAGCTCCTGCAGCAGAAGCGTGATCCGCGGCATCTACCGCCTCCAACTCCCTGCTGGGATTGCATAGGGTGGAGGCTATATTTTCCCTGTTGGCACCCAGGATTCAGGACTCACACAGCCAATGCTGGAGGTGAGCTGCACCGTGGAAATTAGGTTTGTACTCCCACTCCCATAGCCAAGGATGAAGTGAGAGTCCTTGGTGCCACCGCTGTGGCTGCTGACTCCTTGCCAGGATGGCCAGGACTGGAACTGTTCTTTCCCTTGTGCCACCCGGGTTCGGGATTTGGGCTACCCAGCAGTTATATATGGAGTGGGAGTTTCTCTTGCTGAGCGCGGTTAAACATTCTTTATCTCTTCCTCTGAGACAGTACTATGAGTGTGTTCAGTTTCTCTGTCTCTTCCCTTTGTCTCTGGCTCCCTGTGCTTGCCCTGTGTTGGGCTGGGACTCCCACCTCCCCTGCCTGTCTCAGGCTGGCACGTTTTCAAATCTCCCCAGTTCGCACTACTCACTCAGGTATCTTTGAGGTTGTCTTCCTTCAGGAGTCTGTATTTTCTCCTTCTGCTCTTGCAGATGAGAGTAATGTCCTTCTCAGTTTGATAGATGGGGCAGACGAAGTTTACATAGCTCCCTTCCTCTCCGCCATCTTGGCTCATCCTCGGTACACTTACTGCTCATTCCAACAAGTGCCTCCTCAGTGCCCATCCCCCATTCAGCCCCTCCCCCACCCCCTCACCTCCAGCAACCCTCAGTTTGTTCTCCATATTTAACAGTATCTTATGGTTTTCCTCCCTCTCTGTCTTTTCCTTATTTTTCCTTCCCTTCCCCTGTGGTCATCTGTTTTTTTTTTTTTTTCTTAAATTCCTCGTATGAATGAAATCATACGATATTTGTCTTTCTCTGACGGACTCATTTTGCTTAGCATGATACCTTCTGGTTCTATCCACATTTCTGCAAATAGCAAGATTTTCTTCTTTTTGATAGCCAAGTAATATTCCATTGTGTATATATGCCACATGTTCTTTACCTACTTGTCAGTTGATGGACATTTGGGCTCTCTCCATGATGTGGGTGTTGTTGGTAGTGCTGCTGCAAACATTGGGGGTGCATGTGCCCCTCGAATCAATGTTCCTGTAACCTTCGGATAAATACCTATTAGTGCAACTGCTGGTGCAGCCACTGTGGAAAACAGTACGGAGATTCCTCAGAATAAAGAAAAATAGAACTACACTACAACCGAGCAATTAGACCACAGTTTCTGTGTCCGCCCACATGTTCATGGGCAGCTGCCCTCTTTGCATGTCTTGGCTGTTGGGAGTAGTGCTGCAATGAGCCCGGGGGACAGGCAGCTCTTCCAGGCTGACTTCAGTTCTTTTGAGAACATACCCAGAAATGGGAACCCTGGAATCAAGGCAATTCTATTTTCTATCTTTTAAAAAACTTCTGTACTTTTTCCTTAGCAGCCACACAATTGCTTCTCCAACCGCCATGCATGTGTGCCAATTTCTCCACATCCTTGCTAGGGTTTCTCTTCTTAAAATATATAACAGCAATCCTGAGAGGTGTGATATGACATTTCAGGGTGGTTTGGACTCTCATTTCCCTGATGATAAGTAACGCTGAGCATTTTTTTCATACACCTATTGGCCATTTGTATGTCTCCTTCAGAGAAATGTCTATTCAAGTCCTTAAGCCATTTGTTAATTGGGTCGTTAGCATTTTTTTTCCATAAATTTTGACTTGTAGGAACTGCACATACATGTGGAGATGAAGCCCTTCCCAGATACACAGTTTGCAAATACGTTTTTTGGTTCTGTAAGTTGCCCTTTCATGCTATTAACTGTTTCCTTTGCTGGGTGGAAGCTTTTCAGTTTGATAGAGTCTCACTTGTTTATATTTTTGTTCTGTCACGAGTGCCAAGACCAATGCATGAAGTTTTCTCTTGTGTTTTCTTTTAGGAGTGTTAAAGATTGGTGTCTTGGGTGTAAGACTTTTGTCCCTTTTGAGTTTATATTTGTGTATGGTATACAATAAGGGCCTCATTTCATTCCTTTGTGTGTCGATAGCCAATTTCCCCAGCACCAGTTGTTGGAGAGAATGTCTTATTCTGTATTCTTGTACAAACTGTCAAAGATCAATTGAACATATGTGCATGAATTTATATCTGTGGTCTC
>NC_043702.1:1226881-1229256 GCF_006229205.1 Suricata suricatta
TTTTTTTTTTTTTTTTGGCAAAAATTCTCTCTGTGAGATTAATCCGTGTTATTGTATATAGAAGGTTGTTCATTGTCATTACTATGTAAGTTTCAGTATATGAAGACATCATAATTTGTCCATCTTAGTGTTGATGAACACTCAGGTTGTTTCCAGTTATTCGTTTTTTAAAATAATGCTGCTATGAAATTCCTTCACATGCTTTTTGCTGTGAGTGAATTCCTGTTGGGCATTCTTGAGAGAGCAGTTGCTCATCTTCAAGTTTTCCAAAACTGTTACAGCCATCATTGTTCACAGATGGAGTGCGTGAGAGCTCCTGCTCCTGATGCTGCACATCATCCCAAATACATCATGTTGTCCGGCTCCCCAATTTTAGGCATTCTGGTGGGTATGTAGACACATATCATGATAGCTTCATTTTCATTTCTGCAAGGGCCAATGGGCTGACCAGATTTCCATATATTTAGCAGCAATTTGTATACCTTTCTGGAGGAAATATATATGCTTTGCTCAGTTTTTCCACTGTATTGTTTTTCTTTTTCATATCAATGGTAGAATTTTCTCTGTATTACTGCTATGAGCCCTTTGTCAGTTATATGATTTGCAAATATCTTCTTCCTTTTTGTGGCTTCCACAATTGCATTTTATTGATTTTTAAAACGTTTTTCAATTAGCAGAAGTTCTTAAATTTACTCAGGAAAGGCAATTTATCAATCATTTCCTTCATGGTTATTTTATTCTGTGTCATGTTTAAAGAACAACTCTCCATCTTGATCCCAAACGAGATTTCTTTCTTATCTAGTAGAAGATTTCTTCCTTAGTCTTTTATATTGTATCTATAATTCACATGAAATTAACTTTGTTGTGGTTTTTGTGAAGTAGGGGCTCAGTACTTTTTCCATGTGGTTATTCTACTGACTTTTTAATATACATACACATGTATGTTTTCCCCCCACTGCCATATGGTGTCAACTTTGTCACAAACCAAGTGTCCCTATATATATAAGTGGATATGTTTCTAGAGTCTTTTCTGTCCCATTGGCCTATTGGTCTATTTTTGTGCTATTTTATAATGTACTATTGCACGTTTAAAAAGCAAAATATCATAAGCTATTAAGTGTATGTGAATATAACAAATGATGTGCAATATCTTAAGAACACAATTTAATGCTATTGAAATATATAAAAGAACTGAGTGGAGTGCCTATGTGGCTCAGTCAGTCGATCATCCAACTTCAGCTCGGGTCATGATCTCACAGTTCATGAGTTCAAGCCCTGCATCGAGCTCGCTGCTGTCAGTGCAGAGCCCACTTTGGATCCTCTGGCACCCTCTCTCTCTCCCTCTGTCCCCCATTCATGCTCTCTTTCTCAACAATAAATAAACATTTTTTTAAAAAAACTGAGTAAATGAAGAGATATACCATGTTCATGGATAGGAAATTTTAACATAAATATCTTTGGGCAATATAGCTAATATACTGAATGCTGTCTTAATCCTAATATGATTTTTATTGTAGTACTGGACAAGTGATTCTAAATTTCTACATAGAAGCTATAAGAATACCAAAGCTACATAAAAAATTAGAGGAAAGAGAGGGAATATGCCATGCTTACCTAAAACTCTCCCACAATCAAGACCACACCAGGTTGAGTAATGAATGGACCTTAAGCACAGGCCCTAACATTTTTGGCTCTCAGTCCATTGACCTTTTCCATGCACTTGCTGCCCACCATGGCATCTCAAATCACTGCTGCTCCAGCCTCAGACCAGGCAGTTTATCAGCGTCCCTGGAAAGGGCTTCTAACTGTGCCTCAGCCTTAGACTCAGTGGATGGGGACCCTCATGGTGCGGCTAATAAGACCAAGCCCAGAGAAGTCTGGCCATGTTGACACTTTCTCTGGACAATCATATCCCTCCCTTGTCCCAGGAAGCCAGTCTTCCTCGTTACAGGTCTGCAACAGTACCAAGATTGAACCTCCTCCTCGCTTGCTGGCTACACCTCTACCCTACCCCCCCACTCCCAGTCCCTGCATCCAGCTACAGAACAAATCTATGTACTGTTCTGCATGTCCTCTCTCCACTGTGGATACTGCTACCAAGTATCTCCCATGTCACATGAATGACAACTGTGTGTGTGTGTGTATGTGTGTGTGTGTGTCTGTGTCTGTGTCTGTGGATGAGTGTGTGCATATGCATGCACGTGCACTTTCCTCAACCAGAGAGACCACATCTCAGTTGTCTCTGTAGCCCCTATTCATGGCATCTGGTGGACGCTGAATGTTTGCTGAACTGAAATGAGTCACCCAAACTGCCTCACCATCAGCAGATTAGGTCATCAGCACCTTTGCTAAAAACATGGGGTCAACAGGCATGT
>NC_043702.1:1229356-1232565 GCF_006229205.1 Suricata suricatta
GAAAAGAAGGTAAATTTCCTATCTTTAGGATGTAGAGTTCTAAATATATCTATCAGTTCCATCTGTTCCAAAGTGTCGTTCAGGTCCATTGTTTCCTTAGTGATTTTCTGTCTGGTTGACCTATCCATTGCTGTCAGTGGAGTATTAAAGTCCCCTGCAATTAGCACATTTTTGTCAATAAGATTGTTTCTTTCTGTGATTAGTTGCTTTATGTATTTGGGTGCTCCCGAGTTAGGCACATAGATATTTATCATTGTTAGCTCTTCCTGATAGAGAGATCCTATAATTATTATATAATGTCCTTCTTCATCTCTTGTTTTGTATTCTTGTTCAAAATTTTTCTCTTTACTTATTTCTAATCTTCTGTAAAACTCATTTATTCAGCTCATAACTTTATCCACTGTATTTTTAAAAAGTGACACATGATTCTCTTTACTACTTCCATATTTCTGGTAAAATTCTTGGTTTTATCTTTTATCCTTTAAACATAATAACTTTAATTATTTAAAAGTTTATGTGTGTTACCTCCAAAATTTGAAATCTTTCTGGGTTGTACTGTCTATTGTTTCTGTTATTTTAATTCATGTTGTGGGAACTCCTCAAATTCCAAATTGTGTGTCTGGCAGTATCTATGCAAAACGTTTACAGACAACACGTGAGGTCTAGGATACCATGTCTTCTCTTGAAATATATTTGCTTTTGCAAGGAGTCAGAGGCACTAGCACCCAGATATCACCTTCACACAATCTCAGTGACTGAAGCGGTCACAGGTTGAGATGCACACCTGCTCTTTATTAACCTCACTCCTAAGATGCCCCCTGGGGGGCTTCTAGTAACCAGCCACTGTCAGCATGAGTTCTCAAGACAGAAACTCACAGCGTGGTACCTCGTCTCTCAGACTTCCTCATCAAAACAGGCTGTGTCTCAAGGGGGAAAAATATGTTCTCAGTAATGGAATCCCGGGCTAGTGTGTTCATCTTGAACTTTAATTAGTAATTCTTTACCAAATTGTTATCTCTCTCTACCTTCAGATAGATTTTGTTTTTGCTGTTTTTTTAAATAATTTTTAAGTTTATCTTTGAAAAGAGAGGGCTTAAGCAGGGAGGGGGCAGAGACAAGGGAGCTAGAGAATCCCAAGCAGGCCCCAAGCTCTGAGCTATCAGCACAGAGCCTGATGTGGGGCTTAAGCCCATGAACCATGAAATCATGACCTGAGCAGAATTCAAAGCACGGACACTATGCTGAGTCAACCAGGCACCTCATGTTGTTTCTCTTTTCTTAATCGTCTTCAGCAGGAAGTTTAGTTTGACCCACTCAATCTGCCAATACCAAAGCTCTAACTCCCCTGCTGGGGCCCGAGGCTCATGCCATTGCACAGAAATGGAAACCTCTCCATGGTCTACTACCAAGGCTTTGTGCTGGAGGGATTTGAAGGTGGTCTGGAGACTCAGGCTCTGCTCTTTGCTGTTTTCCTGACCCTGTACATGGTGACTGTGCTGGGGAACCTCGCCATGATTGTGGTCATCAACTTGGATGCCCGCCTGCACTCCCCAATGTACTTCTTCCTCAAGAACCTCTCCTTCCTGGACTTGTGCTACTCATCTGTCATTGCCCCCAATGCCCTGGCCAACTTCTTCTCCCCATCCAAGGTCATCACCTTTGCAGGCTGTGCCACCCAGCTATTCTTCTTCTCCTTGCTGGTCACCACTGAAGGCTTCCTCCTGGGCGTCATGGCCTATGACCGTTTCATGGCCATCTGCAGCCCCCTGCACTACCCCATCACCATGTGCCACTCTGCCTGCACGCGCCTGGTGCTGGGCAGCTACTGTGGAGGCTGCCTCAACTCTGTTGTGCAGACCACCTTCACATTCCGCCTCTCATTCTGCAGCTCCAATCGCATCAACCACTTCTTCTGTGATGTGCCTCCTCTGCTCCAGCTCGCCTGTGGCAACACCACCATCAATAAACTTCTCTTGTTTGGCATCTGTGGGCTCATCATTGTGTGTGTGACACTTGTGATCCTCATCTCCTATGGCTACATCACAGTGACCATCCTGAGGATGCGCTCAGCAGCCGGGAGACGCAAGGTCTTCTCTACCTGTGGCTCCCACATGACTGCAGTGACTCTCTTTTTTGGGACTGTCTTTGTCATGTATGCCCAGCCAGGAGCAATTGAGTCTATGGATCAGGGCAAGGTGGTCTCTGTCTTCTACACGTTGGTCATCCCAATGCTCAATCCCCTCATCTACAGTCTGCGAAACAAGGACGTGAAGGAGGCCCTGCAGAGGCTGGGCCAGAAACACATGGCCACGTTAAGGATGTGCTGGAGGAAGACACTGTGTCCTGCGGGCTGGATGGAGGCCTCGGAGAGACAGTGAACTATGAGGACCCCTTCAAACCTCTTCCACGTCCAGATGGAATTAGATGTGTTAAGAAACTCATTCATTTACTCATTCAATCAATGTTGCTTGAAAGCATTGAATGGCCCTATACTTACTAAGTTTAAAATGCATAAGCAAATAGGGGTTTCTTCCCCCCAAACTCTACATGTTCAAAGAAGGAGCAATGACTTGAAACACATAAAGATAGAGCAATTTCTGGGTGTCAAGGCAGGGGTGGTGTCATGGTTCGCTAGGCTTTAGGGATTTAGTCCTTCTGGTCATGGGATTTAGTAGGAAAGCAGTCAAAGGTTTGTGATCTTGATCAAACTTGGAAGGAACAAATGTTTGCATACACTGTACCTCCACCCTCCAGTCCTCCAGATGAAGAGCCTTGCTGTCTCTTGGTGGCCAGACATGAGCATTAACTGAAAGGGGCACCTGCCTCCATCTACCTCTCATCAGCCCCTCCTCAACACCATCACTAGAGATATCTGTTTAAAATAATTTAATGCATGGCCAAGGCACTCCCTATGGTGGGTTTGGTGTCCATAGGAATAGGCTTGGCGGGAGTGTTCCAGGTCTGACTACAGGGCCTCTCTCACTGAAGAGCCAGGTTGATGGTCTGAGGCAAATGCAGTGGTTTCGTTCAAGGGGAGAAGATCCTTTGAGCTCTGCTTCATGATACCAAGGGCATGGGAGACACTGTCACCAGAGCTCCAGCCAGGACATCTAGCTTCTTAGTCACAGGATGAGAGACAAGACGTATAAGCACATAGGTATAATTTTTATGTATCTATGGAGCAATACTCAAATCACATCCATTCAAGG
>NC_043702.1:1232665-1236834 GCF_006229205.1 Suricata suricatta
ACTCATAGGTCTAGCAGGAAAACAAGAGAGACCTAATGGAGAACCAGGGGGAACGGAGGAGGGAGAGAGAGTTGGGGAGAGAGAGGGATGCAGAACTTGAGAGACTATTGAATGCTGAGAATGAACTGAGGGTTGGGAGGGAGGGGGGAGGGGGGAAAAGAGGTGGTGGTGATGGAGGAGGGCACTTGAGGGGAAGAGCACTGGGTGTTGTATGGAAAACAATTTGACAATAATATATTATGGAAAAAAAAAAGAATACAGATCAGTAGAAAATATTCAGAGTGAAGCATTAAGAGATAAAAGGTTAGAAAAATTAGAAATGAAGGGTAGAAACCAAAGATATGGAGACATACATAGTATGAGTCTAACCCCCCCCCCCCCCGCCTCCACAAGAGAGGAATAAGACAAATAGGCTGAATAAGAACTTGGAAGAGATAATGGCTAAGTGTGATCTCAAACCAGTGAATGATATTATTCTACAGATTCATTAACCCTCCAGAATCAAACCAGGATTTATACAAAGAACACCACACTTAGATACATCATAAAAATAGTTTAAAAATGGAAACCAATTTGACAATAAACTATTTAAAAATAAATAAATAAATAAATAAATAAATAAATAAATATAAAAATAGTTTAGTACTAGAATAAAGAGAAAAATCTTAAAAGCATCATAATAAAGAAGAGATAGTCGCCTCAAAGTATCAACTTTTCAAGTCAGACTGACAATTGGCTTCCTATCAGATTAAAAATACTGAAAGCTAAAGTCAAAGATATTATATTTTCCTTTGCTCAAATAAAATCATTACTAACTAGAATTCTACATCTACCCTTCAAGATTTAAAGCAAATTTATCAATAATAGTTTAAGACTTAAATACTCCACTTTCAATAACAAATAGAATAACAAAACTAAATACCACCAAGGATATAACAGATTTGAAAAACATTACAAAGCAGATAGACCTAACCTAACAGGCACATGTAGAACACACGTTATCCAACAATAGCACATTGCTATTCTCCAGAGCACATGGGGCAGGATTCAATATAGTCATCCCAATTACCCACACAGTAGTTCACAAAGCAAGTCTCAGTACATTTTAAAAGACTGAAATTATACTAAGCATGTTATCCAAGCAAAATGGAATGAAATCGCAAATTCTGCAATTTGGAAAATTTACAAATACATAGAACTTAACACATTTTAAAATCACCAGTGGGTAAAATAAGGAATCACAAGGGAAATTATAAAGTATTTTGAGATTAATGAAAATGGAAACACAACATATGAAAACTTATGGAATGTAGTGAAAGGAGGACTCCAAAATGTATAGCTATAAACACCAACGTTAGAAAAAGACCTCAAATTGGGGCATATGGGTGGCTCAACCAGTTAAGCATTGAACTCTTTATTTTGGCTCAGGTCATGATCCCATGGTTTGTGAGATCAAGCTCTGTGTTTGATAGGGCTCTCTGTGCTAGCAGTGCAGAGCCTGCTTGGGATTCTCTCTCTCTCTCTCTCTCCCTCTCTCTCTGCCCATCCCCGACTCATGCATTCTTACTCAAAATAAGTAAATAAACTTTGTAAGAAAAAAACACCCTCAAATCAATAACATAACTTTCCATCTTAGACAAGAATGTAGTAAAAGAAGACCAAATTAGCTGAAAACATATAGAAGGAAGGAAATAATAAGAGAAGAGATAAATGAAATGGAGAATAGTAAAATAATACAGAAAATCAATGTCTCTGACATTTGGTCCTTTGAAAAGTTTAACAAACGACAAACCTTTAGCTAGATTGACCAAAAAACATCAGAAGACTTACATTTCTAAAATCAAGAATGAAAACGGGTATTACCTTTGACCTACTAGAAATAAAAGGTATTATAAGAGTATATAACAACAATTAAATGCCAACACATTAGCTAACGTAGACGAACAAATGCCTGGAGACACACAAGCTAATAAAACTGACTCAAGGAGAAATAGAAAATCCAAACAGACATATAACAAACAGGTGAAGTCAGCGGTGAAAAACTTTTCCAACGAAGAAAAGCTCAGGACCAGATGGTGTCACTGGTGAATTCTACCAAATACTCAAAGAATTAACACCAGTACTTCTCAAACTATAGGAGATTTATGAAGGAAATTGAAGAAGACACAAAGAAATGGAACAACATTCCATGCTCATGGATCAGAAGAATAAACATTGTGAAAATGTCATTATTACCCAAAGCAATTTACACATTCAATGCAATACCCATCAAAGTAGCACCAGCATTCTTCTCAAAGCTAGGACAAACTATCCTCAAATTCGTATGGAACCACAAAAGACCCCGAGTAGCCAAAGTAATATTGAAGAAGAAAACCAAAACAGGAGGCATCACAATCCCAGACTTTAGCCTCTACTACAAAGCTGTCATCATCAAGACAGTATGGTATTGGCACAAAAACAGACACATAGACCAATGGAATAGAATAGAGAACCCAGAACTGGACCCACAAGTATATGGCCAATTAATCTTTGACAAAGCAGGAAAGAGTGGCCAATGGAAAAAAGACTGCCTCTTCAACAGGTGGTGTTGGGAGAGCTGGACAGCAACAGGTAGAAAAATGAAAGACCACTTTCTGACACCATTCACAAAAATAAACTCAAACGCTAAAAAATAGAAAAGGAGAAAACAATTCCCAATTCTATACACTTCTGTACACTTCTATAAGGCCTGTATTTTCTAATACTAAATGGAGACAAAGGTTTTACAAGAAAATTAAGCTATAGATCAATATCTCTTATGACTATACATACAAAAATCCTTACCAAAATGCTAGCAAGCCAAATCTAGCAGAACATTAAAGGGATTATACAGCATAACCAAATTATCCCAGAAATGTAAGTGTGGATCAATATACAAAAACTAATTAATAAAATAAACCATAGAAATGGGATAAAGAAAAGAAATGATCAAAGAAAAACTACAAAACAGTACTGAAAGAAATGAAAGATGACCTACATAAATGTAAAGATATTCCATGTTCATGGCCTCGAAGACTTAAAAACTTCAAGATGCAATAACCCCCAATTTTATGTACAGAGTCAATGCCATCTTATCAAAATTCCAATTGCTCTGGGTGAGTTTTGGGCAGAAATTGACCCCAATTAGCCAAAACAATATTTAAGTAAAACAAAGTAGGTGGACTAACACTTCCTCATTTCAAAACTGACTACAAAAGAGCTTTGACTCACAGCCAAAATTAACCCAGAATGGACAAAGACATAAATGCAAGTGCTACAACTGTAAAACGGTTAGAATACAGACATCTGTGTACCTTACTGTGACTTGGGGATAGTCAACAGTTTCTTAAATATGACATCAAAAGCATACGTACCAGCAACAAAATAGGCAAACTGAACTTCAATATTTAAATCTTTTGGCATCAAAGAACATTACGGGGGCTCTTGTGGGGAGAAGCACTGGGTGTATATGGAAAAAAAATTGACAATAAACTATAATAGAAAAAAGAAGATAAAATAAAACCCATATGATGGAAGAAAATATCAACAAATTCTGAATCTAATAATGATCTAGCATCCAGGCAATACACAGAGCTGTTAAAACTCAGCAACAAAAAGACAGTTTCATTTTCATATAGGCAAAGGACTTGAATAGACATTTCTCCAAAGAAAATATACAAATGACCAGTACGTATAAGAGAATCTTGATGCCAAAATCTGACCACAGTATAAGAAAATTTTAAAAATATGCTCTTCTCAATCATAAGCATATAAGCAGAATTACCAAATAAAATCTAAGTAATATATAAAATTATAGTGAGTCCACAACCAAGTTGTCTGTATTCTAGGAATGCAAGATTAATATTCAGAAATCACTGTACGTCACCACCATAACAGAATAAAGGGGAAAATCATATCCTCTCAATAGATGCAGAGCAAGCACTTGAAGAAAATCAATATCCAATTGAAGAGGCCCTGATAAAGAGTCGCTATGACGGCTCACCACACACGTCGTTCATGATGAAAGACGGAACACTTTCCATCGAGGGGGGAGCAAGATGAGGTTACTCCCCTCCCCAATTCCTGCCAACGCTGAGCCGGACATGGCAGCCGGTGCAGAGAGGCCAGGCGGTGAATAGTGATTATAAGGC
>NC_043702.1:1236934-1239092 GCF_006229205.1 Suricata suricatta
CTAAATGTCCATCACCTGATGAGTGGATCAAGAAGATGTGGTATATATTCACGATGGAGTACTACATGGCAATGAGAGGGAATGACATATGGCTATTTGTAGGAAAGTGGATGGACCTTGAGGGTGTCATGCTGAGCGAAGTAAGCCAGGCAGATAAGGACAGAAACCATATGTTTGCACTCATAGGTCTAGAAGGAAAACAAGAGAGTCCTAATGGAGAACCAGGGGGAGCGGAGGAGGGACAACGAGTGGGGGAGTGAGGGGGATGCAGAACTTGAGAGACTATTGAATGCTGGAAATGAACTGAGAGTTGAGGGGGAAGGGGGAGGGGGAAAGAGGTGGTGGTGATGGGGGAGGGCACTTAAGGGGAAGAGCACTGGGTGTTGTATGGAAACCAATTTGACAATAAAATATTATGGAAAAAAATAAATAAATTGGAAGGCAAACAGGAGAGACCCTGGAAGCCAATACAGGAGACCCTCAGGGCCTCAGTGTGGGAAAGGGCTTCCCCCAAATTTCCTAAGCAAAGAGCAAGTGCACGAAGCATAAAGGAAATACTGTGTGCATGGAACTGCATGGGAACCGAGAGAGTCCGGATTGTGGAGGCAAATCACAAAATCACAGTCTGGGACACATACTTGCCATGTATGAACGGACAAAGGACTTGTCTGCACAATCTATGAATAAACCTAGACAAACAAGAAGACAACTCAGCAGAAATACAGGCAAGAGACTTGGGGACGTGACACACAGAGGAGAGTGGTCACACAGGCCGTAAACAGGTGAAAATGTGCACGACCCTGCTACCCGTCAGGAGAAAGGAAGGTCACTGCGCACCCCCTCAGATGTCCAAGTAGAGCAGACGGGCCATGACCAGCGGTGTCGAGGACCGAGCAACCGGAGTGAATGCAAATTAAGACAAGAGGTTTGGCTTTTCTACCGAGGTGGAGGCTGCCCGGCCTGACCTGTGACTTCACGTTCCCTCTCGAAGGTATTTACCCACAGAAATGCCGGCACAGGCACGGAGACCGGAAGGGACCTCTCTGCAGCGCTGATCACGGAGGCTGCAAATGGGAAGTGACACACGTGAGCCGCGGCGTCTCTGCTGAGTGCCACCGAGCAGTCAATGTGAGCAAGCTGCCTGTTCGTGCACGGAGCCACAGAGCATGATGCAGGGGTCCAGGGCCTGACTTGGAGAACCGCTGATGATTCAGTTCTCCCTCCCTCCCTCCCTCTCTCCCTCTCTCTCTCTCTCTCTTTCTCTCTCTCTCTCTCTCTCTCTTTCTCTCTCTCCTCGTATTTCAAATGACAGTTAGTGGTCATATCAACAGTCATCCAGTTCAAAACCGCTTGTTCATGCGATGACCTACAGGTTACCATGTCACCGCCACCAGCCACCACCGCCCCCGCCCACACCCTTCCCTGCAGGTCCCTGCCCTGCCTGCCAACCACAACCACCCTTCCCGCCTCTCCCCTCCTGTCAACTCCAGGCCCTTCTCCCCTCCCATCTGAGCCGCTCTGCGCTGTGACCATGATCCAGCCTGTCCACTCCCTGCTCGGTTTCGCACACGGAGCTCATCTGGTCCTCCATTCAGGCCTCGTGCTCCCTAACGCAAACGAGGTGACAGCCTCCCCACCACCTGAAGGACGCCTGGAAGGGGCTCCAGAGCGCTCTTGCTCCTGGGCTGCCAGACGACCTTGGCTCCAACCCAGAGACCATGCCCACCGATTCTCTGATTCTCTCCTTCTGCCCCTCTTCCCCCTGTGGGTGTGACCGGATGTCGCCTCCCCCGAGTCCCCCATCACCTCTCTGATGTGAGTGTTTCCTCCTTTGTGCCGCCATCACCCCGGGCACGCCCCTGTCACTGCCCATGTCACATCAGATGGCAGGTGTTTGTTTCCGGGTCTGCATCCCTGCCAGCCTGAGATCCCCAGGGCCGGACTGGGTCTAAGTCATTCCTGCAAGCCCCTCGCAGTGCGCACGTCCCTGAGAAGCGTGTGGCCGGTTGTCTGGGGTGCTGATGTGAGTCTGAGAAGGGCGTTTAAGATGCCGAAGGAGCCTGGCGCTGTGATCCTCTCATTATAATAAAATCCTGTCCCTGAAAGGGGTTGATGTGACCCTGAAGCCCAGGACAGGGCTGGCCAGGGCAGGAGTGTG
>NC_043702.1:1239192-1248569 GCF_006229205.1 Suricata suricatta
ACCCCCTCCCCTTCTCCCCCTCTCCCTTCAGTCCATGGTTTGTTTTCAGTATTTAATAGTCTCTCATGATTTGTGTCCCTCTCTCTCCCCAACTCTCTTTCCCTCTTCCCCTCCCCATGGTCCTCTGTTAGGTTTGTCCTGTTAGACCTATGAGTGCAAACATATGGTATCTGTCCTTCTCTGCCAGACTTATGTCACTTAGCATGACACCCTCGAAGTCCATCCACTTTCCTACAAATGGCCATATTTCATTCTTCCTCATTGCTATGTAGTACTCCATTGTATATATACCACATCTTCTTGATCCATTCTTCAGGTGATGGACATTAGGCTCTTTCCATGATTTGGCTATTGTTGAAAGTGCTGGGGTACATGTGCCCCTATGCATCAGCACTTCTGTATCTCCTGGATAGATCCCCAGCAGTGCTATTGCTGGGTTATAGGGGAGTTCTATTGATAGTTTTCTGAGGAACCTCCACAATGTTTTCCAGAGCGGCTGCATCAGTTTACATTCCCACCAACAGTGCAGGAGGATGTCCGTCTCTCCACACCCTCACCAGCATCTATAATCTATTGATTTGTTCATTTTAGCAACTCTGACCGGTGTGAGGTGGTACCTCTGTGTGGTTTTGATTTGTATTTCTCTTATGATGAGTGACACTGAGCATCGTTTCATGTGCCTGTTGGCCATCTGGATGTCCTCGTTGGAGAAGTGTCTTTTCAGGTTTTCTGCCCATTTCTTCACTGGATTATTCATTTTTCGGGTGTGGAGTTTAGTGAGCTCCATGTATATTTTGGATACTAGCCCTTTATCTGATATGCCTTTTTTTTTCATTTAAAAAAAAATAGTTTATTGTCAAATTGGTTTCCATACAACACCCAGTGCTCTTCCCCATAAGTGCCCTCCTCCATCACCACCACCTCTTTTCCCCCCTCCCCCTTCAACTCTCAGTTCATTTTCAGTATACAAAAGTCTCTCAAGTTTTGCATCCCTCTCTCTCCCCAACTCTCTTTCCCTCTTCCCCTCTCCCAGGTCCTCCATTAGGTTTCTCCTGTTTTCCTGTTAGACCTATGAGTGCAAACATATGGTTTCTGTCCTTCTCTGCCTGACTTATTTCGCTTAGCATGACACCCTCAAGGTCCATCCACTCTGCTACAAATGGCCAGATTTCATTCTTTCTCATTGCCATGTAATACTCCATTGTGTATATATACCACATCTTCTCGATCCACTCATCAGGTGATGGACATTTAGGCTTTTTCCATGTTTTGGCTATTGTTGACAGTGCCGCTATGAACATTGGGGTACATGTGCTCCTATGTATCAGCACTTATGTATCCCTTGGGTAAATCCCTAGCGGTGCTACTGCTGGGTCATAAGGGAGTTCTACTGATAGTTTTTTGAGGAACCAATCACTTCATTTTATATTGAGTTGAAATAAAAGGATTTTACTGAAAGATCTTTTTAACTCATATTGTAGTCTTAAGAGTTCTGAAACTTTCACCTTCATTGACTTTGAAAGAGTCATTCATTAATTTGGGACATACTGATATGCCTTTTGCCACTATCTTTTTCCATTCTGTCGGTTGCTGTTAGTTTTTTTGATTGTTTCCTTTGCCTTGCAGAAGCTTTTTATCTTGATGAGGTCCCAGTAAACTCTGGTTTCTCTTCAGATTCCATAAATCTTTTGCCTTTAGTTGAGGTCCCAGTAGTTTATTTTTGTTCTTGATTCCCTTGCCTCTGGGGATGTGTCGAGGAGGAACTTGCTGCAATTGAGGTCTAGGAGGCTATTTGCTGCTTTCTCCTCTAGGGTTTTTATGGTTTCTTGTCTCACATTCAGATCTTTTATCCATTTTGAGTTTAATTCAAACAGGAAGTGATAGAAAATCTGAACAGACCCATAACCAGTGAAGAAATTGAATCGCTTATCAAAAATCTCCCAACGAATAAAAGCCCAGGGCCAGATGGATTCCCAGGGGAATTCTACCAGACAATAGAGCAGAGTTAACGCCGATCCTTCTCAAGCTATTCCAAAAAATAGAAATGGAAGGAAGACTACCGGACTCATTCGACGAAGCACATATCACTCTGATTTCTAAGCCAGGCAGAGACCCAACAAATAAAGAGAACTACAGCCCAATATCCTTAATGAATACAGATGCAAAAATACTCAGCAAGATACTAGCATAATAAATTCAACAGCATATAAAAAGTATTATCCATTATGATCTAGTGGGATTTATTGCTGGGTTACAAGGCTGGTTCAATATTCACAAATCCATTAATGTGATACACCACATTAACAAAACAAAAGAAAAAAACCATATGATCCTGTCGATAGATCCAGAAAAAGCATTTGACAAAAACAACATCTCTTCTTAATAAAAACCCTTGAGAAAGTCCGGTTAGAAGGAACTTACTTAAACATGATAAAAGCCATTTACGAAAAGCCCACAGCTAATATCATCCTCAATGGGGAAAAACTGAGAGCTTTCCCCCTGAGATCAGGGACACGACAGGGATGTCCACTCTCACCACTGTTGTTTAACATAGAGATGGAATTCCTAGCATCAGCAATCAGACAACAAATGGAAATAAAAGGCATCAGAATTGGCAAAGTAGAAGTCAAACTTTCCTTTTTCGCAGATGACATGATACTCTACATGAAAAACTCGATCAACTCCACCAGAAGCCTTCTGGAACTGATCCATGAATTCAGTAAGGTTGCAGAGTACAAAGTCAAGGTACAGAAATCAGTTGCATTCTTTTTTTTTTTCATAATATTTTACTGTCAAATTGTTTTCCATATAACACCCAGTGCTCTTCCCCTAAGTGCCCTTCACCATCACCACCACCTCTTTCCCCCCTCCCCCTTCCCCTTCAACTCATTCTTATAAACCAAAAATGAAGCAACAGAAAGAGAATTCAAGAAACTGATCCCATTCACAATTGCACCAAAATCCATAAAATACCTAGGAATAAACCTGACCAAAGATGTAAAAGAGCGGGGCGCCTGAGTGGCTCAGTCGGTTGAGTGTCCGGCTTCGACTCAGGTCATGAACTCACAGTTTGTGGGTTCGAGCCCCGCATTGGGCTCTGTGCTGACAGCTAGCTCAGAGCCTGGAGCCTACTTCGGATTCTGTGTCTCCCTCTCTCTCTGACCCTCCCCTGCTCATGCTGTCTCTCTCTGTCTCTCAAAAATAAATAAATACACATTTATAAAATTTAAAAAAATATATAAAAGAACTGTATGCTGAAAACTATAGAAGACTTATGAAGGAAGTTGAAGACACAAAGAAATGGAAAAACATTCCGTGCTCATGGATCAGAAGAATAAACATTGTGAAAATATCATTATTACCCAAAGCAATCCACATATTCAATGCAATCCCTATCAAAATTGCACCATCATTCTTCTCAAAGCTAGAACAAACTATCTTAAAATTCGTATGGAACCACAAAAGATCCTAAATAGTCAAAGTAATAATGAAGAAGAAAATCAAAACGGGAGGCATCACAATCCCAGACTTTAGCCTCTACTACAAAGCGGTCATAGTCAAGATAGGTTGGTATTGGCACAAAAACAGACACATGGACCAATGGAATAGAATAGAGAACCCAGAGCTGGGCCCACAAGTGTATGGCCAATTAATCTTTGACAAAGCAGAAAAGAGTGTCCAATGGAAAAAGGACAGCCTCTTCAACAGGTGGTGTTGGGAGACCTGTTTTTCAGTATTTAATATGCATGTCATTCTCCGAGTTCCCTGGATCTGTGGTTGGTGTTTCCTATGAACTCACGGTTTGTGTCATCTCCCCAATAAATATGCTGAATCCTTAATCTCTAGCATGATGGTATTTAGAGATGGTACATTGGGCCCTCATTCTGGGATGGGTGCCCTTACAGGGAGGGACCAGGAGAGCTTGCCTCCTCCTCTCCGTGTCAGCCATGTGAGGACAGTGAGAAGGCGACCGTCTGCAGGCAGTGAGAGCGTCCTCACCATCACTGGGTCTTGGACTTCCAGGCTCTAGAACTGTGAAGAAAGCCCCCAGTCTACTGTATTGTTGTTATAGCAGCCTGAACCAAGAGAGTGTCTGACATTAGTTTTTGGAAAAACGATCAATTGTTACTGTTTTCTCAAGTATTACTTCTGTTCCTTTCCCTGTCTCTTCCCCTGCAGGTGCTCCGTTACAGGCACCTGACCGCTCAGTGCTTGGATATTCAGGAGATTTTTTCCCGTTTCTGTTTTCCTTTGCTTTTCAGTTTTGGAAGTTTCTGTTGTCATGTTTCCAAGCCCAGAGGTGCTTCACTTGGCTGTGCCCTCTCCTGATAAGCTCTTCAGAGGCATCCTTCCCTCTATTAGTGTTTTTTATGTCTAACACTTCCTTTGGGTTCTTCCTTAGAATGTCTCTTTCTCTGTTTACCTTTGCCCGTCTCTCTTTGGATGCTGTCCGTGTTGTCCAGGGGAGCCCTTACAGCATTACTCCGAGCTGTTCTGACATCCTGGTCTCGGGATTCTGGCATCTCTGTCACACCTGAGTGCGGCTCTAATGCTTGCTCTCTTGTAAGCATTATGTGTTATGGTTTCAGCACGCCTTGTGATTTGTCTCCCACATGGGGTGTCGCGTTAGAGGAGCGGCTGCAAACAGGCCTCTGTGGTCTGGCGGGGAGGTGGGGTGGGGCAGCACCCACTCCTGCCATCTCCGCTCCCGTGCAGGGACTGAGCCTCTGGACCTCAGTCTGCACAATTCAGTCCAAACACTGCCCTTGGGGCACCAAGAGCTAGAACGGGCGCAGGTGTGTTTCCCTCCCACCAGGTCAGTCAGGCTCTGATAATTCCCTACCGGATTACCCTACCCTTAAATAGTTAATTTACCCTGATGGCCAACCATGCTGAGAAGCACAGAACATTCTAGCATATTTCACAGTGGCTCCATGGCTCCCTCCTGCTGCCTGAAGCGGGAAGGGAGTCTCTCTGGTATTTTGTGAGAATCTGGCGACTGCAGGAGGGATCCCCTCCCACCCAGAGTGTGGGGGCCCCTAACGGCTGGGTCCCCCAGAGTTCTTATTTCTCGGGCTCATCCACGCTGAGCCTCCAGCAGTTCATCAGCTGTGGTTCAGGTTTTCTGAGCTGGCGCTGGTCCCACCAAGGTTTTGGCTCAGTCTCTGCTCAAGGAAGTTGTGATTCTCAGTGGTCGCCTGTCTCTGCAGTTTCGGGAGCAGTGGTTTACCCTCTGCCCTCACTTCTCCTGAGGATCTAAGAACAGTTGATCTCTCAGTCTGTGCAGGCTGCTTGTTGGTAGGACGGAGTGGGGACCCAGAGCCCATGCCTGAGAAACCACAAGTCTCCCCGCTATTGTTGTTCCCTCCGTCTCACCCCTGCCTGGTTCTCCTGGATCATGTTGTATTTGCTACAGCTTCATAGACATTCGGTCATGCAGCACATACTCATTTCTTTGTCTGCTTCTGTAAACTCACCCATCCCTGCTCTTGGTGGACCAATGGTTTGTTAGTTTTTACTGCAGCGTGCTCATACGTCGTATGTGTTTACTGCCATCTGTCTACGCATCTATGTGTTGGTGTCTGTGGGTTGTTTCCGTTCCTGGGCTGTGACAAACGTGGGTGCTGTGAACTCTCATGCACCAGTCTTTGTGTGCACGTACGCTTCCATTTCACTCGGGTCAACATCAAGGAGTGGATGGGGTGCGTCATATGGTTGGTGTATGTTTAGCTGTTTAACAAATTATTAAACTGTTTCCCAAAGAAGTTTTATCATTTTAGATTCTCACTAGCAATATATGAGAGCTCCCATTGCTCTTTATGGTCAGAAGGTTAAGTTTAGCCATTCTAGCAGGTATGTAATATATAATATACATATATTATATATATAATGTATGTCTGTATAAAATTTGCAAAAAGGTTTTCCAATCTCTGACTTGTATTGTGGGTAGGTGACCCCCAAGTGGACCACAAGGATCTCTGCCACTCCCTCCCCCCATATTCACACTGTTGTATAATCCCATTTCTGGGGCTAGGCTTGACATAGTTACTTCCTTCTAATGAGTAATATGGCACAAGCGATGGTGTGTTCTGTCGGTAGTCAGCTGATTCTATAAAGCCTGGCTTCTTATTTCTGTTGTGCCCAGATCGCAATATTTCCCCAAATCAGAGATCACTGGGGAGACAGATCCACACATGCAAAAGTAAAGGTCATTTATTCGGGCTTAAGCTCAGGCTCCGAGACCTCATCAATGCAGTGGATCCATGCTGAGAGCCCCGAATAAAGACTGGATAGGGTTTTAATGGGGTCTGGGAAAGGGGGGGGGGTTACAGAAAATTATGACATAGTTATTTTAAACCAGTCATCATTGTATACCAGCCTTAGCAACAATATTAACCATACACATTGTCCAGAGTGTTCGTTCCTTTTGGCGGGACCCAATCACGACATTTAGTGTATCTTTTGGAATGACCAGTTCCAGGTGGGCCAAGGAACCCCACGTGGGGTGAGTAACTGGTTAATCTAGTATTAAATAACAGGTAACTATCTATGGTTTCCATCTACAGGCCTGTCCTTAGGATTCTGATTGGGTGTTGGGAAGATGGTCACTTGTTGAGCAATATGTGTCGTTTTCCTGCTATTGTCTAATGATTCTGGGAAACCAAAGCTTAGGCCTTTAAGCTCAGAGGGGAAACTTAAAGCCTGTCATGGAGTCAGCTTGGTTCAGACCTGTGTCCTTTCAGTTTCCTCTCTTCCTCTCTATCCCCTTCTCTCTCTCACTATTTTCTCAGGGAAGGCGGCCTGCATGTTGTAAGGACACTGAGGCACATGGAATGAGATCCTCTTGACAGGGACGTGAGTTACCCAGTGAGTAACAGACGTCTGTCAGCAGTGTGGGGGGCTCAGAAGCAGGGCTTCCAGTTGACTGCCTCCTCATCAGTAACTTGACCGCATCCTCATGAGTAACTTTGGGAAAGAACCACTCAGCTAAGCTGCACCCAGATTACAGACCCTCAGTGACTTTGTGAGATAATATATATACATATATATTATATATATGTATATATATATGTATATATATATATATATATATATATATATTTCGTTTTAAACTAGATTTGGGGATAATTTGTTATGCATCAATAGGTAACTAGAACAGACTTTGTACCAAGAAGTACATAAAAAATGGTAAACTGTGGAAGTGGCCTTGGCACCAGGCTGTGGGCTTTGGGGATAGTATTTGTGAAAGTCTAGAGTGCCTTGAGGAAGCGCATCATATCTGATAAGGGCTTAGGGAGAAAAGGGGGCGCTAGTTACTAGTGACCGAAAAGTATGTCAGCGTCCTTGCTTGCAGTGATAAGGGAAGTAGACGTTGTGCTGAATGGACTAGGGACCCAGCTAAGGGGACTGCAGGTGCCACCTGTTGTCTCCCTGCTACTTTTAGGAAAATTTAAGAGGATCGGCATTTTAAGAAATGAAATACCCTTAAACTGAAAGGAGCCAGGAATTCATATTTTAAAAATTCTCAGCCTCTACAGATGACCAGGGATGTAAAAATTAGGAAATGGTCTCTAAGAAAGGCTCAAATCTGGGCATTTCCGGGAAAACTAGATACAGAAATCAAGCACAGGTGTGACTGTGAACTCCTTTGTTAAGACCTTAGAAGAATATAAAGTCATGAAATCTTTGGAAGAGAGTCAGGCTGTGCCTTAAAGGTGCTGTTAACTCACATGGTTAGTCCTGGCAGGAGGCTAAGGACCTTGTCCTCACCAGTCAGCAGGAGGCCAAAGCATGAAGGAATTACATCAAGGAGCCTCAAGATCTGCAGGAGACCTCCGTGTTCAGAAAAGTGTTCAGTGTGCAGCAGCAGCACCAGCTCGCTCCGGGGAGGACAGTGACAAATGAGGATGGAGAGAATCGGGCCTCTGGAATCTTCCTGGCAGAAGTCAGGGTGAGAGAAATATTTAGCTAAAAGAATTTATACCAGTCATGCCTAAGAAAGATGGCCCAGAGGGCAGAGGCAAGGGCCTTGGAGAATCAGTCCCAAGCCATAGGACACAGTTAAGGAACTTAGACCATTTCCCAGCTGGATTTCAAAATTGCTATGGTCCAATGGCACCTCCCACTTCCCTGTTTTCTGAAGAATTTACAGAAGCTCTTCTGTGCCTGTCCCACTATTGCACGTTGGGAGTGTGTGGATTCACGGAACTTCTCTCTCTAGGTTCACCAATCACAGGTTGAGAAAAGCTGTATTCAGTGAGTCGTAATTGAGGAACTGATCCCAAGTAACCATGTCCACACCTGGGCGCAGTATAGGTGATGAGATTCTAGACCTTTGAGGGGATGTAGACATGAGATAAGATTGGGGGGAACCTTGGGACGGAATGAGTGTATCTTTCATGTGGGAGAGAAGACAGCCCAATGAATACAGAAAAACAATGGGTTTTCTGAGGTTAGACCATAAAATGAGTCCACTTCCATCTCAGGGTCTCGCCCCGCCCCCATCTCCACCCAGGCCCCCATCTCTCACTGTCTGTGTGGAGGGGGTCAGCTGCAGTGTCATTGGTCAGTCCTGAGGGCAAGTTGCATGAGGGATCTTGGGAGGATGCCCTTTGAGGCCTTTCTGTGGACACACGAGTGATCTTGAGCCTTTAGGGGACTACAGCCTGGCTGACACTTTGCTTCTTCAAGGGAAACCCTGAGCGTGGGCAGCCTGCTAAGTTGTCTGTCCATTGCTGGCCACAGAAACTGACATGATAAATGTTTGGTGTTTTAGCCTCTATGTTTGGGGCTAATTTATTAATCAACAATAGATAACTAATGGGACTATTTGCCTTTCTAGGTAAATTTCAGAATTAGCTCATCAATATCTTTAAAAAGCCTACTGGGATTTTGAACAGGTTGTTACTGAATCTATATATCAAATTTGGGTGAATGGATACCTTAAGAGTATGAGTATTCCAATTCAGGAACACAATTTATTTCTCCATATATTTAGGCTTTCTTTAAATTTTTAAACCAGTCTTGATAATTTTACACAAATATATCTTGTACTTATCTTGTTAGATTTATATTGAAGCAATTCATTTTGTGATGCTATTGTAAATGGTACCTTTCAAATGTCAAATTCTGACTGTTTATTGCTAATCTATACAAATATGATTGATTTTTTCCATAATATTTTATTGTCAAATTGTTTTCCATACAACACCCAGTGCTCTTCCCCTTAAGTGCCCTCCACCATCACCACCACCTCTTTTCCCTCCTTCCCCCTTCCCCTTCAACTCTCAGTTCATTTTCAGCTATCAATAGTCTCTCAAATTTTACATCCCTCTCTCTTCCCAACTCTGTCTCCTTCCTCTGCTCCCCCGTGATCT
>NC_043702.1:1248669-1256018 GCF_006229205.1 Suricata suricatta
TGATGATGAGTGATGTTGACCATCGTTTTATGTGTCTGTAGGCCATCTGGATGTCCTCTTTGGAGAAGGGTCTGTTCATATCTTCTGCCCATTTCTTCACTGGGTTATTTGTTTTGTGGGTGTGAAATTTGGTGACTTCCTTGTAGATTTTAGATACTAGCCCTTGATCTGATATGTCATTTGCAACTATCTTTTCCCATTCTGTCGGTTGCCTATTAGTTTTCTTGATTGTTTCCTTTGCCTTGCAGAAGCTTTTTATCTTGATGAATTCCCAGGAGTTCAGTTTTGCTTTCAATTCCCTTGCCTTTGAGGATGTGTCGAGTAGGAGATTGCTGTGGTGGAGGTCTAGGAGGTTTTTCCCTACTTTCTCCTCGAGGGTTTTGATGGTTTCCTGTCTAACATTCAGGTCCTTCAGCCATTTTGATCTTATTTTTGTGTGTGGTGTAAGAGAGTGGTCTAGTTTCATTCTTCTACATGTTGTGTCCAGTTCTCCCAACACCACCTGCTAAAGAGGCAGTCTTTTTTCTATCGGATACTCTTTCCTGCTTTGTCATATATTAATTGACAGTACATTTGTGGGATTTTGTATTCTGATTATGTATCCTGAGACTTAGCTAAACTTACTTATTGTTCTTTTATAGATTCTTTAAGATTTCCATATAACTGACATTATCAGCTAATGCTAAACAGGCCTCAGTGAGCCAGAAACTTTAGCTTCCTGGCATCATTGCAACCCACATCAGTGCTTATGACCATCAAGAGGCATACAGAAGACCATTTGTGGCAGTTTGAATTGTGATAGCCCCCAAATTGGAGCAGCTCAACAGCCATCAACAGTCGAGAGGACAAATATGTTGTGTGTTTATGTGATGACATACTGTGCAGCAATGGGAATGAGTGAAACTTTGGGACTCACAACAGCACAGAGGAGTTTCATGGGCATTAGACTGAGCCAAACAAACCAGACCAGAGGACACAGTGTTTAATTCCATTTTTATGATGTTCAAAAGCAGAAAAAACTGATTATATCATTAGAGACCTGAATGGATGTCATCCTAGGACAGGGCATTCATCGGGAAAGGGCACAGATGGGCCCCTTAGGTTCTGAGGATCTTTCGATCTTGACAAGGGTGACAGTTTCATGCAATTTTCATATGTGAGAATCACTGAGCTGTACATGTGGTATTTGTTCATTATGGATGGAGATACAGGAGACTGGATGAGAAGGTCTCCTGTGGAGACAGAGACCTCTGAGGTGGTGGACCTTGGAGAGATGAGGGGCAAGAACGCCCCTTGGGGACACCGCATTTAAATGGAATGAAAGAGCCCAACATGAGTGTCTGGGTTGTAATGATCTGAGCCATTTAGAAAAAACAGAAATTGCCACGTGTCCTAGACATTAAGGAAAGTGGAGTTTTCAAAGAAGAAAAGGGTTACGCTTGGGTCACTGATAAGGACCAGAAAGTGTCCATCAGACTTGGGGGCACTGTTGTTAGCAGTTAGCAGTCTGCAGTGCTGGGTGCGGAGGCATGATTACAAAGGGCTGCAGGACAGCACAGGCAGGGACAGTGAGTGCAGAGTATGAGTCTAAAAACTGTTCATGGGGAGTTAGAGAGAGATATAAGCAGGCCACAGAGATGTCTGGGCTAATGGGAGGGGTGAGAGATCTTTGCACATGTTTGATGCCTGAGGAGAATGGGTCAGGAAGGAAGAAAGGTCAAAATTAAGTAGAAAGACAATGCTTGTTGGCAGAAGTCTTAACGGAGCCCAGAGGAGTGGATGTGGTAGAATTCCACACCCAGTATAGGGTTGAGTCTTGAGCAGCTTGGGGACAGTTCATCCTGGGAAGATAGAGGAAGTAGGTAAAGATGGAAGTAGGTAAAGATACCTGATGGCCCCTTGCTTTTAGCAAAGGTGCAGATGACCTAATCTACTGATGGTGAGGCAGTTTGGGTGACTCATTTCAGTTCAGCAAACATTCTGCGTCCACCGGATGCCATGACCAGGGGCTACAGAGACAACTGAGATGTGATCTCTGTCGTTGAGGAAAGTGCATGTGCATGCATATGCATGCACGCGCGTGCGTGCGCGCGCACACACACACACACACACTCACAGAGTTGCCATTCATGTTACATGAGCACTGGTGGCAGTATCTACAGTGGAGAGAAGACATGCAGAAGAGTATATAGATTTGCTCTGGAGTTGGATGCAGGGTCTGTGGGGCAGGGGCCGGCAGCGCAGAGGGAAACAAGATGAGGTGGAGCCAGCAAGTGAGGGAGGAGGTTCAATCTAGGTACTGTTCAGACTTGTAACAAGAGGAGGAGGACTGGCTTCCTGGGACATGGGAGGGATATGATTGTCCAGAGAGAGTTCCAACATGGCCAGACTTCTCTGGGCTTGGTCTTAGTAGCCACACCATAAGGGTCCCCATCCTCTGAGTCTAAGGCTGAGGCACAGTTAGAAGTCCTTTCCAGGAACTCTGATATACTGCCTGGTCTGAGACTGGAGCATCAGTGATTTGCAGAGATGCCATGGTGGGCAGCAGGAGCATGGAAAAGGTCAATGGACTGAGAGCCAAAATATCAGGGCCTATGCTTAGGGTCCATTCATTATTCCACCTGGTGTGCTCTTGATTGTGGGAGAGAGTTCTAGATAAGAAAGGCATAGTTCTTCTCTTTGCTTTAATTTTTCATGTAGCTTTGGTATTCTTATAGCTAGTTTCTATGTAGAAATTTAGAATCAATTGTCCAGTACTATAATAAAAATCATATTAGGATTAAGACAGCATTCAGTATATTGGCTATATTGCATAAAGATATTTATGTTAAAATATCTTATCCAAGAACATGGTATACTTCTTCATTTATTCAATTCGTTTTTAAAAATGTTTAGTTTTTTTTTTTTGAGAGAGAGAGAGAGCATGAGGGGGGGAGAGGGAGAGATAGAGAGGGTACCAGGGAATCCAAAGTGGGCTCTGTACTGACAGCAGCGAACCCGATGCAGGGCTTGAACTCATGAACTGTGAGATCATGACCCGAGCTGAAGTTGGAATGCTCAACTGACTGATCCTCCCAGGTACCCCACTCAGTTCTTTTATATATTTCAATAGCATTTAAAATTGTATTCTAAAGATATTGCACATCATTTGTTATATTCGCATACACTGAAGGGTTTATAATATTTTACTATTTAAACATTCAATGGTACGTGTAAATTAGCACAAGAATATATAAATAGCCCAATGGGACAGAATAAGACTCTAGAAACACACCCACTTATATATACAGAGAGACACTTGGTTTATGACAAAGCTGACACTATATAGCAGTGGGGGGAAAACATACATGTGTATGTATATTAAAAAGGTCAGTAGGATAACCATATGGAAAAAATACTGAACCCTCCATCACAAAAACCACACAAAAGTTAATTCCATGTGAATTATAGATACTAATATAAAAGAATAAGGAAGAAAACTTATACTAGATAACATAGACAAATCTCTTTTTTGATCTAATATGTACAGTAGTTCTTGAAATGTGCCACAGAATAAAATAACGATGAGGGAAATGATTGAAAAATTAACTTCCCTGAGTAAATTTAAGAACTTCTGCTAATTGAAAAAAGTTTAAAAATCAATAAAATGCAATTGTGGAAGCCACAAAGAGGAAGAAGATATCTGCAAATCATATAACTGACAAAGGGCTCATAGCAATAATACAGAAAAAATTCTACAATTGATATGAAAAAGAAAAATAATACAGTGGAAAAACTGAGCAAAGCATATATATTTCCCCAAAAAGGGTATACAAATTGCTGCTAAATATATGGAAATCTGGTCAGCCCATTGTCCGTTGCGGAAATGAAAATGAAGCTATCATGATATGTGTCTACGTACCCGCCAGAATGCCTAAAATTGGGGAGCCGGACAACATGACGTATTTGGGATGATGTGCAGCATCAGGAGCAGGAGCTCTCACGCACTCCTTCTGCGAACAATGATGGCTGTAACAGTTTTGGAAAACGTGAAGATGAGCAACTGCTCTCCCAAGAATGCCCAACAGGAATTCACTCACGGCAAAAAAACACGTAAAGGAATTTGATAGCAGCATTATTTTAAAAAAGTGAATAACTGGAAACAGCCTGAGTGTTCATCAACACTAAGATGGACAAATTATAGGAAGACATATAATGAAACTTATATAGTAATGACAATGAACAAACTTCTATATACAATCACAAGGATTAATCTCACAGAGAGAATTTTTGCCCAAAAAAAAGGTCACAAAAGGAGAATCACCACGTGGTTCTACTCCTAGGAATTTCACAGCAGGAAAAACAAACCTGTGTGGTGCAGGCATGATAGGCAGGGGTATTATGGAAACTGGGTAGGTCTCTTTCGTGGCCTGGGTGTTGAACTCCTTGAATGGGTGTGATTTGAGTATTACTCCATAGATACATAAAAATTATACCTATGTGCTTATACGTCTTGTCTCTCATCCTGTGACTAAGAAGCTAGATGTCCTGGCTGGAGCTCTGGTGACAGTGTCTCCCATGCCCTTGGTATCATGAAGCAGAGCTCAAAGGATCTTCTCCCCTTGAATGAAACCACTGCATTTGCCTCAGACCACCAACCTGGCTCCTCAGTGAGAGAGGCCCTGTAGTCAGACCTGGAACACTCCCGCCAAGCCTATTCCAATGGACGCCAAACTTACCATAGGGAGTGCCTTGGCCATGCATTAAATTGTTTGAAACAAATATCTCTAGTGATGGTGTTGAGGATGGGCTGATGAGAGGTAGATGGAGGCAGGTGCCCCTTTCAGTTAACGCTCTTGTCTGGCCAACAAGAGACAGCAAGACAGCAAAGATCTGCATCTGGAGGACAGGAGGGTGGAGGTACAGTGTATGCAAACATTTTTCCCTTCCAACTTTGATCAAGATCACAAACCTTTAACTGCTTTCCTACTAAATCCCATGACCAGAAGGACTAAATCCCTAAAGCCCAGAGAACCATGACACCACCCCTGCTTTGACACCCAGAAATTGCTCTATCTTTATGTGTTTCAAGTCATTGCTCCTTCTTTGAACATGTAGAGTTTGGGGTGAAGAACACCCTTATTTGTCTATGCATTTCAAACTTAGTAAATATGTGGTCCATTAAATGCTTTCAAGCAACATTGATTAAATGAGTACATGAATGAGTTTCTTAACACATCTAATTCCATCTGGAAGTGGAAGAGGTTTGAAGGGGTCCTCATAGTTCACTGTCTCTCCGAGGCCTCCATCCAGCCCGCAGGACACACTTCCTCCAGCACATCCTTAACGTGGCCATGTGTTTCTGGCCCAGCCTCTGCAGGGCCTCCTGCACATCCTTGTTTCGCAGACTGTAGATGAGGGGATTGAGCATTGGGATGACCAACGTGTAGAAGACAGAGACCACCTTGCCCTGATCCATAGACTCAATTGCTCCTGGCTGGGCATACATGACAAAGACAGTCCCAAAAAAGAGAGTCACTGCAGTCATGTGGGAGCCACAGGTAGAGAAGACCTTGCGTCTCCCGGCTGCTGAGTGCATCCTCAGGATGGTCACTGTGATGTAGCCATAGGAGATGAGGATCACAAGTGCCACACCCACAATGATGAGCCCACAGATGCCAAACAAGAGAAGCTCATTGATGGTGGTGTTGCCACAGGCGAGCTGGAGCAGAGGAGGCACATCACAGAAGAAGTGGTTGATGCGGTTGGAGCTGCAGAATGAGAGGCGGAATGTGAAGGTGGTCTGCACAACAGAGTTGAGGCAGCCTCCACAGTAGCTGCCCAGCACCAGGAGCGTGCAGGCAGAGGGGCACATGGTGATGGGGTAGTGCAGGGGGCTGCAGATGGCCATGAAACGGTCATAGGCCATGACGCCCAGGAGGAAGGCTTCAGTGGTGGCCAGCAAGGAGAAGAAGAATAGCTGGGTGGCACAGCCTGCAAAGGTGATGACCTTGGGTGGGTAGAAGAAGTTGGCCAGGGCATTGGGGGCAATGACAGATGAGTAGCACAAGTCCAGGAAGGAGAGGTTCTTGAGGAAGAAGTACATTGGGGAGTGCAGACGGGCATCCAAGGTGATGACCACAATCATGGCGAGGTTCCCCAGCACAGTCACCATGTACAGGGTGAGGAAAATAGCAAAGAACAGAGCCTGAGTCTCCAGACCACCTTCAAATCCCTCCAGCACAAAGTCTTGGAAGTAGACCATGGAGAGGTTTCCATTTCTGTGCAATGGCATGAGCCTCGGGCCCCAGCAGGGGAGTTACAGCTTCGGAATTGGCAGACTGAGTGGGTCAAACTAATCTTCCTGCTGAAGACTATTAAGAAAAGATAAACAACATGGGCTGCCTGGGTGACTCAGTTGAGTGTCCGACTCTTGATTTCTGCTCAGGTCATGATTTTATGGTTCATCAGTTTAAGCCCTACATCAGGCTCTGTGCTGATAGCTCAGAGCTTGGAGCATGGTTGGGATTCTCTGGCTCCTTCTCCCTGTGCTCCTCTTTTGCTTAAGCTCCTCCTTTCTCAAAAATAAACTTTAAAAAAAATGATACAAAACAACAACAACAACAGAAACAAAATCTAACTGAAGGCACAAGAGAGATAACGATTTGGCAAAGAATTACTAAACAAAATGCAAGATGAACACACTGCCCGGAATTCCATTACTGAGAACATATTTTTTCCCCTTGAGACACAGGCTGTTTTGATGAGGAAGTCTGAGAGACCAGGTGCCACGCAGTGAGTTTCTGTCTTGAGAACTAATGCTGACAGTGGCAGGTTACTAGAAGCCCCCCAGGGGGCACCTTAGGAGTGAGTTTAATAAAGAGCAGGTGTGCATCTCAACCTGTGACCGCTTCAGTCACTGAGATTGTGTGAAGGTGATATCTGGGTGCTAGTGCCTGTGACTCCTTGCAAAAGCAAATATATTTCAAGAGAAGACATGGTATTCTAGACCTCACGTGTTGTCTGTAAAAGTTTTGCATAGAGTATCATGTCATCTGCAAAAAGGGAAAGTTTGACTTCTTCCTTGCCAATTCTGATGCCTCTTATTTCTTTTTGTTGTCTGATTGCTGATGCTAGAACTTCCAGCACTATGTTGAACAACAGTGGTGAGTTGGGCACCCCTGTCGTGTTCCTGATCTCAGGGAGAAAGCTCTCAGTTTTTCCCCATTGAGGATGACATTAGCTGTGTGTTTTTCATAGACTGCTCTTATAATGTTTAGGTAAGTTCCTTCTATTCCGACTTTCTTAAGGGTTTTTATTAAGAAAGGGTGCTGTATTTTGTCAAATGCTTTTTCTGCATCTATCGACAG
>NC_043702.1:1256118-1260703 GCF_006229205.1 Suricata suricatta
AATAGCCAAAACATGGAAGGAGCCTAAATGTCCATCACCTGATGAATGGATCAAGAAGATGTGGTATATATTCACGATGGAGTACTACATGGCAATGAGAGGGAATGACATATGGATGGACCTTGAGGGTGTCATGCTGAGTGAAGTAAGCCAGGCAGAGAAGGACAGAAACCATATGTTTGCACTCATAGGTCTAGCAGGGAAACAAGAGAGACCTAATGGAGAACCAGGGGGAGCGGAGGAGGGAGAGAGAGTTGGGGAGAGAGAGGGATGCAAAACTTGAGAGACTATTGAATGCTGGAAATGAACTGAGAGTTGAGGGGAAGGGGGAGGGGGGAAAAGAGGTGGTGGTGATGGTGGAGGGCACTTAAGGGGAAGAGCACTGGGTGTTGTATGGAAAACAATTTGACAATAAAATATTATGGAGGAAAAAAAATAAATTAAAAAAATGCCAACTGACAATTGGTTTCTTATCAGATTAAAAATAATGGAAGCTAAAAAAAAGAAATTATATTTTCCTTTGCTCAAATAAAATAATTACTAACTAGAATTCTACATCTACCCAAAATATCCTTCATGATTCAAAGTGAATTTAGCAATAATAGTTTAAGACTTAAATACTCCACATTCAATAACAAATAGAATAACAAAACTAAATACCACCAAGCAAATAACAGATTTGAACAACATTACAAAGCAGATAGACCTAACCTAACAGGCACATGTAGAACACATGTTATCCAACAATAGCAGAATGCTATTCTCCAGTGCACATGGGACAGGATTCAGGATAGTCATCCCTATTACCCACATAGTAGTTCCCAAAGCAAGTCTCAGTACATTTTAAAAGACTGAAATTATACGAAGTATGTTATCCAAACAAAATGGAACAAAATCACATATCCAGCAATTTGGAAAATTTACAAATACATGGAACTTAACACATTTTAAAATCACCAGTGGGTAAAATAAGGAATCACACGGGAAATTATAAAGTATTTTGAGATTAATGAAAATGGAAACACAACATATGAAAACTTATGGAATGTTGTGAAAGGAGGACTCCAAAATGTATAGCTATAAACACCAACGTTAGAAAAAGACCTCAAATTGGGGCATATGGGTAGTTCAAGCAGTTAAGCATTGAACTCTTTATTTTGGCTCAGGTCATGATCTCATGGTTTGTGAGATCAAGCTCTGTGCTTGATAGGGCTCTCTGTGCTAGCAGGGCAGAGCCTGCTTGGGATTCTCTCTCTCTCTCTCTCTCTCTCTCTCTCTCTCTCTCTCTCTCTCTGCCCATCCCCTGCTCGTGCATTCTCTCTCAAAATAAGTAAGTAAACTTTGTAAGAAAAAAAACCCCTCAAATCAATAACAAAACTTTCCATATAGGACAAGAAAGTAGAAAAAGAAGACCAAATTAGCTGAAAGCATATAGAAGGAAGGAAATAATAAGAGAAGAGATAAATGAATTGGAGAATAGTAAAATAATAGAGAAAATCAATGTCTCTGACAGTTGGTCCTTTGAAAAGTTTAGCAAACTTGACAACCCTTTAGCTACATTGACCAAAAAACGTCAGGAGACTTACAGTTTTAAAAAGAGGAAAGGAGGAGGAGCCAAGATGGCAGAGAGGAAGGGAGTTCTGTCAACTTCGTCTGCTCCACCTGTTAAACCTAGAAGGACACTACTCTTATCTGCAAGAGCGGAAGTAGAAAATACGGACTCCAGAAAGAAGAGATCCTCAAAGATACCTGAGTGAGTGAGTGCGAACTGGGGAGATTGGAAAACAGGCCAGCATGACATAGGCAGGGGAGGTGGGAGTCCCAGACGAACACAGGGCAAGTGTGTGGAGCCCGAGAGAAAAAGGGAAGAGACAGAGGGACTGAACACGCTCATAGTACTGTCTCTGGGGAAGATATAAAGAACGTTTAACTGCACTTGGAGAGAGAAACTATCACTCCATATATAACTGCTGTGTAGCCGAAATCCTGAACCCAGGTGGTGCAAGGGAAAGTACAGCTTCCAGACCTGCACCATCTCAGCAGGGAGTCAGCAGCAGCAGTGGCGGCGGGGACAGGGGTGCTCACTCTGATCTCAGTTTTGGGAGTGGGTGCACACACCTCATTTCCACTGTGCATCTCGCCCCCAGCATTGGCCACACAAATCTCGAATCCAGGTGCCAACAGGGAAAAAATAGCCTCAAGTCATACACGATCCCGGCAGGGAGTGGGCGGTGGTGGAGGCCTGGGCACATGCTTAGGCTGCAAAAACTCCCTGCTCATTTCCAGCAGCACCCAGCGCCTCAGGCAACAGGTGCACGAAGCCAAGAGAAACTCATCGCTCCCCCAACACGAATCTGCAGTTGTGTCTGTGATAGCGGGCACTTCACCTCCTGATGCGCACCTCGCCTCAGGCAGCACACCTCACCTCAGGCAGGGGCAGCCAGGAATCCCGGTCTGAGCCAAGACAAACTGATGCTTCCCCCTACGAAGCCAGCCACCAGAGCAAATACATCTCATCTGTGGTAGCATAAAAGTGCATGGACTAGAACTTTGAACCTAGGCGGGCCTGGAAAATACAACTTGGCTCAACCGCAGCACAAGGACATTGGACACATTAGAATGGCCTACAGTGCATACTTCCAGCGGAGCTACTGTGCCACCATTCTACTCTCTACAGACACCAAGACAGAGCCTCTGAGAGCAGCCTCCTAGACCTACCACACCAAACCACGCCTATCCACAAGGGAACTGCTGCCTTTTATTTTCCTTTTTCTTCATTTTTTCCCTTTTTTATTCCTTTTTGTACTTATTTTTTTATTATTATTACCTTTATTACTTACATTTTTAAAAATTTGTACTCGTATTTTCCTTTCTCCTTTCTCCCCCCCCCATTTTTTTTTTACCTTCTTGCAATCAAGATATATTCTCCTGTATCTCATCCTTACTTCTCCCTTCAACTGGTCATACACTTTTAGACTGTCCATTGTCCTTTGTTATCTCTGACCCCCTTTATTTTTTTTCTTTTCTTCTCTTCCTTTCGCCTCTTTCCTCTCCATTTTCTTTCTTTTCTTTCCTCTTTTTAATGTGTTTGTTTGTTTGACTTGTCAGTGCATTTGTGTGCTTCTGTTCCATCCGTGTTTGTCTGTCTGCTTTACTTCTTAGGGCTACACCAAGAAACAAGCCAAAGTGTGCATGATGCCGAGTCCCAAATATCACTGAGTAGGGAAATAAAATATTCAAAGGCACAGCAAGAGAAACTGAGAGACACCATTAAAAGATATTTCCCGAAACGACAGGCCCTGGACAGTCAATAAGCCTCCTTTAACAGAGCAATATTAACAGGTGCACAGTGCACAATGAGCTTTTTAAAGCTGGCAAGAGACAGAAAACTAGCAAAAATGATAAAACGAAGGAACTCTCCCCTGAAGAACTTCCAGGAAGAAGTCACAGCCACAGAACTGCTCAAGGCAGATCTGGATAACGAAGCAGATCAAGAATTTTAAAAACTTGTCATAAAATTAATCACTGGGTTGAATAAAGCATCAAAGAAGCAACTGAGACACTGACTAGAAACTTTGAAAATAGGTGTGATGAGTTAAAAAAAAAAAGCTATAAATGAAGTGAATAACAAATTGGAGGCAGCCACCTCAAGGATTGATGAGGTAGAGAGAAGAATAGGCGAATTAGAAGATATAGTTATAGCAAAAGAGGAAGCTGAAATAAAGAGAAAGAAGTTAATCCAGGATCAGGAAAGGAGAATTCGAGACCTGAGTGATACAATCAAATGGAACAACATCAGTATCATAGGAATTCCGGAAGAGGAAGACAGACAGAAAGGTTGTGAAGGGATACTAGACTAAATTATAACTGAGAATTTCCCAAATCTGGGAAAAGAAATAGATATTCAAATTCAAGAGGCACAAAGAAATCCCTTAAGATGTAATTCGAATTGGTCTTTGGCACGACATATCACAGTGAAACTGGCAAAATGTAAAGATCAAGAGAGAATTCTGAAAGCAGCTAGGGAGAAAAGGACCCTCACATACAAAGGGAAACCTATCAGAGGCATATGTCTAAAATTAAATAAAACTAAACAGAGAGAATCAGTCATCACTAGACACACACTAGAGGAAATGTCAGAGGGTGACCTTCAGTGAGCAAGAAATTGACCCCTGGGTGGAAGGTCAGTCATGACAGAAAGAATGAAGGTTAAAAATGCAGAGAGAGTAGAATACACCACCACAGAGATATGGAATGCAGGAGGGACTACGTAGAGTTAAAAGGGTTTCCCCCTTCTTCAGTAAGTCAGCAAAATTCTAATATTGGTTATGTTAAGAAAAAAATGCAAGTTGTATAAAGAACTTATCATACTCAACACTCAAAATACAAATAATCCAGTTAAGAAATGGGCCCAGGACATGAATAGACATTTTTCTGAAGAAGACATCCAGATGGCCAACAGACACATGAAAAGATGCTCAACATCACTCATCATCAGAGAAATCCAAATCAGAACCACAATGAGACGCCACCTCCCACCTGTCAGAATGGCTACAAGTAACAACACAGGAAACAACTGATGTTG
>NC_043702.1:1260803-1263056 GCF_006229205.1 Suricata suricatta
CTCCTGGAATACAGACAACTTGGTTGTGGACTTACTATAAATTTTATATATTACTTACTTAGATTTTATTTGGTAATTCTGCTTATATGCTTATGATTGAGAAGGGCATATTTTTAAAATTTTCTTATACTGTCGTCAGATTTTGGCACTAAGATTACCTGTGCATCATAAAATGCCCGGGAACACTGTCTGTCTCCTATTCTTTTCAAGATTTTGTGAATATTAAGGATCTTGGTAAATGTGATCGTTATTTGGAAGAAGTGTATGTCCTTTCCAAGCAAACCATCTGACCCTGGACTCTTTCATGGCAAGATTAATTTATCGATAACTCTGAGCTTTCAGATCTTCCACGTCTTTGGCAGTCAGTGTGGGTGGGTGATTTTTTCCAGTAGTTTGCCTATTTCATCACCATCTGACGTGCATTAGAATGAAACTACTCACGACGCCCTCGCACGACCCGCTCCGTGTGTTCAGGACCGCAGCAAACCCTCCCCTCCTCCCTCTCTCCTCTTCCCTCTGCAGTCCTGTGACCCCGTCAGTCCTTTCAAATAATCACCTTTGGCATAAAGTCTCTCTGGTAGAGTGCTGGCTTTCTACTTCATAAATTTTGTTCTTTACTTTCATCTCTGATATTTTCTTGGCACTTCACTCACTCACTCTCTAATCGTTTTATTATAACATTTTCCGATGAATACTGAGCTCTTGATTTCCTGCTTTTCTTCTCTTCTGGCATATGCATTTAAGCCTACAGATTTCCCTTTACACACAGACTTAGATGCATCCCAGGAACTATTTTTGTTACTCATCTTAAGCAATTTTTAAGTTTCAAAATTATTGTTTACACTCATGGGTTATTGAGAAGAATATTTTAAGTTTTAAAAAAGACATGAAGACTTTAAGATGCTCGATTTGTGCTTTATTTTAAATTTAATTTAAAGTGCACACAAGGGTTTTTATGGTTTCCTGTCTCACATTCAGATCCTTTATCCATTTTGAGTTTATTTTTGTGAATGGTGTCAGAAAGTGGTCTAATTTCATTTTCTACATGTTGCTGTCCAGCTCTCCCAACACCACCTGTTGAAGAGGCTGTCTTTTTTCCATTGGACACTCTTTCCTGCTTTGTCAAAGATTAATTGGCCATACACTTGTGGGTCCAGGTCTGGGTTCTCTATTCCATTCCATTGGTCCATGTGTCTGTTTTTGTGCCAATACCATACTGTCTTGATGATGACAGCTTTGTAGTAGAGGCTAAAGTCTGGGATTGTGATGCCTCCCGTTTTGGTTTTCTTCTTCAATATTACTTTGGCTATTCGGGGTCTTTTGTGGTTCCATACGAATTTTAGGATAGTTTGTTCTAGCTTTGAGAAGAATACTGGTGCAACTTTGATGGGGATTGCATTGAACGTGTTAATTGCTTTGGGTAACAATGACATTTTAACTTTGTTTATTCTTCCAATCCATGAGCACAGAATGTTTTTCCATTTCTTTGCGTCTTCTTCAATTTCCTTCATAAGTCTACTATAGTTTTCAACATACAGGTCTTTTACATCTTTGGTTAGGTTTATTCCTAGGTATTTTATGGTTTTTCGTGCAAGTGTGAATGGGATCAGTTTCTTGATTTCTCTTTCTGTTGCTTCTTTTTTAGTATATAAGAATGCATTTGATTTCTGTACATTGACTTTGTACCCTGCAACATTACTGAATTCATTGATCAGTTCTAGAAGGCTTCTGGTGGAGTCTGCAGGGTTTTCCATGTAGAGTATCATGTCATCTGCGAAAAGGGAAAGTTTGACTTCTTCTTTGCCAATTCTGATGCCTTTTATTTCCTTTTGTTGTCTGATTGCTGATGCTCGGACTTCCATCTCTATGTTAAACAACAATAGTGAGAGTGGACATCCCTGTCGTGTCCCTGATCTCAGGGGGAAAGCTCTCAGTTTTTCCCCATTGAGGATAACATTGGCTGTAGGCTTTTCATAAGTGGCTTTTACGATGTTTAAATAAGTTCCTTCTATCCCAACTTTCTCGAGAGTTTTTATTAAGAAGGGATGTTGTATTTTGTCAAATGCTTTTTCAGCATCTATCGACAGGATCATATGATTTTTTTCTTTTGTTTTGTTGATGTGGTGTATCACATTAATGGATTTTGATGCTCAGTGTCACTCATAATCAGGGAAATTCAAATAAAACCACACTGAGATACCACCTCACACTGGTCAGAGTCGCTAAAATGAACAAATCAAAAGACTATAGATG
>NC_043702.1:1263156-1265523 GCF_006229205.1 Suricata suricatta
GCTCAACATCACTCATCATCAGAGAAATCCAAATCAGAACCACAATGAGACGCCACCTCCCACCTGTCAGAATGGCTACAAGTAACAACACAGGAAACAACTGATGTTGGCGAGGATGTGGAGAAAAAGGAACACGTTTCACTGTTCCTGGGAACGCAAACTGGGGCAGCCTCTCTGGAGATCAGTATGGAGTCTCCTCCGAAAGTTAATAAAGGGGCACCAGAGTGGCTCTGTCAGTTACGTGTCCAACTTTGACTCAGGTCATGATCTCGTGGTTTGTGAGTTCAATCCCTACATTGGGCTCTCTGCTGTCAGCACAGAGCCTACTTCCAACCCCTGTCTCCCTCTCTCTGCCCTTCCCCCACTCTCCCTCTCAAAAATAAACATTAAAAATTTTTTTTTAAGTTAAAAATTGAACTACCCTATGATCCAGCAATTGACTACTAGGTATTTACCCAAGGTTACAAAAATACAGATTCAAAGGGGTTCATGCACCCCAATGTCGATGCAACCATGTTAGCATCAACAATAGCCACACTATAGGAAGAAGTCAAATGTCCATCAGCTGATGAATGGATAAAAAGATGTGGTATATACACACACACAATGGACTATTACTCAGCCATCCAATGTGGATGGAACTAGAGGGTATGATGCTAAGCGGAATAAGTCAGTCAGAGAAAGACAAATGCCATATGATTTGCTCATATGTGGAATTTAAGAAACAAAACAGATGAACATAGGGGGAGGGGAAAGAAAGAGAGAGAGGGAAACAAACCATAAGAGACTCTTAACTCTAGAGAACACACTGAGAGTTGATGGAGAGCGGTGGATGGTGAAGGCCTAGGTGGGGGATGGGTCCTAAGGGGGGCACTTGGCATGAGCACTGGGTGTCGTATGTAAGTGATGAATCACCCGATTCTACTCCTGAAATCAATACTGAACTATATGTCAACTAACTAGAATTTAAATAACAATTTGAAAAAAGAATTAGTGTAATATAAATATGAAAAACAAAACAAAAATACAAGTTGTAGTTTGCTTGCAACCACTAAAAAAACCAAACAAATGTAAAACTTCCAAGCTAATATAAAGTACAGTAATACTTTTTTTACAGAACATGAAAAAATGAAAGAAAATAGAGTCAAGGGAGTAAAAGCACTAAAGACCATAGTATACATAAAAACTAAATATGTCAGTATTACGTAAAGAACTAAAGTATATTGTATAATGTAAATGGAATAGTTTCCAATTAAGAGATGTGTACCAGTAGGATGAAGAATTAAAAGTTAACAATATGTTGATAAAGCAAACATTTAAGAAAGTGTTTAAAATAAGTGATGGAGGGGCACCTGGGTGGCTCAGTTGGTTGAGCGTTCGACTTGAGCTCAGATCATATCTTACGGTTGTGAGTTGGAGCCCCACGTCGGGCTCTGTGCTGACAGCTTGGAGCCTGGACCCTGCTTCTGATTCTGTGTCTCCCTCTCTCTCTGCCCCTCCCCCCACTCATGCTCTGTCTTTCTCAAAAGTAAACATTAAAAAATTTAAAAAATAAAAATAAAATAGGTGAATGAAAGATATACAGCAAACCAATATTTCAGCAAAAAATCAAACCAAACCAAAACAAAACAACTAGAGCCGGTAGACGGATCCTGAAGCAGACTTCATGGACGGAAGCAGTACTGGAGAAGAGGGCACTTTCTAGTGATGAAGAAGCACTTGGTTCACTAAGAAGATGAGCAGCGTGTTTAAGGCACAAGCATCTCCCAGAAGAGCCTCAATGTATACAGGGCAAACACGGGCACATCCTCAAGTTTACAAACAGCAGACTCATACGTGGGCTACCTTTGGGACACCGTGCAGCTTTCAACAAATTTCAAAGAACTGAAGGCACACAAAACATGTTTGTGTGCACTTTATTTTTTTTAAATACAGATTTATATCTATATCCACCTATTTATTTTCTTTAAAGTTTTTTTCAAGAAACTTTATTTTTTATAATAGTTTCTATCAAAAAGGTTTCCATATAACATCCAGTGCTTCTCCCCACAAGTGCCCCCCACCATGACCATCACCCCCTCCCCTCCGCCCCCTCCCCTGTCAGTCCATGGTTCGTCTCCAGTATTCAGCAGTCTCCCTTGATCTGTGTCCCTCACTCTTCCCTGCTCTCTTTCCCCCTTGCTCTCCCCATGGTCCCCTGCCAGGTCTCTCCTGTTAGACCTATGAATGCAAACATATGGTTTCTGTCCTTCTCTGCCTGACTTATTTCACTTAGCATGACACCCTCAAGGTCCATCCACTTTCCTACAAATGGCCATATGTCATTCTTTCTCATTGCCATATAGTACTCCATTGTATATATATATA
>NC_043702.1:1265623-1270997 GCF_006229205.1 Suricata suricatta
ATGTAGTACTCCATTGTGTATATATACCACATCTTCTTGATCCACTCCTCAGGTGATGGGCATTTAGGCTCTTTCCATGATTTGGCTATTGTTGACAGTGCCGCTATGGACATTGGGGTACATGTGCTCCTATGCATCAGCACTTCTGTATCCCTTGGATAAATCCCCATCAGTGCTATTGCTGGGTCATAAGAGAGTTCTATGGATAGTTTTTTGAGGAACCTCCACGCTGTTTTCCAGAGCAGCTGAACCAGTTTACATTCCCACCAACAGTGTAGGAGGGTGCCCGTCTCTACACACCCTCGCCAGCATCTATAGTCTCTTGATTTATTCATTTTAGCCACTCTGACAGGCATGAGGTGGTATCTCAGTGTGGTTTTGATTTGTGTTTCCCTGATGGTGAGTGATGCTGAGCATCGTTTCATGTGCCTGTAGGCCACCTGGATGTCCTCTTTGGAGAAGTGTCTGTTCATGTCTTCTGCCCATTTCTTCACTGGGTTATTTGTTTTGTGTGTGTGGAGTTTGGTGAGTTCTTTGCAGATTTTGGATACTAGCCCTTGATCTGATATGTCATTTGCAACTATCTTTTCCCATTCTGTCGGTTGCCTATTAGTTTTCTTGATTATTTTCTTTGCAGTGCAGAAGCTTTTTATCTTCATGAGGTCCCAAGAGTTCAGTTTTGCTTTCATTTCCCATACCTTTGGGGATGTGTCAAGTAGGAAATTGCTGCAGTTGAAGTCAAGGAGGTTTTTTCCTACTTTCTCCTCGAGAGTTTTGATGGATTCCTGTCTCACATTCAGGTCCTTCAGTCATTTTGAGTTCATTTTTGTGTATGGGGTAAAAAGTGGTCTAGTTTCATTCTTCTGCATGTTGCTGTCCAGTTCTCCCAGCACCACCTGCTAAAGAGGCAGTCTTTTTTCCATTGCATACTCTTTCCTGCTTTGTCAAAAATTAATTGGCTGTACATTTGCGGGCCCAGTTCTGGGTTCTCTGTTCTAGTCCATTGGTCCATGTGTCTGTTTTTGGCCAATACCATACTGTCTTGATGATGACAGCTTTGTAGTAGAGGCTAAAGTCTGGGATTGTGATGTCTCCTGTTTTGGTTTTCTTCTTCAATATTATTTTGGCTCTACCGGGTCTTTTGTGGTTCCATATGAATTTGAGGATAGTTCTAGCTTTGAGAAGAATGTTGGTGCAATTTTGATGGGGATTGATTTGGGTAGTAATGACATTTTCACAATGTTTGTTCTTCTGATACATGACCAGGGAATGTTTTTCCATTTCTTTGTGTCTTCTTCAGTCTCTTTCATAATTTTTCTATTGTTTTCATCATATAGGTCTTTACATCCTTGGTTAGATTTACTCCTAGGTATTTTATAGTTTTTTGTGCAATCATGAATGGGATCAGTTTCTTGATTTCTCTATCCGCTGCTTCATTTTTGGTGTATAGGAGTGCGACTGATTTCTGTACATTGATTTTGTACCCTGCAATTTTACTGAATTCATTGATCAGTTCTAGAAGGCTTCTGGTGGATTCTGCCGGGTTCTCCGTCTAGAGTATCATGTCATCAGCGAAAAGGGAAAGTTTGACTTCTTCTTTGCCAATTCTGATGCCTTTTATTTCCTTTTGTTGTCTTATTGCTGATGCTAGGACTTCCAGCACTATGTTAAACAACAGTGGTGAGAGTGGACACCCCTGTCATGTTCCTGATCTCAGGGGGAAAGCTCTCAGTTTTTCCACATTGAGGATGATATTAGCTGTGGGCTTTTCATAAACTGCTTTTATAATGTTTAGGTTAGTACCTTCTATTCCGACTTTCTCAAGGGTTTTTATTAGTAAAGGGTGTTGTATTTTGTCAAATGCTTTTTCTGCATCTATCGACAGGATCATATGGTTTTTACCCTTTCTTTAGTTAATGTGATGGATCACATTGATGGATTTGTGAATATTGAATCAGCCCTGCATCCCAGGAACGAATCCCACTTGATCATGATGGATAATTCTCTTTATATGCTGTTGAATTCGATTTGCTAGTATCTTGTTGAGTATTTTTGCATCTGTATTCATTAAGGATATCGGTCTGTAGTTCTCATTTTTTGCTAGGTCTCTATCTGGATTGGGTATCAAGATGATGCTGGCTTCATGGATGGAGTTTGGAAGTTTTTCTTCTATTTTTATTTTTTGGAATAGTTTGAGAAGAATGGGTATTAGCTCTGCTTTAAATGTCTGGTAGAATCCTATGGGTAGCCATCTGGCCCTGGGCTCTCATTCGTTGGGAGATTTTTGATAATGGATTTGATTTCTTCACTGATTATCGGTCTATTCATGCTTTCTATCTCTTCCCGTTTGAATTTTTGGCAATGCATGTGCATTTAGGAATTTGTCCATTTCTTCTGTGTTCTCCAGTTTGCTGGCATACAATTTTTCATAGTAATCTCTGATGATTGCCTGTATTTCTAAGGGATTGGTTGTAATAGATCCTTCTTCATTCATGATTTTGTCTATCTGGGTGCTCTCTCTTTTCTTTCTGAGGAGTCTGGCTAGAGGTTTATCGCTTTTGTTTATTTTTTCAACGAACCAACTCTTGGTTTCATTGATCTGCTTGACTGTTTTTTTTTTATTCTATATTGTTTATTTCTGCCCTGATCTTTATTATTTATTTTCTTCTGCTGGGTTTGGAGTGCTCCTACTGCTTCCCTTCTAGTTCCAGAAGATCCTAAATTTTCAGTTTTCCTAGTTTGTTGAAATTGGCCTGAATTGCAATATACTTTCCTCTTGGGACTGCCTTTGCTGACTCCCACAGTTTTTGGATTGTTGTATTTTCATTTTCATTTGTTTCCATATATTTTTTAATTTCTTCTCTAATTGCCTGATTAGCCCAATCATTCTTAAGTAGGGTGGTTTTTAACCTCCACATTTTGGGGGGTTTTCCAGACTTTTTCTTGTGGTTAATTTCAAGTTTCATAGCATTGTGATCTGAAAGCGTGCATGGTATGATCTCTATTTGTTTATACTTATGGAGGGCTGCTTTATGTCCCAGTATGTGATCTATCTTGGAGAATGTGCCATGTGCACTTGAGAAGAAGGTGAATTTCCTACCTTCAGGATGCAGAGTCCTAAATATATCTATCAGTTCCATATGTTCCAATGTGTCATTCAGGTCTATTGTTTCTTTAGTGATTGTTGGTCTGGTTGATCTATCCATTGCTGTCAGTGAAGTATTAAGGTCCCCTGCAATTAGCACCTTCTTATCAATAAGATTGTTTCTTTTTGTGATTAATTGTTTTATGTATTTGGGCGCTCCCGAATTTGGCACATAGATATTTATAATGGTTAGCTCCTCCTGATGGAGAGACTCTGTAATTATTATATAATGTCCTTCTTCATCTCTTGTTACTGCCTTTACTTTAAAGTCCAGTTTGTGTGATATAAGTATGGCTTCTTAGGATTTCTTTTGGCTTCCAGTTGCATGACAGATATTTTTCCATCCCTTTACTTTCAACCTGAAGGTGCCTTCAGGTCGAAAATGAGTCTCTTGTAGACAGCAAGTAGATGGGTTTTTTTTTTTAATCCAATCTGCTACCCTGTTTCATTTGGTTGGAGCTTTCAGTCCATTTACATTCAGTGTTATTATTGAATAATGTGGGTTTAGAGTCATTGTGTTCTCCCTAGATTTCATGTTTATAGTGGGGTCTCTGGCATTTTGTATTCTTTGCAACATTTCCCTCATAGAATCCCCCTTAGGATTTCTTGTAGGGCTGGTTTGGTGGTCATGAATTTGTTTATTTGGGTATGCCTTTATCTCTCTTTCTGTTTTGAATGACAGGCTTGCTGGATAAAGGATTCTTGGCTTCATGTATTTTTCTGTTCATTACATTGAAGATTTCCTGCCATCCCTTCCTAGCCTGCCAAGTTTCATTAGATAGGTCTCTAACCACTCTGATAGGTTTCCCTTTGTATGTAAGGGCCCGTATTTCCCTAGCTGCTTTCATAATTCTCTCTTGATCTTTATATTTTGCCAGTTTCACTATGATATGTCGTGCCAAAGGCTGATTCAAATTACGTCTTAAGGGGGTTCTTTGTGCCTCTTGAATATGAATGTCTATTTCTTTTCCCAGATTTGGGAAATTCTCAGTTATAATTTGGTCTAGTATCCCTTCAGGACCTTTCTCTCTGTCTTCCTCTTCTGGAATTCCTATGATACTGATGTTGTTCCGTTTGATTGTATCACTCAGGTCTCGAATTCTCCTTTCCTGCTCCTGGATAAATTTCTCTCTCTTTTTTCAAGCTTCCTCTTTTGCTATAACTATATCTTCTAATTCACTGAATCTTCTCTCTGCCTCATCAATCCTTGAGGTGGCTGCCTCCAGTTTATTATTCACCTCATTTATGGCCTTTTAAAATCTCATCCCACCTATTTTCAAAGTGTCTAGTCATTGTCTCAGTTGCTTCTTTGATGCTTTTTTCAACCCCAGTGATTAATTTTATGACAAGATTTTAAAATTGTTGATCCGATATGTTGTCTAGATCTGCCTTGAGCAGTCTGTGGCTGTGATTTCTTCCTAGAGGTTCTTCAGGGGAGAGATCCTTCGTTTTGTCATTTTTGTTCGTTTTCTGTCTCTTATCAGCTTTAGAAAGCTTGTTGTGAACTGTGCATCTGTTAATATTGCTCTGTTAAAGGAGGCTTATTGACTGTCCTGGGCCTGTCATTTCCGGAAATATTTTTTTTTGTCTTATGTTTATTTTCCATAGTATTTTATTGTCAAATTGTTTTCCATACAACACCCAGTGCTCTTCTCCTTAAGTGCCATCCACCATCACCACCACCTCTTTTCCCCCCTCCCCCTTCCCCCTCAACCCTCAGTTCATTCTCAGCATTCAATAGTCTCTCAAGTTTAGCATCCCTCTCTCTCCCCAACTCTCTCTCCCTCCTCCGCTCCACCTCGTTCTCCATTAGGTCTCTCTTGTTTTCCTGCTAGACCTATGAGTGCAAACATATGGTTTCTGTCCTTCTCTGCCTGGCTTACTTCACTCAGCATGACACCCTCAAGGTCCATCCACTTTCCTACAAAAGGCCATAGCATTTAAATTGTATTCTAAAGATATTGCACATTATTTAGTGCCTGTTAGTTTTTTTGATTGTGTCCTTTGCCTTGCAGAAGCTTTTTATCTTGATGAGGTCCCAGTAAACTCTGGTTTCTCTTCAGATTCCATAAGTATTTTGCCTTTTGATTAGGTCCCAGTAGTTCATTTTTGTTCTTGATTCCCTTGCCTCTGGGGATGTGTCATGGAGGAAATTGCTGTGATTGAGGTCTAGGAGGCTATTTCCTGCAATCTCCTCAAGGTTTTGCATAGTTTCGTGTCTCACATTCA
>NC_043702.1:1271097-1273803 GCF_006229205.1 Suricata suricatta
ACATCCATTCAAGGAGTTCAACACCCAGGCCACGAAAGAAACCTACCCAGTTTCCATAATACCCCTGCCTGTTCGGCCTCCACCGCACAGATTTGTTTTCCCTGCTGTGAACTTCCTATGAGTAGAACCACCACGTGGTGATTCTCCTTTTGTGACCTTTTTTTTTTTTTTGGCAAAAATTCTCTCTGTGAGATTAATCCGTGTTATTGTATATAGAAGGTTGTTCATTGTCATTACTATGTAAGTTTCAGTATATGAAGACATCATAATTTGTCCATCTTAGTGTTGATGAACACTCAGGTTGTTTCCAGTTATTCGTTTTTTAAAATAATGCTGCTATGAAATTCCTTCACATGCTTTTTGCTGTGAGTGAATCCCTGTTGGGCATTCTTGGGAGAGCAGTTGCTCATCTTCACGTTTTCCAAAACTGTTACAGCCATCATTGTTCGCAGAAGGAGTGCGTGAGAGCTCCTGCTCCTGATGCTGCACATCATCCCAAATACGTCATGTTGTCCGGCTCCCCAATTTTAGGCATTCTGGCGGGTACGTAGACACATATCATGATAGCTTCATTTTCATTTCTGCAAGGGCCAATGGGCTGACCAGATTTCCATATATTTAGCAGCAATTTGTATACCCTTTTTGGGGAAGTATATATGCTTTGCTCAGTTTTTCCACTGTATTGTTTTTCTTTTTCATATCAATGGTAGAATTTTCTCTGTATTATTGCTATCAGCCCTTTGTCAGTTATATGGTTTGCAAATATCTTCTTCCTCTTTGTGGCTTCCACAATTGCATTTTATTGATTTTTAAAACTTTTTTCAATTAGCAGAAGTTCTTAAATTTACTCAGGAAAGGCAATTTATCAATCATTTCCTTCATGGTTATTTTATTCTGTGTCATGTTTAAAGAACCACTGTCCATCTTGATCCCAAAAGAGATTTCTTTCTTATATAATAGAAAATTTCTTCCTTAGTCTTTTATATTAGTATCTATAATTCACATGAATTAACTTTTGTGTGGTTTTTGTGAAGTAGGGGCTCAGTACTTTTTCCATGTGGTTATTCTACTGACTTTTTAATATACATACACATGTATGTTCTCCCCCCACTGCCATATGGTGTCAACTTTGTCACAAACCAAGTGTCCCTATATATATAAGTGGATATGTTTCTAGAGTCTTTTTCTGTCCCATTGGGCTATTGATCTATTTTTGTGCTCTTTTATAATGTACTATTGCATGTTTAAAACAAAATATCATAAGCTATTCAGTGTATGTGAATATAACAAACGATGTGCAATATCTTAAGAACACAATTTTAAATGCTATTGGGGAGAGAGAGGGATGCAAAACTTGAGAGACTATTGAATGCTGAAAATGAACTGAGAGTTGAAGAAGAAGGGGGAGGGGGGGAAAGAGGTGGTGGTGATGGTGGAGGGCCCTTATGGGGAAGAGCACTGGGTGTTGTATGAAAACAACTTGACAATAAAATATTGAAAAAAATAAAAGAAATAAATGCTATTGAAATATATAAAAGAACTGAGTGGAGTGCCTATGTTGCTCAGTCAGTCGATCGTCCAACTTCAGCTCAGGTGTTCATGAGTTCAAGCCCTGCAACGAGCTCGCTGCTGTCAGTGCAGAGCCCACTTTGGATCCTCTGGCACCCTCTCTCTCTCCCTCTGTCCCCCATTCATGCTCTCTTTCTCAAAAATAAAAAAACATTTTTTTAAAAAAACTGAGTAAATGAAGAGATATACCATGTTCATGGATAGGAAATTTTAACATAAATATCTTTGGGCAATATAGCTAACATACTGAATGCTGTCTTAATCCTAATATGATTTTTATTGTAGTACTGGACAAGTGATTCTAAATTTCTACATAGAAGCTAGCTATAAGAATACCAAAGCTACATGAAAAATTAAAGGAAAGAGAGGGAATATGCCATGCTTACCTAAAACTCTCCCACAATCAAGAGCACACCAGGTTGAATAATGAATGGACCTTAAGCACAGGCCCTGACATTTTTGGCTCTCAGTCCATTGACCTTTTCCATGCACTTGCTGCCCACCATGGCATCTCAAATCACTGCTGCTCCAGCCTCAGACCAGGCAGTTTATCAGCGTCCCTGGAAAGGGCTTCTAACTGTGCCTCAGCCTTAGACTCAGTGGATGGGGACCCTCATGGTGCGGCTAATAAGACCAAGCCCAGAGAAGTCTGGCCATGTTGACACTTTCTCTGGACAATCATATCCCTCCCTTGTCTCAGGAAGCCAGTCTTCCTCATTACAGGTCTGCAACAGTACCAAGATTGAACCTCCTTCTCTCTTGCTGGCTACACCTCTGCCCTACCCCCCCACTCCCAGTCCCTGCATCCAGCTACAGGACAAATCTATGTACAATTCTGCATGTCCTCTCTCCACTGTGGATACTGCTACCAAGTAATTCCCATGTCACATGAATGACAACTGTGTGTGTGTGTGTGTGTGTGTGTGTGTGTGTGTGTGTATGAGTGTGTGCATATGCATGCACGTGCACTTTCCTCAACCAGAGAGACCACATCTCAGTTGTCTCTATAGCCCCTATTCATGGCATCTGGTGGATGCTGAATGTTGGCTGAACTGAAATGAGTCACCCAAACTGCCTCACCATCAGCAGATTAGGTCATCAGCACCTTTGCTAAAAACATGGGGTCAACAGGCATGT
>NC_043702.1:1273903-1275769 GCF_006229205.1 Suricata suricatta
GTCCAAGTAGAGCAGACGGGCCACGACCAGCGGTGTCGAGGACCGAGCAACCGGAGTGAATGCAAATTAAGACAAGAGGTTTGGCTTTTCTACCGAGGTGGAGGCTGCCCCGCCTGACCTGTGACTTCACGTTCCCTCTCGAAGGTATTTACCCACAGAAATGCCGGCACACGGCACGGAGACCGGAAGGGACCTCTCTGCAGCGCTGATCACGGAGGCTCACATGGGAAGTGACACACGTGAGCCGCGGCCTCTCTGCTGAGTGCCACCGAGCAGTCAATGTGAGCAACCTACGGGTTCGTGCACGGAGCCACAGAGCATGATGCAGGGGTCCAGGGCCTGACTTGGAGAACCGCTGATGATTCAGTTCTCCCTCCCTCCCTCCCTCCCTCTCTCTCTCTCTCTCTCTCTTTCTCTCTCTCTGTCTCTTTCTCTCTCTCCTCGTATTTCAAATGACAGTATCAACAGTCATCCAGTTCAAAACCGCTTGTTCATGCGATGACCTACAGGTTACCATGTCACCACCACCAGCCACCCCCGCCCCCAGCCACACCCTTCCCTGCAGGTCTGTACCCTGCCTGCCAACCACAACCACCCTTCCTGCCTCGCCCCTCCTGTCAACTCCAGGCCCTTCTCCCCTCCCATCTGAGCCACTGCCGCACTGTGACCATGATCCAGCCTGTCCACTCCCTGCTCGGTTTCGCACACGGAGCTCATCTGGTCCTCCATTCAGGCCTCGTGCTCCCTAACGCAAACGAGGTGACAGCCTCCCCACCACCTGAAGGACGCCTGGAAGGGGCTCCAGAGCGCTCTTGTTCCTGGGCTGCCAGGCGATCTTGGCTCCAACCCAGAGACAATGCCTGCAGAATCTCAGATCTCTCCTTCTGCCCCCCTTCCCCCTGTGGGTGTGACCGGATGGCGCCTCCCCCGAGTCCCCCATCACCTCTCTGATGTGAGTGTTTCCTCCTTTGTGCCACCAGCACCCCGGGCACGCCCCTGTCACTGCCCATGTCACATCAGATGGCAGGTGTTTGTTTCCGGGTCTGCATCCCTGCCAGCCTGAGATCCCCAGGGCCGGACTGGGTCTAAGTCATTTCTGCAAGCCCCTCGCAGTGCGCACGTCCCTGAGAAGCGTGTGGCCGGTTGTCTGGGGTGCTGATGTGAGTCTGAGAAGGGCGTTTAAGGTGCTGAAGGAGCCTGGCGCTGTGATCCTCTCATTATAATAAAATCCTGTCCCTGAAGGGGGTTGATGTGACCCTGAAGCCCAGGACAGGGCTGGCCAGGGCAGGAGTGTGGGCACCGCTTCGGCTGCTGAGAGCAAGCCCTGAGTGCTTACTGTATACCGCAGCCCTGATGCCTCCCTTCACACCCGGTGTCCTTCGCCCCTGGCAGCCCTGAGGGGTGGCTGTCCTGACCTTACCTTTTCCAGATGAGGGTCATGACACATTCAAGATCACACAGCTGGCCCTGCTCTCCAGGGCCTCCCGGGCTCCTGACCACCTGATGCTAACGAGGTGGGCACCGAGGCCTCCCTGCCCCCTAGTTCAGCTCTGGCTTCCCACGAAAGGCAGAGGGAATGGGGACGGGGCAGGGGCGGGCAGCCAGGGTCCCCGCGAAATCCGGCCTGGTACTTCATGCTCTGGTTGCGGGGAGCTCCTGGGTCCCGAAGCCAGTGGGGGAACGGTCTCCGCTCACCTCAGCTGCCAGGTCCTGTTGCATCAGCCAGCAAGCACAGCGAGGCACCTGCGCCCTGAGATCGCTCGGGACACGGCTGTCTCTCCCCTGCAGGGCTGGGGCCTGGGGCCTTGACTGGCCAATTAGGCGAGCTCCTTTGTCTCCTGGCCTCTGCACAGCGCTGGGACTCCC